>NC_135310.1:16794844-17106383 GCF_048772815.1 Callospermophilus lateralis
TCCTAAGTCATCCAGAAGTATTTCCCTGGTGAAGCTGGAGATATGGCCAGTGAGGGAAGCCAAGCTGCTCCCCACCTGACCCAAGAAGTGGCCCAAGCCTGAGACCAGGCCTCCAAACCAGGACGACATCGCCGCCACTTCAGTGATCCATCGGACCAGCTCCAAACACCGCGTCCATCACCGTCCACTTCTCTGCCCCGAACGTCCTCCAGCGTTGCTAGGGTCAATTATGACCCAAGCGCTCAGAATTCCTCACAGCACGAGGTTCCTGGGGCTCCACCAATACCAACCATCCCTCCCTGCCTCTAAACTCAGAAGCCAGTCCTGGGCTTTGACCGGGGGCTGGCAGCCAGTAGCACACTCACCCCCTGCAGGGCCTCTGCTTCTTCCCTGCACTTGCCTGTCAGCTATTGGCTCACAGGATTGGGCAGGGTTGGCTGGGAGGAGCTAGAGATACAGGAAAGTGTCCTAGTTTGAGTCCAAAGGCACTCCCACGAAGAATCAATGTTGTAGTTGAAATCCAAAGGTAGTTCACTGGACAGTTCCCTCTTGTCTGGGAGAGGTGGATTTTTTGTTGCTTTCAGTTGCATTCAGTTGACAAGGTGAGGTCTCGCTCCATTACAGAACGCAATCTATTTAATTAAAAGTCCCCGATTCAAAAGTAAATCTCACCCCAAAACACCAGAGTAATTACCAGAGTAATATTTGGCCAAATATGTGAGCATCATAGCTCAGATGGTTAATTTTATTTAACATATAAAATTAACCATCACAAAGTCTTAATCATTCTCAGAATTCAGATTATAATATGGATTAAATGTCACTAAAGAACCATCTTTACCCTTTCCAAAAATAATTTTTTGCTCTTAATCTATAAATGTTTGAGTTCATTTTAACATTATATGGTCCTTGTAAGTTCTGATTGAAGTTCATTTAAGTGCTCAAAAATTCCACTTCAATTGCACTTAAGAAAATTTGTTTTTGAGCCAAAAGGTTGATGTTCACTTAACCTATTGTTGTTTATCAATGCCAAATATAATCCAGGTTTGAACAGTGCAGAGTGAAATAAAAAGTTGAGAAATTTTCTACTATGCAGGAACAATCCTAAATTTAAATCCCATACCTAAAGTTAAGGATCAGAAGGAGTTAAGATAAGGCCCTGCTTTCCAAGGTGTTTAAATTCCAACAAGTCAATGAAGAGGCAGTTTTGTAGAGTTGGGGACAAAGCAAAGAGATGAAGCACATGGGATGTAACAGGCATACCAATTGGGACCAAAGCAATTTTGGAGCTAAACTGACAGAATGCATTTATAAAACCTCTCTCACTTGCAAGAGTTGAAGAGTAAATGAGAACATAGTGTGTAGTTCTCACCTGATGGCTGGTGCAGAGAAAGTGGCCAACAAATAGAGCCTGCTGCCATTTTGTTCATATTTGCTTTTTGTTTTGTTTAGGATCATTTTCCTTATTACCCTTTAGAAGGGGTTTGGGTTTGCTCCCATTACTCACTTCCCAGAGCCCATATTCAGGAGACTCTTTTCCTTGAGCTCTTCTTTCTATATGTGTATTCAGGGAGCAAATACTCAAGGTGGCAGAAATAAAATTTTAAGAAGGAAGAATTTTAGGAAAATTAATGGTTAAATAGATTCTAAGGATTATATTAATCACCTCATAATGTCTCTTGCCTTCAAGATAGAGCAAGTAGACATAATTCCTCAGATTGCTATCAGAAACTAGTGACTGCATTTGTGTCTTGTGCTAGAAAAGGAAATCTTCTTTGTCTTTCTTATTCATCTCCAAATCTGAGAGAGAAATCAGGCCTGTATTAGTCAATCTTTCTTCATAAAAGACTAATATAAAAATTTAAGCCCCTTTCAGCATCTGCTGAAGTTGAGAATCCACGCTATATCCCAGCTGTGTCTACTGTTGAAGAAGCCATCAACAATACCAAGTATCCTTTTCTCCCTTTTGACCATTCCTCCTGTGTGTGTGTGTGTGTGGTGGGGGGGGTTGTGTTTGGGTGTCGGTGTGTGTGTGTGCGTTTTAGAAGGCACTACATAAAAAAAAAATAAAGATGTTGTGTCCAATAAAGGCTAAATAATAAATATTTTTTTAAAAAAGAATTTAAAATGTCCATAAATGTTATACAAACTGTGAAATTAGATGCTTTCACATCTAGTGACTTTTATAACTAGGACAAAGAATTAAATGTAGTTCTGCTGTGTATAAAATGATCAAAATAAATCACCAATATCATACAGAAAGTTAAGTCTTGCCTATGTGGAAGCGATTGTTAAAGTCATGAGGATGGAGGATTTCACTGAGAAAAGAAGGCACATGGAGGAAAAGGAAGCTTCAGTTTGTCAATTGCTTATTATGTTTCAGCATTGGTTTGTTCTTTCCTAGACAGTATTTTATTTATTTAGTATAAAAATTTGGGGGGAATATCTAGTAGAAGAACTGGAAGAAAAAAAAAATGGAGAAGGATTTGAAGAAGAAAGAACATGAGAGGAGAAATGGATAAAGAAAAATCATGATATTGTTTGTGATTAAGGCAAAAGGAAAGAGGATGTGGGCAAAGGTTGGTGTACGTGGTCAGATGCTGCATGAGGGGCACATTGAGAATGAAACCTGAGGAAGTTGGTTATTGATGATCTTTGTGGTTCATGGGGAGTGAAAGTGGGATTTCAAGGTAGTCAGGATGAGCTGCTCAAAGGTTCAAGTCAGCATTCAACAAAGATAGTGCCTTTTCCTTCATATCCCCTTCATGCTACAGAACAAGACCTACTTCCCCTCATACTTTATCTCTTGTAACTTTCTCCTTGTGGTCTTCTGTCTCATTTCCTTCCATGTTTCTCTCTCTGAAAAAGAGGACCCTTGGATCCTGGATCCTCATTAAGCACATATTTATAAAATCCATTCATATACTGAATGCTGAAAAGGGAACAATGAAGTATTTTCCTTTCTAGTAGTTCTGAATATTTTCTTTATGTCAGAGACTCTTCCCTTTTATATATGTATAAATTGGTGATTTTGAAAAAATAATATGTCATTTAAATTTAATCTGTGAAAAATCACTAGTTCAAGACAAGTGTTAATTCTTACCTTGAGAGTTTTTGTTGATGTACATTAAGGTAGTCAGTAATTGATATATGGTTGGGTTATCTCCTGTTTTGCATTGATTTCATGGGTTTATCATGGAACTTTTTCTTAGGCAGATATACTTTATACTGATGCATTACATTTTCTTTGATTTTTCTTTCCTAATATTTATAATCTAGTGGGTGCTAGGTTTTTATATCATTTCTTTCTTGCTTCTATTGCCAAACTGCTTATTAAAATACAGGCTAAAAAAATAATGTTATAATAAGAGTGGAATGAGTCTATTGTTTTTCTGAAAATCTTTCTAAGTTGTTCTCTTGGTTTCTGTTTCAATTTACAGCCACAGAAACTAAACAAACAACACCTCTCTAGGGAAGACAGGGATGTAACACACACAATGCTTATTGCCCTGTGAGACACATTTAGATTATTAGGCAGGTGAAGAAAGGTCTTAAAGGGAAAGGTTGATTTTTTCCCATTTCTGTCTTGCACAGTAAGACAATGACAGCTCTTTGTGTGATTTTATAGTGTACAAATGTTCCAGTAGACTAGTCACTGATTTAATCAATCATCCAGATGTTTAATCAAACATTCAGATATTTTTGTCAACTCTATGTGAAATAATTTAATGCCCCAAAGTGACTTGTTATTATAATGTATAGAAGAATTGAGCTATGGAAAGTATTGAATAGAACCCTTCCATACAACCTTAACAAAGAAATAGAAACTAACACACACCCATCAATTCTTATGGTCATGCTTATTTACAGTGATAATTTGAACTCAACAAAATTTGTTTTGTTCACAGAATCTAAGGCTTTAGTATAAGGTGATATTTTGAATATTTCTTCAGTTGTATAAATTGGAAAAATAATGTGAATTAGTAATTATATTTTATGTCTGTCTTACTGTAAATCAAGTTCAAAGCATGAAATGTCACTTTAATTTTTATAAAACAAATTACTTGTAAAACTTGTAAAAATATTAATAGTATTTCTTAGGTCAACAAATGTTGCATACAATACAGGATAGTAGTGCAAAGAATATGGAGGTCTTAGAAACAAACCATCTAGTTTTGAATCTCAACTAAGTTATTATTCATAACTTGATCTTGGGTAGATTTCTTGACTTTCCTAATCTGAAGTTAATTCATCTGTAGAGCTCAGTGTCATTGTAAAAATTAACTATAGTGAATATAAAATGCCTGGCACTTTATAGCTTGTAGCTCTTACGCTTTTTCTAAGTTCTCACAATAGGTACAGTGCTTTAAAATCATGAGTTCTATTTATCTGGAAAATAAGCCTCATAGTGTTCCTTTGCTCTCCTAAAGTATACATAGAATGTGCAACTCTATAGGGCCAATATTATTACCTTACTCCAAAAGTATACTTTTAACACGGACAAGGTTCTTGGTACTATCTCAGCAAAGGAATTCATGAGGAACAAACAGACATAAGTTCTGTCCAATTAGAAAACTAATTTAGAAGAAAGAATAAATAAGTGAATAACTAGATGAATAAGTACATATTTTAAAATATACTCAAATATACAATTATTGCAAGAAAGCAGAACTGAAATGCTTGCTTTGCAATAGATTATCCAAAAAGAGTCTGAGTAAATGAAATATCATCTGTTTCTTGCAGCATTAAGTATGCTTACCTGGTAAATTATGAAGAAATTTACAGTTCTAGGCAAAGAAAACTGATGTGTGAACTGTATCAGGAAAGAGTTTTTTTCTGCATTGACAAACTGAAACAAGACGGGTGGATTGGAACGTCAGAATAAGGGGAGGCAGATCTGAGATCCCAGTGGAGGCTCGGGGAGTGGAAAAGACAAGGCATCAAAGGCATTTAGAGTAGCTTAGGTTTAATGTTTTTTTTTTTTTCCTGGTATATAGGATTGAACCTAGGGCCATTAAACACTGAGTCACATTCGCAACCCTTTTTTAACTTTTTCTTTTGAGACAGGGTCTTTCTAACTTGTATAAAGACTCACAAAATGGCTGAGGCTTTCTTTGAACTCCTGATGATCCTGTCTCTAAATAAAATACCAAACAGTGAGATCCTGTCTCTAAATAAAATACCAAACAGGGCTGGGGATGTGGGTCCAGAGTCCCTGATTCAATCCCTAATAGCCACTCACCCCCCCAAAAAAGACATCTGCTCTCTTATCTATATGTAAATGCTTAGTATAGTGACATAAATGTTATCTGTTGTTGTTTAAACAGTATAAAAGATACATAAATTTTGGCTTCTATCTCAGAGCTGAGAGTGTTAATCTGTAATCCAAATAGAAAGGTGGACAAAAGACAGGTGAAGGGTAACTTGCAGTTGGTGGCCCAGGTGGCTCCACAGAAAGGTGAATTGGATCATGAGGTCAAACCTCATCAGTGGATCAATCCACTGATGGGTTTATAATTTGACAGGATTATTGGGAGTTGGTAAAAACTGTAGGCAGTAGGGCATACATTTGTTACCAACTCCCAATGGGAGGGTAGGTCATTGGAGTTGATTCCCTAGAAGGGGACATCTCATTCCTCAGATCTTTCTTTCCCTCACTGGTGTGTTTTTTTATCTCTATGAGATAAGCAGCTCTGTTTTGAAGCCAGGCTCCCTGGCTTGTTGATGTTCATTTTCTCCTGGTGTCTTTAAATATTCTTTCCCTTATACACATCTATATTCAAATTTCACCTTATAAGATTTCCAATCCTAGCAAATTAGAAGTCATCCTAATAATCTCGTGTTAATTTAATCCTCTCTTTAAAATGTTCTCTCCAAATACAGATACCTTCAGAGGCACTGGGGATTAGAACCCCAACATATTAATTTGGGGCAGGGACACTCTTCAGCTTATCCCGGAAGAATTTTTCTGATTATCAAATCTCAAATGGGAAAGAAAAAAAAAAAGTACTCTAAAGGTAACTGATAAAACCGTTATGTGCAATGTCTGGGGCTGGTTAGTTATTAAGTAACAAAGACATGCAAATACATACATAGAGTACACAATAGATACAACCATTTTCATTAGTCAAAAGCACATCGCCTTATTTAGAGAAAATGATAGAGCAAATGAACAAAATGTCCTGAGTAACTTTTATGTATAGACCATTGCTTTCAACTACTATCTCTCCGTCTTTCTCTTGCTTTCTCTTTTCTAGTCATGAATTTGAATTATCAAGAAAATATTTAAAATAGTTCAGAGAGTTAACCCTTCTGAACCACAGAGATCATTTCTTTTTTTTTTTAAATTATTAAGGAAACATTAAGCATTTTACAATTTTGTCTCTGTCTACTCTATTTTAAGTCTCTTAAGAGCATCAAATATATTTTATGTGTCATGGACTCCAAGAGTCTTACACAGTGCTAGCTTAGTAAAGACACATGAGTGCTAGTAAATATTGGTTGGATAAAATGATGAATAATTTCAGATAAGTTAAGTCAGTCATTCAGGAGAATTATCAGGAGATTTCAAAACACAATTTTGATTGCTTTCAGGTGAGCATTTGATTCCCCTACACTGTTTACTCACATTGAATTTTTGAGTCAGTAGTTTTCTTTGTGTTATGAACTAAAAGTGAAAAGGAGAATAAAGAGAAGTCACTTGAACAATTAATCCTATATAAAGACATGTGCTTAGTCATCTTTTGTTACTTTCCGACTCTAATTATTATGATATTATTATTATTATTATTATTATTATTATTATTATTATTATTACTGGTGCTGGGCATTGAACCCAGGGCCTTGTGCATGATAGGCAAGCACTGTACCAGCAGAGCTATATCCCCAGCCACTTTCTGATTATTATAACCATATTCATTACATGATATTATTCTATACAGATTTACCCAGAAAAAAAATTATAATCCTTTCCATTGTATTCTACTACAACTATAATCTTACCTATTATTTTAAAATTTGAAAAATGTTATGTAATTGTCTGTTTCACTTTGTTTGAGAAATTTATATGATTTGTATCTTTGGCAATTTGAAAGTGATTCTTAAATTTTACTCATAATCATTAACTGTAGAATGGTATATATGCATTGTAATTTTATTCTATACACTTCCTAGGGTATCTTGCTAAAGGGTCCTCTGTAGGAAAACTAACATTTAATTTAAAAATGCTCTTACTCCTTGAAGAAATCACTTGGTGCTTGGCAATAGCACTCGGTACCTATGAATATAGTTAAAATAAGAAGACATATAGTTTTTTTGAAGACGATATAAAGATGACTATAACGATCCGAAAAGATGTTGGAAATCATTAGCATTAGGGAGATGCAATCTGAGACCCTCTTGAGGCATCATCACACTTCATAGGTTAAACAAAGATAACCAAAGTGGTAATACCAGATACAGATGATACAGGACGCAGAGAAACTGGATCTCTCATACCTTCCTGGTGAATACTGAGAATGGTACAGCCACTCTGAAAACAGGTCACTAGTTTCTTAAACAAGTAAACCTACCCTTATCACAGGGCCCAGCTCTGACTCTGGTGGATGTTCATTCCAATAGAAAGGAATGAAATGTTCACCCATGCAGCAAATCAGGTGAATCCCAAGGATATCATGCTGCATGGAAAAAGGCCAATCTCAAAAAGTCATATAGTGCATGATTCCATTCATAAAACATTCTTGAGATGACAAATTTATGGAGAGAGAGAAAAAGTTAGTGGATAGTGATGGGGGTGGTGTTGGCAGTGATGTTGTAAAAGGGTAGCAAGAGGGAGGAGAACTGGAGGACATTATATTAAGCAAAACAAGTCAGGCACAGAAAGACAAATACTGCCTGTTCACACTTACATGTGGAAACTAAAGGTGATCTCAAAGAAGTACAAGAAAGATAGTGGTAACAGAGCCTGGGAGAGGTGTGTGTGGGTGTGTAGGCAGAGAATGATTAATAGGTGCAGGGGTGCAGATGGATGGAATGACTCCTTATTTTGTGTAACATGTAGGATAACTACGGCTCACAATAAGTAATATTTCAAAACAGCTAATAATGAGAATTTTGAATGTTCCCCACACAAAGAATTGGCATGTCCTCTGTGAGAGATATGCCCATGACATGATTATTATACATTGTATTTATATATTGAAATGCCACTGTATACATATATTACATGCTATGATTACCATATGTAAACTCTACACATACACACAGACATACACACAACAGAAAATAGAAAGTGGAAAGAGAAATTTTAGTGGTAATGGAATAGTTCTCTATCTGGTTTGTATTGGTCACTACACAGATGATACAATGTCATAGAACTACAACACATTGTTCTAACATTGGTTGGTCTTCCTAGTTTTGATATTGCACTACAGTTGTATAAGAAGAAACCATTGGGGAAACCGAGTGGAAGGTACATACTACTGTTCTATACTTCCTTGAACACTTTCTGTGACTCTATAATTTTTCAAAACAACAAAATCCCTTCACTTATTTCTTCCCATCTTGAATTGAGTTCTAAAAGAGGCAATACACTATTTTTCTCTTTCTTTCCTCAATGCAATTTTCCATTATTTTATGTTACCATTGTTACGTTCTGGTGGGTTTCAAAACTCACTAGATTGAGCTTTGTCAGCAATGTTTTCTGCTTTTGTAACAGTAAATACAATGTTATGAAGAAAAAGTTTGCAATCTCTGTACTCAAGCATAAGGCTAATTAATACACAGAACATAGTATGTTCATTCAGGAAACAGATATGCTTACATAGAAGGAAAATTTATTTTTAAGATAAACATTCAAAATATTGTATCAAATAGCTGAAGTAGTGATAGCTATCTATTTTTAGAAATATATAAATCCTCGCTTTTGACAAGTTGGTTATACTCAAGACATTACCAAATTGTAACTTGCTTTCATATTCTATATCACATATTTAATGTGAACAGAAAAATAAACAGGAATAAATTTTCAATTTATTCCCCAATCAAATGAAACACTATACAATGAAATGCTTTGCATTTTCATTTGTTGCACAGATGTGTCTGGAAGAAACTTGACTTGAAATCTGGGATATCTAGCCATCAATTATTCTCAGTGTGATACAGAGGATATACTTTTTAACTACTATTTTTACTGCTAAAGGATCCTTGAAAGCACTATTCAGGGATGATTGGGAAAATTTTTGAAATAAACAGTGAGATATTTATCCACTAGAGATACTTGGCTTAGGTCACAAGTTTATAGAATAAACTATCAACTGTATACCAAGAAATCTAATTAATTTATGATTTTTCCTTATAAAGCCTAAGGGATCACCTTATTTGTCAAAATTCTTTCAGTCTCTCACAAAAACTAAAAAATCAACATCCCAAGGAGAATTCTGATAGAACACTTAAATTGTTAAACATTTCTGCATATGAACATTTGCTCTAAAAAGATTTTTATTCTTCTCTCTCTGTATATATTTGTTAAATGTCTTTATGAGATAAAATATAAAAAGTGTTCCTGTAAGAAACTTTTTAAAACTTATTAAGGCCCCTTTCTATATAATAAAGCAACGTTTATATTATTACTTTTATCATCTTCAATTCTTGGCTATTCTTATGTGCAGAAGTATATATTTTAGGAAAACTATTTCAACAAATACTTTTCCTTTTAGCTTCAAGTCTATTATATACTTTACATGGAGCTTAAAGTGCAGCATTGTTCTAGGAGCTGTTTTTCAGTCTTTCTTTTCATGATATGATATGCCCCTTAATAAATTCCATGAGAACAAAGCTCCAGAGTCCATAATCCTGAGGATGAAGTGGCCTGTATGGGGGATATTCAAGATGAAGTTGCTATTACTTCTGTACCCAAACCATCAAATTCCTTTAGAAGCATTAATCCTGAATATGAAAGGAGAAGAAATGTGTTGCCATATGACAATACTGTTCTTGTAGCCAAGGTGATCTAAGGTCCTAGGCCAAAGACTACTGTGGTTTAGCATTCCTTAGTGTGGCTCAGCCTTGCTCACTGTAAGTGCCACCTCCAGCTTCATATGCTCCCTGTGCTCAGCACTGGCCTACTCTTGTATAAAAAAATAAAAGCTGCATTTAGCCCTAAGCCTTACATAAAATAGAAAATGTATTTCTTAACTTAGTGACCCAGATTTCCTTTCAATGGGAAGGAGAATATCATCCCTTTCTTACTGGTTAATGGAAATTGCCAGGTAAAGTATGTATAATCACTCAAAACTCCTAAAGTAATTAAACTACTGAATGGACATTCCACATCTCTCCACCACCACTACTCTTAGTCCTCATGCACACACACACATTACCGCCAAAGACCATTAGCTCATGTCTTTATGTAACCAGCCCTAGCTAAGAGCTGAGATTGGCACTGTGAAATAGATAGAAATATTGGTTTGAAGTCCTGTTGCTTTGGCAATTTCCAGAACATCTTAAAATGTCAGTGGTGAATATATGTTCAAATATTGTTGTCTGGCAAGTTGCCCAGAGCTCCAAAAATAAGATAGAATAAGTCCACATTTCATTAGTTACTGTGAAAGTTCCATCAAGCTTATCAGCTGGTTCTTAAGTCCCATTAGTTAAAGTCACCTGACTAGTTTTTCAGTTGTCAACTCTATCATTGTCCTTGCCTGAAGACCACAAGGTGTGTGTCAACACAGATGGACCCAAGGATTCAATGAAGCACTCCCTCTGCTTGTCAATGAGAGGAACTCTCTGTGGCTCCCACACACATCCTCAGGTGGATGGGCACTCCAGGATTCCATACCCTCATTTGCTTATTCATCTTGATCTGATTTTGTTCTGTATACACATAAATGACTTGGAAACTCTCAGCGTGGCTGCTAGAGAAGTAAATCAAAGGGCTTCCTAAGCCTGAATCCTACTTAGGTCTTTAGAAGCAACAATTGAACCTCTTTCTCTTGCTCTACCAGGATAGGAAGGATACAGCACTATTTCCAACCAGTTCCCTAATTAAAATACCTTCAGAGTTGTCATTGTTTTTTAAAGTAGTTACTAAGCTGACTAAATAAGATTACATAGACTCAGCATCTCTAGGAAACCATAACAGGTAGAATATGGAGTTAGAAATGTTATTTTTAGCCCATATATTACAGCAAGAGATTAGCACTTGTGAAATTAGATTGTTGAAATACTGCCTCATGAGGTTACTGAATTTCTTTATAGACCTGAAGATACTTGAATCTCTGCACATACACAGATGAAAGTCCACACATTTTTTGTCAGGACAGTCATTTTGCATAAGATTCATTGGTATCTAAAACTCAAATTCAAATTCATTATGTGTTTGTGCCACTGGTGATTTGAATGACTTTGTGATCAATCTCAATTCAATAGGTTTAAAAAAGATTGTTTACGTGATTTTTGTTTGTTTGTTTAGGTATGGGATTAAACCCAGGGATGCTTAACCACTGAGCCACATTCCCAGTTGTATTTATTTTATTTTGTTACAGAGTGTCTGTAAATTGCTGAGGCTGGCTTGGAACCCCTGGAATTAAAGGAATCTGTCACCACACCCTGCTAAGTTTACAAGATTTTTTTTTTTTTTAATCCATGTCCTCATAAGACTAAGCCTTGATAAACAGGTAAAAAGTCCGATAGATAGGCACAAACTATTTTTAAAATAGTTTTCCTAAAGATAAGATTATTTTGAAGTTATAGAAATCATATTATTCTTTTTGTTTCTTTTAGTAACATCATTGTTTGTGCCTTTGTTATTACACATTGGTACATTCACATAACCTAATTTGGGTTATTAGATTTCCCAGTACCTTCTCTTACTCCTCCCTCTCTCTCCTCATGTCTGGAAATCACTTATTATCATCCCTGAGAAGGACATGAAAAAAGGAAATAAATTGCTGGATGACAGTTCTTCAGTGCCAAGGATCATTCAAAGTATCACCTACAGTGCATTGCTCCAAAATTGGGGGCAGAGAAGAGGAAGCTATTCTGGTTAACTGTTGCAGGGTTTGATCAGTTCAATGGATTTTGGTCTTTGTTATATTTTGCCTGTCCCAGATAAAAGTTTTTCAAATGGACAAGCTAACCAGAAAAGCTGCTCCAGTCCCTTCTGTCCAGTCTAGTCTTTCTTACTCTAAGCAAATCATCCTAATGTTCCTCCCCAGCAACTGAGGAAACAAAGACTTATGATAGACATGAAAGAAAACTCCATTTTTTTATATCATTTGATACTCACTCCATGTCCATAAACTACTAAAGTGTTAGGGTCTGTAAACAAGTCAGGATGGCGCCTGGCATTTTGCCAGAGGGAGTAGTTTGTGAAGGAACGCCAGGGAGCCTTTAAGTGTGGAGATTCCTTATTGGTTGACTGCTGTATCTAGTTTATGTTAATTAAGATAAGCTGTGTGGAATGTATATATACCCCTCCTGTCCTACAATAAACAGCTCCCACTCCTGCTGTATCCATGTACACAAGTTGCTCCTCACACCCCGGTTATTTTGCTGCAGCCGGACTGTGGCACTAAAGGTTTGCAATAAATCATCTCAAATACTATTTCATCTGTGCTCATAAAAAGTAGACACATTTTAATTGTTGGAACCTTTTACCTCTCTTGGGACCGAGGCCATTATTGGTTGGTGGCTGAGGTGGCCTCATGGGTTCTTCCAGAGCATTTCCGTATACATGACCTGGCTGGATTGGTGTTCGCAGGCTTTTAGCCTCTGCATGGGTTTTGACCTTCGTGCTGCCTAATGGTTGAATCTGAAATCTTCCTAGGCCCCTTAGTGATAGTGACGTACCTGCCCCTTCTTCGTTCTTCCTACTGTCTCTTCCTACTCCCTCCTTCTATCACTATAGAAACTTGTCCCTGACAAAATAAAGTTGAGACTGTTGCACCTTCTTGGTTGACTCCTCTCCCGACTCAGTGTGATTGTGGGCCAGGTTGGGTGGCAGGCCAGGTTGAGATACTTACCCTCTAGCTCAGCCCAGGAGAAGCTAGTGTGCTTCACTACCTCTGTCAGAGGGTGGTTCCCACAGCTGGTGCCTTGGAGAGGACAGGCTGATCCTGCCTGCCTCCCGTGTACCCTTTGTCACAGGGAGCGACATTAATGTGAGACCAAATCAAATCCAGGGATAGACATTAATAGAATATCTCAAATAAGTATTTAATAAAAAGGCTAGCAAATTCAGGGTCTTTAATGAAACTTTAATAAAATTTATGAGACAAGGAAACTGAAAGCACAATATTTTCTTAGGAACTTTTCTGTTTGGTGTTATCTTCTTTACAACATAGAAGCTTTTCCTAAGAATGCAGGGAGTATGAAATTTCTAAGGCTCTCTTGCTGTTTTCTCCATTAAACCCCTGTCTTAAAAATCTTGAATCTATATTAATCTTTGTAATTTTCTGGCTACCTATATAACATGTTTTTCTCAAGCATGCAGTGAGGTCGCTGTTTCCAAGAGCTCTTCAATTCTGAAATATAAGAAGTGTGTTTCCAGGCATTGAAACCCAAAGGCTCACCTAGACACAATGGAGTGAGCAGAATACATAAAAATCTCTCCTGACAAATCTGAACTCTGCTTTTCCCAACCATGTGAAGTCTATTGGAAGAACATTCCAAGTAATTTGGCACGTCGAAGCAAAATATATACTTTGATATTCTTCTCAGGAGTAAGCCATGTTATGTTGCAGGAAGGCAGATTTTAGTGCTGAATTTCTGATTGTATCCCCCCAGAAGTTGTTCCAGGCATATCATGCAAGAATGTAACCTCCAAAAAATAAATTATAAAGGGAGAAAATTGGACTTCAGAAGGCTGGATAATATTTGCATGTTCATGCATTTTACCACACATCAGACCTTCTTCCTTCTTCCTTGCTCTGATGTGAAGCATGTGCTTCCATTTTTCATTTTGGCTTAACATGTTATCATTTAATAATAATTCAGTAAATATACTTAGAACAAGAAAGTCACCTAATGACTCATGTCTTAGGGATGGTTTCAAAAAAAATTAATTGTGCATTTTGTACCATAGAGTATTCCCAGTGTTTCCTAGAATTGTTGCAACTGATGCTGGAAGCTTCGAAATAGAGCAGAAGGCATAAGGTCTGTGGCTTGTGACCCTTCCCAAAGTATGTAAGATCGGTAGACATTGAATGCAAACAAAAAACTATGCATCATTGAAGTTTTTCCTGTCACTAAAATGCTAGCAGAGCTCAAGGAATTGTGAGTCCCTTTTTCTATAGTACAGGAAAAATAAGAAATTTCAAGACTTGAGTTACCTACAATTTCTGAGAACGTACCTTGGTACTTAGAAGGTTCTCAACTTAAAAACACAAAAAAAAGAAATGTCATCATTTTCCATAGCATTTGGAAACTTTCCATAGGTTGGAAACTTTACTCTCAGAGGTCATCAGTTCTCAGATATTTATATGTTTTGAATACTTAGCCAATCTGACTTTGGGATGCATCTTCCAGTTGTTGTCTCAGTGATTTTGTTCATGCCTAACAACTGATGGCATCTTAATTTTGGTAAAATAATGTAAATGTTAAGGTGAAATTTAGAAATAAGAAAGGAAAAGCTGATATGGGTAGCTACGGGGTGTTTTGTCTCCCTTTTTTTTATTTTTGTAAAGTGAAACAAAAGATAAACCAAAAGTTTCTATCTTAAGTTAGGTAAAATCAAAGAGGAGAAAAAAGAAGATAATATAGCTAATACTTCACTGCCACCTGTAATTTCTAAAACAACTAAGAGCATTTTTATTAAAATTAACTTTGTTGACATGTATATTAAATTATAGAGTAAATATTAAATAATTCAATCTATATTATATTATTTAAATTTACTTTGTTAAATTGTATTAATTTAAATGAAATTTAATGAATTTTTAAATATAAATCATACTATAATTCAAGTTAATAAACAATATCAGTTAATAAAATAAATGTAAATCAAACAATAGTATTAATAAAAGAAATTTAAACAATACTAATTAATAAAGTAAATTTAAATTCGATTAATTTATATTAAATGATAATATAATTTATATTTAAAAATATATTAAATTTAATTTAAATTAATTTTAATAAAAATGTTCTGAGTGGTTTTAGAGACGACAGGTGTCAGAGAAGTATGTGCTATGCAATCTGCTTTTTCTCTTCTCTGATTTCACCTACTTAAGATAGAAACTTTTGATTCATCTTTTACCTTAATTTATCAAAAGTTTGTAACTACTACTATTTTAAGCTTTTCATCTTTCAAAAACTGTTGTTAGCTTCTTTCTCTCCCCAACTTGTTTTGATCTACTGTTGTATAAAATGTGTTTATAAGAATTATTGTAGAGCCCCCAATAGTATGTAGATAAACAGTCCAGATATTTAATGATGCATTCTTACTAATTAACTTTTGCATTGGCAATGGATCATGTGATCCCACTTTGGGGTTGACTCATAAAAATACTCTTCCTTCTGGACATATTTAACATCTGGAAAACTGGATTAATGTGAAGTGACTTTTCTGTAGAAGTGGAAATAAGCAAAATGGATAGGGGTCATAGAATTGGGATTCAAAGCATCTTAGAATTTATCCACTAAGCTTCATGTTTAGGTCCTCCCCGTTGGAATTTTCCCTTGGCAGTTGTACAATGTTATCTTGGATAAAATAAATATTCTCAACTTTTTGCAACATTATATTTGGTTTTCATGTACTCTAAATCTGAGACCTCCTTCTTATGGGTTGGATTGTTCTTGTTTCCTGTAATTACATGTATCATTTTTATCTTAATGCCATTAAATTTAAGAAATATTATTCTTTTTTTAAAAAAAGAGGTTGGAACTAATGGTTCAAGAATGCTGCTCTGTACAGTTGCTCACAAAATTACATCAGAATTGATGACTGGTGATGATTAACTGCTACATTGGAACAAAATTCTATAAACAAAAAGTGCTACAAAAAACAAAACAAATTTTTAAAAAAGTACTATGGCAAAAAATCACAACAACAAGAACTCAAAAAATAAAATAAAATGCCTAGTACCTATACACTTACATACACCCGCTTTTTTGCTTTCTCTTACTGACACCACCATGATCTTTATGCAACAACTGCTCCATTTTGTCCTTTGGAATGTCCAGAATGCTCCCCATCAACTGCAATACTTCAAGACGTTTGCCTTTTGGTGCCTTGAAATGACCGATCAAAAGGTTTCTCATGAGGACCTTGTCTAGTTTTCCTTCTGTGCTGTTGACCAAAGTGGACAATTTCTGTTGTGCATGGTCCAACATTTCTTTTCGGAGCTCGTTTTGTTTTTTCAGTTCTTCCATCTCTTCTTCCTTGAGATCTAAGTCTTCTCTCAGTTTGGAAGCAGAATCCAACATAGCATTTGCTTCATGCAAACGTTCCTGCAATGATGATACTTCTCCTTCTAGCTTTTCGGCCTTGTTCTTCCATTCAGCTACCAACTGTTTTTCTTTGGCTAGTTCAGCAGAATGCATAGCTTTCTCTTCTTCTTGGGAGTGCTCTAGGTTACTTGATGACAGGGCACACTGCCTTACTCGTTCCTGGCAGAGCGAAAGCTGCAGTGCATTCTCATCCCTCTGTTGAGAGACCAGACTCAACTGTTCCTGCAGGGACTCTATCTGCACACTGGCTTGATGACTTGCCTTAGAAGATGTAGCTAGCTTCTCCTCCAAGAGTGTGACTTTCTGTCTCAGTTGAATCTCTTTGTCTTCCGCAGCCAATATTTCCTGGGCGTAAGACTCTTCTGATTCCAAGAGCTGGCTGCGTAGCCTTTCTAGCTCCCGGTTTAGGCGTAATTCTTGGTCCTGTAAGTGTTGAACCTCTTTTGTTCTTAGGATTTTTACTTTGGTCTCTTGAAAAATATCAGAATTCAATGTTTGAGCATCTCCTCTTTCTCCAGGCAACTGGGCTTTTATTTTTTCAATAGTTGTCTGCAAGTTCTTAATCTCCTCCTCTTTGTCTAAAAGTAACTGGCTATGCGCAGCATTCATCTGCTCATATTGGTACTTCAATTCATCCATTTCCTCCTTCTGCTCCTGTAAAGACTGAAGTAGTTGCATTTTACGCTGGTTTTGATTTTCAATTATATTCAGATGGTCTTCAATTTCATCTTCCAGATGATTTTTGACTATATTCAGTTGAGATACCTCCAATTCTAGTTCTGTGATAGCATCAAGAGCTTTAGGCTCAGCCACTGGTACAGCTTGATTTTGCTGTTCCCTAAGTGTTTCCAGTTCGAATTGCAGATAGTTGTTTTCTGCTTTCATGTAGGTAAGATTTCTGTCCTTTCTTTCAATGACTTGCCTTAAAGTTTCATTTTCTCTTAAGGCCTGAGAACACTTATCTAAATCCTTTTGTAGTTCTGAATTTTTTTCTTCGAGTTTTTCAATAAAAACTTCTTTCTCATTTAGGACTTGTTTCAATTGCTCCTCGTCTTCTATATAAGATGCCAAAATTTCCTCCATTTCTTTTTCATCAGCAGTCATTTGCTCAATATTCTTTTTGAGTCCTGCTATTTCAAAGTCCTTCTCTTGATTGAGTTGCACTACACACTCGTGTTTCAGCTGTAAGGCAGAGGTATTCAAATGATGTGCATTGGAGAGTTCCTGAATAGTCTGCCTGTGATTATTTGCTTCTTCCAACAGTCTTTTTTCTGCCTGGTGAAGTTTGGCTTCTATCTCTTCTTTGTCTCTTTTTAGAGTCTCCATGATAGTGTCTTTTTCTTGAGAGATTTGATTGTTAGCAGCAATAGATTCTTCCAACTTACGCCTTACATCTTCACGTGCTAAAATCAACATTTCATTTTCTGTTTTGAGATCAATAGCAACTTTCTTTAAATTTTCATTGAGCTGTTCTACTTCAGAAAGATTTTGCCTTAAGTTGCCAATTTCTGCTTCCCGTTCTTTAAGCATGTCATCCTTACAATGACTGTTAGAGTCTTCATTCAGAGAACTTCGGTACTTACTCTTCAATCCAGACAGCTCATCTTCAATTTGTCTAATGGGATCCTTAAGCCCAAGGTTTTCCTGCTGGATGTTTAAACTATTTTTTGGTGACTGATTTAGCTGATCTACTAAATCTTCTACTTTACCTTCAAGCTTCTGCTTGGTTAAATGCAAATCACTGAGGCTCTGTGCATTCCCAGTCAACTTCTCCTTCTGCACATGCAACTCTTGGGATATGTTCATTTGATCATCCTCAAGTTGATGAACTCTCTTTTTTTCATCATCTAGTTCTTGTTCCAACTTCTTGATGACAAGGTCTCCTTCATTTTGTTGTTTGGATAGCTCATCTTTTATCAAAATCATGTGCTTTGTAGCTTCCTGATTCGGATGATCCAGTTCTTCTAACTCAGCTATCAGCATTTTCTCTTCATTGATAGTCTCATTCAGTTCTTCCTCCTTTGCCTTCAAGTGAACTTGTAAGTCTAGTAATCGTACATTCAAATTCATGTCTGTTGAAGCTCTGTTTTTCATGACTTGATGGTCACAGCTCAATTTTGACAGTGACATCTGAAGTTCCTCTTTTTCTTGACTCAATGATGACTTCTCTTTTTCTAAAGCTTCAACATGCATTTTAAGTTTCAGATTGTCTTCAGCAAGACGGTTATCCTGGTTTAAGCCATTTAGTCTCATGATTTCCTTCTCAGCATCAGCCAGGGCTTGTTTTAGCCTGAACACTTCTTCCACTGCTGAACTCTGATGAAGGATTTTTCCCTTTTCTGCCACAGTAGAACTCTGCTCCAAAACTGACATTTCATGCTGATGATCATCTATGTCTGGACTTTGGTTTGGTTGAAGAGTCTTGATAGCATTTTGTACTTTGCAGATTTCACTTGTGTCAGAATGATATTTTCCCTGAGCCTCAGCAATCTGCCTCGAGTGACCAACTTCAGGTTCATATCTTGCAACTTTAATTGACAATCTGCTTGTTTCTTGTCGTGATAAAATTATGTCACTAAAATCCATGTCATCATCACGGAAGGCGGAAAAATGACTACTGATCCCGGAACCGAATGGAGCCAGAGCAGTTGTTGTTGGTACGCCACCAGCTCCTGAAGGTACCCATTGAGCAGCTGCCTGTAGTTGAAACACTTGATTTTGCAGTACAATCTGTCTTGCTTTAAGATGGCGGCTGATCTCTACCTCTTTCTGTTGCAGTTGATATTGGTAACTTACAGACTGATGGTTTATTTGCAGCTCTGATGCTTCATGCTTTTCTTCCAGATCAGTACAATCCTTTTTCAGTCTTTCATTCTCACATCTTAGTGTGGAATCAGTAGTTTCCATTTCCTCTTCCCAGCAATGATGTAATGCTGCTTCTGGGTCTCCTAAGTCATCCAGAAGTATTTCCCTGGTGAAGCTGGAGATATGGCCAGTGAGGGAAGCCAAGCTGCTCCCCACCTGACCCAAGAAGTGGCCCAAGCCTGAGACCAGGCCTCCAAACCAGGACGACATCGCCGCCACTTCAGTGATCCATCGGACCAGCTCCAAACACCGCGTCCATCACCGTCCACTTCTCTGCCCCGAACGTCCTCCAGCGTTGCTAGGGTCAATTATGACCCAAGCGCTCAGAATTCCTCACAGCGCGAGGTTCCTGGGGCTCCACCAATACCAACCATCCCTCCCTGCCTCTAAACTCAGAAGCCGGTCCTGGGCTTTGACCGGGGGCTGGCAGCCAGTAGCACACTCACCCCCTGCAGGGCCTCTGCTTCTTCCCTGCACTTGCCTGTCAGCTATTGGCTCACACATTGGGCAGGGTTGGCTGGGAGGAGCTAGAGATACAGGAAAGTGTCCTAGTTTGAGTCCAAAGGCACTCCCACGAAGAATCAATGTTGTAGTTGAAATCCAAAGGTAGTTCACTGGACAGTTCCCTCTTGTCTGGGAGAGGTGGATTTTTTGTTGCTTTCAGTTGCATTCAGTTGACAAGGTGAGGTCTCGCTCCATTACAGAACGCAATCTATTTAATTAAAAGTCCCCGATTCAAAAGTAAATCTCACCCCAAAACACCAGAGTAATTACCAGAGTAATATTTGGCCAAATATGTGAGCATCATAGCTCAGATGTTTAATTTTATTTAACATATAAAATTAACCATCACAAAGTCTTAATCATTCTCAGAATTCAGATTATAATATGGATTAAATGTCACTAAAGAACCATCTTTACCCTTTCCAAAAATAATTTTTTGCTCTTAATCTATAAATGTTTGAGTTCATTTTAACATTATATGGTCCTTGTAAGTTCTGATTGAAGTTCATTTAAGTGCTCAAAAATTCCACTTCAATTGCACTTAAGAAACTTTGTTTTTGAGCCAAAAGGTTGATGTTCACTTAACCTATTGTTGTTTATCAATGCCAAATATAATCCAGGTTTGAACAGTGCAGAGTGAAATAAAAAGTTGAGAAATTTTCTACTATGCAGGAACAATCCTAAATTTAAATCCCATACCTAAAGTTAAGGATCAGAAGGAGTTAAGATAAGGCCCTGCTTTCCAAGGTGTTTAAATTCCAACAAGTTAATGAAGAGGCAGTTTTGTAGAGTTGGGGACAAAGCAAAGAGATGAAGCACATGGGATGTAACAGGCATACCAATTGGGACCAAAGCAATTTTGGAGCTAAACTGACAGAATGCATTTATAAAACCTCTCTCACTTGCAAGAGTTGAAGAGTAAATGAGAACATAGTGTGTAGTTCTCACCTGATGGCTGGTGCAGAGAAAGTGGCCAACAAATAGAGCCTGCTGCCATTTTGTTCATATTTGCTTTTTGTTTTGTTTAGGATCATTTTCCTTATTACCCTTTAGAAGGGGTTTGGGTTTGCTCCCATTACTCTCTTCCCAGAGCCCATATTCAGGAGACTCTTTTCCTTGAGCTCTTCTTTCTATATGTGTATTCAGGGAGCAAATACTCAAGGTGGCAGGAATAAAATTTTAAGAAGGAAGAATTTTAGGAAAATTAATGGTTAAATAGATTCTAAGGATTATATTAATCACCTCATAATGTCTCTTGCCTTCAAGATAGAGCAAGTAGACATAATTCCTCAGATTGCTATCAGAAACTAGTGACTGCATTTGTGTCTTGTGCTAGAAAAGGAAATCTTCTTTGTCTTTCTTATTCATCTCCAAATCTGAGAGAGAAATCAGGCCTGTATTAGTCAATCTTTCTTCATAAAAGACTAATATAAAAATTTAAGCCCCTTTCAGCATCTGCTGAAGTTGAGAATCCATGCTATATCCCAGCTGTGTCTACTGTTGAAGAAGCCATCAACAATACCAAGTATCCTTTTCTCCCTTTTGACCATTCCTCCTGTGTGTGTGTGTGTGTGTGTGGTGGGGGGGGTTGTGTTTGGGTGTCGGTGTGTGTGTGTGCGTTTTAGAAGGCACTACATAAAAAAAAAATAAAGATGTTGTGTCCAATAAAGGCTAAATAATAAATATTTTTTTAAAAAAGAATTTAAAATGTCCATAAATGTTATACAAACTGTGAAATCAGATGCTTTCACATCTAGTGACTTTTATAACTAGGACAAAGAATTAAATGTAGTTCTGCTGTGTATAAAATGATCAAAATAAATCACCAATATCATAAAGAAAGTTAAGTCTTGCCTATGTGGAAGCGATTGTTAAAGTCATGAGGATGGAGGATTTCACTGAGAAAAGAAGGCACATGGAGGAAAAGGAAGCTTCAGTTTGTCAATTGCTTATTATGTTTCAGCATTGGTTTGTTCTTTCCTAGACAGTATTTTATTTATTTAGTATAAAAATTTGGGGGGAATATCTAGTAGAAGAACTGGAAGAAAAAAAAAAGAGGAGAAGGATTTGAAGAAGAAAGAACATGAGAGGAGAAATGGATAAAGAAAAATCATGATATTGTTTGTGATTAAGGCAAAAGGAAAGAGGATGTGGGCAAAGGTTGGTGTACGTGGTCAGATGCTGCATGAGGGGCACATTGAGAATGAAACCTGAGGAAGTTGGTTATTGATGATCTTTGTGGTTCATGGGGAGTGAAAGTGGGATTTCAAGGTAGTCAGGATGAGCTGCTCAAAGGTTCAAGTCAGCATTCAACAAAGATAGTGCCTTTTCCTTCATATCCCCTTCATGCTACAGAACAAGACCTACTTCCCCTCATACTTTATCTCTTGTAACTTTCTCCTTGTGGTCTTCTGTCTCATTTCCTTCCATGTTTCTCTCTCTGAAAAAGAGGACCCTTGGATCCTGGATCCTCATTAAGCACATATTTATAAAATCCATTCATATACTGAATGCTGAAAAGGGAACAATGAAGTATTTTCCTTTCTAGTAGTTCTGAATATTTTCTTTATGTCAGAGACTCTTCCCTTTTATATATGTATAAATTGGTGATTTTGAAAAAATAATATGTCATTTAAATTTAATCTGTGAAAAATCACTAGTTCAAGACAAGTGTTAATTCTTACCTTGAGAGTTTTTGTTGATGTACATTAAGGTAGTCAGTAATTGATATATGGTTGGGTTATCTCCTGTTTTGCATTGATTTCATGGGTTTATCATGGAACTTTTTCTTAGGCAGATATACTTTATACTGATGCATTACATTTTCTTTGATTTTTCTTTCCTAATATTTATAATCTAGTGGGTGCTAGGTTTTTATATCATTTCTTTCTTGCTTCTATTGCCAAACTGCTTATTAAAATACAGGCTAAAAAAATAATGTTATAATAAGAGTGGAATGAGTCTATTGTTTTTCTGAAAATCTTTCTAAGTTGTTCTCTTGGTTTCTGTTTCAATTTACAGCCACAGAAACTAAACAAACAACACCTCTCTAGGGAAGACAGGGATGTAACACACACAATGCTTATTGCCCTGTGAGACACATTTAGATTATTAGGCAGGTGAAGAAAGGTCTTAAAGGGAAAGGTTGATTTTTTCCCATTTCTGTCTTGCACAGTAAGACAATGACAGCTCTTTGTGTGATTTTATAGTGTACAAATGTTCCAGTAGACTAGTCACTGATTTAATCAATCATCCAGATGTTTAATCAAACATTCAGATATTTTTGTCAACTCTATGTGAAATAATTTAATGCCCCAAAGTGACTTGTTATTATAATGTATAGAAGAATTGAGCTATGGAAAGTATTGAATAGAACCCTTCCATACAACCTTAACAAAGAAATAGAAACTAACACACACCCATCAATTCTTATGGTCATGCTTATTTACAGTGATAATTTGAACTCAACAAAATTTGTTTTGTTCACAGAATCTAAGGCTTTAGTATAAGGTGATATTTTGAATATTTCTTCAGTTGTATAAATTGGAAAAATAATGTGAATTAGTAATTATATTTTATGTCTGTCTTACTGTAAATCAAGTTCAAAGCATGAAATGTCACTTTAATTTTTATAAAACAAATTACTTGTAAAACTTGTAAAAATATTAATAGTATTTCTTAGGTCAACAAATGTTGCATACAATACAGGATAGTAGTGCAAAGAATATGGAGGTCTTAGAAACAAACCATCTAGTTTTGAATCTCAACTAAGTTATTATTCATAACTTGATCTTGGGTAGATTTCTTGACTTTCCTAATCTGAAGTTAATTCATCTGTAGAGCTCAGTGTCATTGTAAAAATTAACTATAGTGAATATAAAATGCCTGGCACTTTATAGCTTGTAGCTCTTACGCTTTTTCTAAGTTCTCACAATAGGTACAGTGCTTTAAAATCATGAGTTCTATTTATCTGGAAAATAAGCCTCATAGTGTTCCTTTGCTCTCCTAAAGTATACATAGAATGTGCAACTCTATAGGGCCAATATTATTACCTTACTCCAAAAGTATACTTTTAACACGGACAAGGTTCTTGGTACTATCTCAGCAAAGGAATTCGTGAGGAACAAACAGACGTAAGTTCTGTCCAATTAGAAAACTAATTTAGAAGAAAGAATAAATACGTGAATAACTAGATGAATAAGTACATATTATAAAATACACTCTACTCAAAATGTACAATTACTGCAAGGAAGCAGAACTGAAATGCCTGCTTTGCAATAGATAGTCCAAGAAGAGTCTGAGTCAATGAAATATCATCTGTTTCTTGAAGCATAAGTATGCTTAACACGTACATTAGAAATTATATTATAATTAGAAATTATATTTTATGTCTGTCTTACTGTAAATCAAGTTCAAAGCAAGAAATGTCACTTTAATATCCGTAAAACAAATTACTTGTAAAACTTGTAAAAATATTAATAGTATTTCTTAGATCAACAGATGTTGCATACAATACAGGATAGTAGTGCAAAGAAAAGGGAGGTCTTAGAAATAAAACGTCTAGTTTTGAATCTTGACTAAGTTATTATTCATAACTTGATCTTGGGTAGATTTCTTGACTTCCCTAATCTGGAGTTAATTCATCTGTAGAGCTCAGTGTCATTGTAAAAATTAACTATAGTGAATATAAAATGCCTGGCACTTTATAGCTTGTAGCTCTTATGCTTTTTCTAAGTTCTCACAATAGGAACAGTGCTTTAAAATCATGTGTTCTATTTATCTGGAAAATAAGCCTCATAGTGTTCCTTTGCTCTCCTAAAGTATACATAGAATGTGCAACTATATACGGCCAATATTATTACCTCACTCCAAAAGTATACTTTTAACACTGACAAGGTTCTTGGTACTATCTCAGCAAAGGAATTCATGAGGAACAAACAGACATAAGTTCTGTCCAATTAGAAAACTAATTTAGAAGAAAGAATAAATAAGTGAATAACTAGATGAATAAGTACATATTTTAAAATATACTCTACTCAAAATGTACAATTATTGCAAGAAAGCAGAACTGAAATGCTTGCTTTGCAATAGATTATCCAAAAAGAATCTGAGTAAATGAAATATCATCTGTTTCTTGCAGCATTAAGTATGCTTAGCAGGTAAATTATGAAGAAATTTACAGTTCTAGGCAAAGAAAACTGATGTGTGAACTGTATCAGGAAAGAGTTTTTTTCTGCATTGACAAACTGAAACAAGACGGGTGGATTGGAACGTCAGAATAAGGGGAGGCAGATCTGAGATCCCAGTGGAGGCTCGGGGAGTGGAAAAGACAAGGCATCAAAGGCATTTAGAGTAGCTTAGGTTTAATGTTTTTTTTTTTTTTTTTTTTTTTCCTGGTATATAGGATTGAACCTAGGGCCATTAAACACTGAGTCACATTCGCAACCCTTTTTTAACTTTTTCTTTTGAGACAGGGTCTTTCTAACTTGTATAAAGACTCACAAAATCGCTGAGGCTTTCTTTGAACTCCTGATGATCCTGTCTCTAAATAAAATACCAAACAGTGAGATCCTGTCTCTAAATAAAATACCAAACAGGGCTGGGGATGTGGGTCCAGAGTCCCTGATTCAATCCCTAATAGCCACTCCCCCCCCAAAAAAAGACATCTGCTCTCTTATCTATTATGTAAATGCTTAGTATAGTGACATAAATGTTATCTGTTGTTGTTTAAACAGTATAAAGGATACATAAATTTTGGCTTCTATCTCAGAGCTGAGAGTGTTAATCTGTAATCCAAATAGAAAGGTGGGCAAAAGACAGGTGAAGGGTAACTTGCAGTTGGTGGCCCAGGTGGCTCCACAGAAAGGTGAATTGGATCATGAGGTCAAACCTCATCAGTGGATCAATCCACTGATGGGTTTATAATTTGACAGGATAATTGGGAGTTGGTAAAAACTCTAGGCAGTAGGGCATACATTTGTTACCAACTCCCAATGGGAGGGTAGGTCATTGGAGTTGATTCCCTAGAAGGGGACATCTCATTCCTCAGATCTTTCTTTCCCTCACTGGTTTTTTGTTGTTGTTGTTGTTTTTTTTTATCTCTATGAGATATGCAGCTCTGTTTTGAAGCCAGGCTCACTGCCTTGTTGATGTTCATTTTCTCCTGGTGTCTTTAAATATACTTTCCCTTATACACATCTATATTCAAATTTCACCTTATAAGATTTCCAATCCTAGCAAATTAGAAGTCATCCTAATAATCTCGTGTTAATTTAATCCTCTCTTTAAAATGTTCTCTCCAAATACAGATACCTTCAGAGGCACTGGGGATTAGAACCCCAACATATTAATTTGGGGCAGGGACACTCTTCAGCTTATTCCAGAAGAATTTTTCTGATTATCAAATCTCAAATGGGAAAGAAAAAAAAAAAAGTACTCTAAAGGTAACTGATAAAACCATTATGTGCAATGTGTGGGGCTGGTTAGTTATTAAGTAACAAAGACATGCAAATACATACATAGAGTACACAATAGATACAACCATTTTCATTAGCCAAAAGCACATCGCCTTATTTAGAGAAAATGATAGAGCAAATGAACAAAATGTCCTGAGTAACTTTTATGTATAGACCATTGCTTTCAACTACTATCTCTCCGTCTTTCTCTTGCTTTCTCTTTTCTAGTCATGAATTTGAATTATCAAGAAAATATTTAAAATAGTTCAGAGAGTTAACCCTTCAGAACCACAGAGATCATTTCTTTTTTTTTTTTAAATTTTTAAGGAAACATTAAGCATTTTACAATTTTGTCTCTGTCTACTCTATTTTAAGTCTCTTTAGAGCATCAAATATATTTTATGTGTCATGGACTCCAAGAGTCTTACACAGTGCTAGCTTAGTAAAGACACATGAGTGCTAGTAAATATTGGTTGGATAAAATGATGAATAATTTCAGATAAGTTAAGTGAGTCATTAAGGAGAATTATCAGGAGATTTCAAAACACAATTTTGATTGCTTTCAGGTGAGCATTTGATTCCCCTACACTGTTTACTTACATTGAATTTTTGAGTCATTAGTTTTCTTTGTGTTATGAACTAAAAGTGAAAAGGAGAATAAAGAGAAGTCACTTGAACAATTAATCCTATATAAAGACATGTGCTTAGTCATCTTTTCTTACTTTCCAACTATAATTATTATGATATTATTATTATTATTATTATTATTATTATTATTATTATTATTATTACTGGTGATGGGCATTGAACCCAGGGCCTTGTGCATGATAGGCAAGCACTGTACCAGCTGAGCTATATCCCCAGCCACTTTCTGATTATTATAACCATATTCATTACATGATATTATTCTATACAGATTTACCCAGAAAAAAAATTATAATCCTTTCCATTGTATTCTACTACAACTATAATCTTACCTAATATTTTAAAATTTGAAAAATATTATGTAATTGTCTGTTTCACTTTGTTTGAGAAATTTATATTATTTGTATCTTTGGCAATTTGAAAGTGATTCTTAAATTTTACTCATAATCATTAACTATAGAATGGTATATATGCATTGTAATTTTATTCTATACACTTCCTAGGGTATCTTGCTAAAGGGTCCTCTGTAGGAAAACTAACATTTAATTTAAAAATGCTCTTACTACTTGAAGAAATCACTTGGTGCTTGGCAATAGCCTCGGTACCTATGAATATAGTTAAAATAAGAAGACATATAGTTTTTTTGAAGACGATATAAAGATGACTATAACGATCTGAAAAGATGTTGGAAATCATTAGCATTAGGGAGATGCAATCTGAGACCATCTTGAGGCATCATCACACTTCACAGGTTAAACAAAGAAAACCAAAGTGGTAATACCAGATACAGATGATACAGGACGCAGAGAAACTGGATCTCTCATACCTTGCTGGTGAATACTGAGAATGGTACAGCCACTCTGAAAACAGGTCACTAGATTCTTAAACAAGTAAACCTACCCTTATCACAGGGCCCAGCTCTGACTCTGGTGGATGTTTATTCCAATAAAAAGGAATGAAATGTTCACCCATGCAGCAACTCAGGTGAATCCCAAGGATATCATGCTGCATGGAAAAAGGCCAATCTCAAAAAGTCATATAGTGCATGATTCCATTCATAAAACATTCTTGAGATGACAAAATTATGGAGAGGGAGAAAAAGTTAGTGGATAGTGATGGGGGTGGTGTTGGCAGTGATGTTGTAAAAAGGTAGCAAGAGGGAGGAGAACTGGAGGACATTATATTAAGCAAAACAAGTCAGGCACAGAAAGACAAATACTGCCTGTTCACACTTACATGTGGAAACTAAAGGTGATCTCAAAGAAGTACAAGAAAGAATAGTGGTAACAGAGCCTGGGAGAGGTGTGTGTGGGTGTGTAGGCAGAGAATAATTAATAGGTGCAGGAGTGCAGATGGATGGAATGACTCCTTATTTTGTGTAACATGTAGGATAACTACGGCTCACAATAAGTAATATTTCAGAACAGCTAATAATGAGAATTTTGAATGTTCCCCACACAAAGAATTGGCATGTCCTCTGTGAGAGATATGCCCATGACATGATTATTATACATTGTATTTATATATTGAAATGCCACTGTATACATATATTACATGCTATGATTACCATATGTAAACTCTACACATACACACAGACATACACACAACAGAAAATAGAAAGTGGAAAGAGAAATTTTAGTGGTAATGGAATAGTTCTCTATCTGGTTTGTATTGGTCACTACACAGATGATACAGTGTCGTAGAACTACAACACATTGTTCTAACATTGGTTGGTCTTCCTAGTTTTGATATTGCACTACAGTTGTATAAGAAGAAACCATTGGGGAAACCGAGTGGAAGGTACATACTACTGTTCTATACTTCCTTGAACACTTTCTGTGACTCTATAATTTTTCAAAACAACAAAATCCCTTCACTTATTTCTTTCCATCTTGAATTGAGTTCTAAAAGAGGCAATACACTATTTTCTCTGTCTTTCCTCAATGCAATTTTCCATTATTTTATGTTACCATTGTTACGTTCTGGTGGGTTTCAAAACTCACTAGATTGAGCTTTCTCAGCAATGTTTTCTGCTTTTGTAACAGTAAATACGATTTTATGAAGAAAAAGTTTTGCAATCTCTGTACTCAAGCATAAAGCTAATTAATACACAGAACATAGTATGTTCATTCAGGAAACAGATATGCTTACATAGAAGGAAAATTTATTTTTAAGATAAACATTCAAAATATTGTATCAAATAGCTGAAGTAGTGATAGCTATCTATTTTTAGAAATATATAAATCTTCGCTTTTGACAAGTTGGTTATACTCAAGACATTACAAAATTGTAACTTGCTTTCATATTCTATATCACATATTTAATGTGAACAGAAAAGTAAACAGGAATAAATTTTCAATTTATTCCCCAATCAAATGAAACACTATACAATGAAATGCTTTGCATTTTCATTTGTTGCACAGATGTGTCTGGAAGAAACTTGACTTGAAATCTGAGATATCTAGCCATCAATTATTCTCAGTGTGATACAGAGGATATACTTTTTAACTACTATTTTTAGTGCTAAAGTATCCTAGAAAGCACTATTCAGGGATGATTGGGAAAATTTTTGAAATAAACAGTGAGATATTTATCCACTAGAGATACTTGGCTTAGGTCACAAGTTTAGAGAATAAACTGTCAACTGTATACCAAGAAATCTAATTAATTTATGATTTTTCCTTATAAAGCCTAAGGGATCACCTTATTTGTCAAAATTCTTTCAGTCTCTCACAAAAACTAAAAAATCAACATCCCAAGGAGAATTCTGATAGAACACTTAAATTGTTAAACATTTCTGCATATGAACATTTGCTCTAAAAAGATTTTTATACTTCTCTCTCTGTATATATTTGTTAAATGTCTTTATGAGATAAAATATAAAAAGTGTTCCTGTAAGAAACTTTTTAAAACTTATTAAGGCCCCTTTGTATATAATAAAGCAACGTTTATATTATTACTTTTATCATCTTCAATTCTTGGCTATTCTTATGTGCAGAAGTATATATTTTAGCAAAACTATTTCAACAAATACTTTTCCTTTTAGCTTCAAGTGTATTATGTACTTTACATGGAGCTTAAAGTGCTGTATTGTTCTTGGAGCTGTTTTTCAGTCTTTCTTTTCATGATATGATATGCCCCTTAATAAATTCCATGAGAACAAAGCTCCAGAGTCCATAATCCTGAGGATGAAGTGGCCTGTATGGGGGATATTCAAGATGAAGTTGCTATTAATTCTGTACCCAAACCATCAAATTCCTTTAGAAGCATTAATCCTGAATATGAAAGGAGAAGAAATGTGTTGCCATGTGACAATACTATTCTTGTAGCCAAGGTGAGCTAAGGTCCTAGACCAAAGACTACTGTGGTTTAGCCTTCCTTAGTGTGGCTCAGCCTTGCTCACTGTAAGTGCCACCTCCAGCTTCATATGCTCCCTGTGCTCAGCACTGGCCTACTCTTGTATAAAAAAATAAAAGCTGCATTTAGCCCTAAGCCTTACATAAAATAGAAAATGTATTTCTTAACTTAGTGACCCAGATTTCCTTTCAATGGGAAGGAGAATATCATCCCTTTCTTACTGGTTAATGGAAATTGCCAGGTAAAGTATGTATAATCACTCAAAACTCCTAAAGTAATTAAACTACTGAATGGACATTCCACATCTCTCCACCACCACTACTCTTAGTCCTCATGCACACACACACATTACCGCCAAAGACCATTAGCTCATGTCTTTATGTAACCAGCCCTAGCTAAGAGCTGAGATTGGCACTGTGAAATAGATAGAAATATTGGTTTGAAGTCCTGTTGCTTTGGCATTTTCCAGAACATCTTAAAATGTCAGTGGTGAATATATGTTCAAATATTGTTGTCTGGCAAGTTGCCCAGAGCTCCAAAAATAAGATAGAATAAGTCCACATTTCATTAGTTACTGTGAAAGTTCCATCAAGCTTATCAGTTGGTTCTTAAGTCCCATTAGTTAAAGTCACCTGACTAGTTTTTCAGTTGTCAACTCTATCATTGTCCTTGCCTGAAGACCACAAGGTGTGTGTCAACACAGATGGACCCAAGGATTCAATGAAGCACTCCCTCTGCTTGTCAATGAGAGGAACTCTCTGTGGCTCCCACACACATCCTCAGGTGGATGGGCACTCCAGGATTCCATACCCTCATTTGCTTATTCATCTTGATCTGATTTTGTTCTGTATACACATAAATGACTTGGAAACTCTCAGCGTGGCTGCTAGAGAAGTAAATCAAAGGGCTTCCTAAGCCTGAATCCAACTTAGGTCTTTAGAAGCAACAATTGAACCTCTTTCTCTTGCTCTACCAGGATAGGAAGGATACAGCACTATTTCCAACCAGTTCCCTAATTAAAATACCTTCAGAGTTGTCATTGTTTTTTAAAGTAGTTACTAAGCTGACTAAATAAGATTACATAGACTCAGCATCTCTAGGAAACCATAACAGGTAGAATATGGAGTTAGAAATGTTATTTTTAGCCCATATATTACAGCAAGAGATTAGCACTTGTGAAATTAGATTGTTGAAAAACTGCCTCATGAGGTTACTGAATTTCTTTATAGACCCGAAGATACATGAATCTCTGCACATACACAGATGAAAGTCCACACATTTTTTGTTAGGACAGTCATTTTGCATAAGATTCATTGGTATCTAAAACTCAAATTCAAATTCATTATGTGTTTGTGCCACTGGTGATTTGAATGACTTTGTGATCAATCTCAATTGCATAGGTTTAAAAAAAGATTGTTTACGTGATTTTTGTTTGTTTGTTTAGGTATGGGATTAAACCCAGGGATGCTTAACCACTGAGCCACATTCCCAGTTGTATTTATTTTATTTTGTTACAGAGTGTCTGTAAATTGCTGAGGCTGGCTTGGAACCCCTGGAATTAAAGGAATCTGTCACCACACCCTGCTAAGTTTACAAGATTTTTTTTTTTTTTAATCCATGTCCTCATAAGACTAAGCCTTGATAAACAGGTAAAAAGTCCGATAGATAAGCACAAACTATTTTTAAAATAGTTTTCCTAAAGATCAGATTATTTTGAAGTTATAGAAATCATATTATTCTTTTTGTTTCTTTTAGTAACATCATTGTTTGGTGCATTACAATTGTTCAAAATAACGGCCTTTGTTATTACACATTGGTACCTTCACATAACCTAATTTGGGTTATTAGATTTCCCAGTACCTTCTCTTACTCCTCCCTCTCCTCATGTCTGGAAATCACTTATTATCATCCCTGAGAAGGACATGAAAAAAGGAAATAAATTGCTGGATGACAGTTCTTCAGTGCCAAGGATCATTCAAAGTATCACCTACAGTGCATTGCTCCAAAATAGGGGCCAGAGACGAGGAAGCTACTCTGGTTAACTGTTGCAGGGTTTGATCAGTTCAATGGATTTTGGTCTTTGTTATATTTTGCCTGTCCCAGATAAAAGTTTTTCAAATGGACAAGCTAACCAGAAAAGCTGCTCTAACTTTCTTACTCTAAGCAAATCATCCTAATGTTCCTCCCCAGCAACTGAGGAAACAAAGACTTATGATAGACATGAAAGAAAACTCCATTTTTTTATATCATTTGATACTCACTCCATGTCCATAAACTACTAAAGTGTTAGGGTCTGAAAACAAGTCAGGATGGCGCCTGGCATTTTGCCAGAGGGAGTGGTTTGTGAAGGAACGCCAGGGAGCCTTTAAGTGTGGAGATTCCTTATTGGTTGACTGCTGTATCTAGTTTATGTTGATTAAGATAAGCTGTGTGGAATGTATATATACCCCTCCTGTCCTACAATAAACAGCTCCCACTCCTGCTGTATCAATGTACACAAGTTGCTCCTCACACCCCGGTTATTTTGCTGCAGCCGGACTGTGGCACTAAAGGTTTGCAATAAATCATCTCAAATACTATTTCATCTGTGCTCATAAAAAGTAGACACATTTTAATTGTTGGAACCTTTTACCTCTCTTGGGACCGAGGCCATTATTGGTTGGTGGCTGAGGTGGCCTCATGGGTTCTTCCAGAGCATTTCCGTATACATGACCTGGCTGGATTGGTGTTCGCAGGCTTTTAGCCTCTGCATGGGCTTTTGACCTTCGTGCTGCCTAATGGTTGAATCTGAAATCTTCCTAGGCCCCTTAGTGATAGTGACGTACCTGCCCCTTCTTCGTTCTTCCTACTGTCTCTTCCTACTCCCTCCTTCTATCACTATATAAACTTGTCCCTGACAAAATAAAGTTGAGACTGTTGCACCTTCTTGGTTGTCTCCTCTCCCGACTCAGTGTGATTGTGGGCCAGGTTGGGTGGCAGGCCAGGTTGAGATACTTACCCTCTAGCTCAGCCCAGGAGAAGCTAGTGTGCTTCACTACCTCTGTCAGAGGGTGGTTCCCACAGCTGGTGCCTTGGAGAGGACAGGCTGATCCTGCCTGCCTCCCGTGTACCCTTTGTCACAGGGAGCGACATTAATGTGAGACCAAATCAAATCCAGGGATAGACATTAATAGAATATCTCAAATAAGTATTTAATAAAAAGGCTAGCAAATTCAGGGTCTTTAATGAAACTTTAATAAAATTTATGAGACAAGGAAACTGAAAGCACAATATTTTCTTAGGAACTTTTCTGTTTGGTGTTATCTTCTTTACAACATAGAAGCTTTTCCTAAGAATGCAGGGAGTATGAAATTTCTAAGGCTCTCTTGCTGTTTTCGCCATTAAACCCCTGTCTTAAAAATCTTGAATCTATATTAATCTTTGTAATTTTCTGGCTACCTATATAACATGTTTTTCTCAAGCATGCAGTGAGGTCGCTGTTTCCAAGAGCTCTTCGATTCTGAAATATAAGAAGTGTGTTTCCAGGCATTGAAACCCAAAGGCTCACCTAGACACAATGGAGTGGGCAGAATACATAAAAATCTCTCCTGACAAATCTGAACTCTGCTTTTCCCAACCATGTGAAGTCTATTGGAAGAAGATTCCAAGTAATTTGGCACGTCGAAGCAAAATATATACTTTGATATTCTTCTCAGGAGTTAGCCATGTTATGTTGCATGAAGGCAGATTTTAGTGCTGAATTTCTGATTGTATCCCCCCAAAAGTTGTTCCAGGCATATCATTCAAGAATGTAACCTCCAAAAAATAAATTATAAAGGGAGAAAATTAGACTTCAGAAGGCTGGATAATATTTGCATGTTCATGCATTTTACCACACATCAGACCTTCTTCCTTCTTCCTTGCTCTGATGTGAAGCATGTGCTTTCATTTTTCATTTTGGCTTAACATGTTATCATTTAATAATAATTCAGTAAATATACTTAGAACAAGAAAGTCACCTAATGACTCATGTCTTAGGGATGGTTTCAAAAAAAATTAATTGTGCATTTTGTACCATAGAGTATTCCCAGTGTTTCCTAGAATTGTTGCAACTGATGCTGGAAGCTTCGAAATAGAGCAGAAGGCATAAGGTCTGTGGCTTGTGACCCTTCCCAAAGTATGTAAGATCGGTAGACATTGAATGCAAACAAAAAACTATGCATCATTGAAGTTTTTCCTGTCACTAAAATGCTAGCAGAGCTCAAGGAATTGTGAGTCCCTTTTTCTATAGTACAGGAAAAATAAGAAATTTCAAGACTTGAGTTACCTACAATTTCTGAGAACGTACCTTGGTACTTAGAAGGTTCTCAACTTAAAAAGAAATGTCATCATTGTCCATAGCATTTGGAAACTTTCCATAGGTTGGAAACTTTACTCTCAGAGGTCATCAGTTCTCAGATATTTATATGTTTTGAATACTTAGCCAATCTGACTTTGGGATGCATCTTCCAGTTGTTGTCTCAGTGATTTTGTTCATGCCTAACAACTGATGGCATCTTAATTTTGGTAAAATAATGTAAATGTTAAGGTGAAATTTAGAAATAAGAAAGGAAAAGCTGATATGGGTAGCTACTGGGTGTTTTGTCTTCCTTTTTTTTATTTTTGTAAAGTGAAACAAAAGATAAACCAAAAGTTTCTATCTTAAGTTAGGTAAAATCAAAGAGGAGAAAAAAGAAGATAATATAGCTAATACTTCACTGCCACCTGTAATTTCTAAAACAACTAAGAGCATTTTTATTAAAATTAACTTTGTTGACATGTATATTAAATTATAGAGTAAATATTAAATAATTCAATCTATATTATATTATTTAAATTTACTTTGTTAAATTGTATTAATTTAAATGAAATTTAATGAATTTTTAAATATAAATCATACTATAATTCAAGTTAATAAACAATATCAGTTAATAAAATAAATGTAAATCAAACAATAGTATTAATAAAAGAAATTTAAACAATACTAATTAATAAAGTAAATTTAAATTCGATTAACTTATATTAAATGATAATATAATTTATATTTTAAAATATATTAAATTTAATTTAAATTAATTTTAATAAAAATGTTCTGAGTGGTTTTAGAGACGACAGGTGTCAGAGAAGTATGTGCTATGCAATCTGCTTTTTCTCTTCTCTGATTTCACCTACTTAAGATAGAAACTTTTGATTCATCTTTTACCTTAATTTATCAAAAGTTTGTAACTACTACTATTTTAAGCTTTTCATCTTTCAAAAACTGTTGTTAGCTTATTTCTCTCCCCAACTTGTTTTGATCTACTGTTGTATAAAATGTGTTTATAAGAATTATTGTAGAGCCCCCAATAGTATGTAGATAAACAGTCCAGATATTTAATGATGCATTCTTACTAATTAACTTTTGCATTGGCAATGGATCATGTGATCCCACTTTGGGGTTGACTCATAAAAATACTCTTCCTTCTGGACATATTTAACATCTGGAAAACTGGATTAATGTGAAGTGACTTTTCTGTAGAAGTGGAAATAAGCAAAATGGATAGGGGTCATAGAATTGGGATTCAAAGCATCTTAGAATTTATCCACTAAGCTTCATGTTTAGGTCCTCCCCGTTGGAATTTTCCCTTGGTAGTTGTACAATGTTATCTTGGATAAAATAAATATTCTCAACTTTTTGCAACATTATATTTGGTTTTCATGTACTCTAAATCTGAGACCTCCTTCTTATGGGTTGGATTGTTCTTGTTTCCTGTAATTACATGTATCATTTTTATCTTAATGCCATTAAATTTAAGAAATATTATTCTTTTTTAAAAAAAAGAGGTTGGAACTAATGGTTCAAGAATGCTGCTCTGTACAGTTGCTCACAAAATTACATCAGAATTGATGACTGGTGATGATTAACTGCTACATTGGAACAAAATTCTATAAACAAAAAGTGCTACAAAAAACAAAACAAATTTTTAAAAAAGTACTATGGCAAAAAATCACAACAACAAGAACTCAAAAAATAAAATAAAATGCCTAGTACCTATACACTTACATACACCCGCTTTTTTGCTTTCTCTTACTGACACCACCATGATCTTTATGCAACAACTGCTCCATTTTGTCCTTTGGAATGTCCAGAATGCTCCCCATCAACTGCAATACTTCAAGACGTTTGCCTTTTGGTGCCTTGAAATGACCGATCAAAAGGTTTCTCATGAGGACCTTGTCTAGTTTTCCTTCTGTGCTGTTGACCAAAGTGGACAATTTCTGTTGTGCATGGTCCAACATTTCTTTTCGGAGCTCGTTTTGTTTTTTCAGTTCTTCCATCTCTTCTTCCTTGAGATCTAAGTCTTCTCTCAGTTTGGAAGCAGAATCCAACATAGCATTTGCTTCATGCAAACGTTCCTGCAATGATGATACTTCTCCTTCTAGCTTTTCGGCCTTGTTCTTCCATTCAGCTACCAACTGTTTTTCTTTGGCTAGTTCAGCAGAATGCATAGCTTTCTCTTCTTCTTGGGAGTGCTCTAGGTTACTTGATGACAGGGCACACTGCCTTACTCGTTCCTGGCAGAGCGAAAGCTGCAGTGCATTCTCATCCCTCTGTTGAGAGACCAGACTCAACTGTTCCTGCAGGGACTCTATCTGCACACTGGCTTGATGACTTGCCTTAGAAGATGTAGCTAGCTTCTCCTCCAAGAGTGTGACTTTCTGTCTCAGTTGAATCTCTTTGTCTTCCGCAGCCAATATTTCCTGGGCGTAAGACTCTTCTGATTCCAAGAGCTGGCTGCGTAGCCTTTCTAGCTCCCGGTTTAGGCGTAATTCTTGGTCCTGTAAGTGTTGAACCTCTTTTGTTCTTAGGATTTTTACTTTGGTCTCTTGAAAAATATCAGAATTCAATGTTTGAGCATCTCCTCTTTCTCCAGGCAACTGGGCTTTTATTTTTTCAATAGTTGTCTGCAAGTTCTTAATCTCCTCCTCTTTGTCTAAAAGTAACTGGCTATGCGCAGCATTCATCTGCTCATATTGGTACTTCAATTCATCCATTTCCTCCTTCTGCTCCTGTAAAGACTGAAGTAGTTGCATTTTACGCTGGTTTTGATTTTCAATTATATTCAGATGGTCTTCAATTTCATCTTCCAGATGATTTTTGACTATATTCAGTTGAGATACCTCCAATTCTAGTTCTGTGATAGCATCAAGAGCTTTAGGCTCAGCCACTGGTACAGCTTGATTTTGCTGTTCCCTAAGTGTTTCCAGTTCGAATTGCAGATAGTTGTTTTCTGCTTTCATGTAGGTAAGATTTCTGTCCTTTCTTTCAATGACTTGCCTTAAAGTTTCATTTTCTCTTAAGGCCTGAGAACACTTATCTAAATCCTTTTGTAGTTCTGAATTTTTTTCTTCGAGTTTTTCAATAAAAACTTCTTTCTCATTTAGGACTTGTTTCAATTGCTCCTCGTCTTCTATATAAGATGCCAAAATTTCCTCCATTTCTTTTTCATCAGCAGTCATTTGCTCAATATTCTTTTTGAGTCCTGCTATTTCAAAGTCCTTCTCTTGATTGAGTTGCACTACACACTCGTGTTTCAGCTGTAAGGCAGAGGTATTCAAATGATGTGCATTGGAGAGTTCCTGAATAGTCTGCCTGTGATTATTTGCTTCTTCCAACAGTCTTTTTTCTGCCTGGTGAAGTTTGGCTTCTATCTCTTCTTTGTCTCTTTTTAGAGTCTCCATGATAGTGTCTTTTTCTTGAGAGATTTGATTGTTAGCAGCAATAGATTCTTCCAACTTACGCCTTACATCTTCACGTGCTAAAATCAACATTTCATTTTCTGTTTTGAGATCAATAGCAACTTTCTTTAAATTTTCATTGAGCTGTTCTACTTCAGAAAGATTTTGCCTTAAGTTGCCAATTTCTGCTTCCCGTTCTTTAAGCATGTCATCCTTACAATGACTGTTAGAGTCTTCATTCAGAGAACTTCGGTACTTACTCTTAAATCCAGACAGCTCATCTTCAATTTGTCTAATGGGATCCTTAAGCCCAAGGTTTTCCTGCTGGATGTTTAAACTATTTTTTTGTGACTGATTTAGCTGATCTACTAAATCTTCTACTTTACCTTCAAGCTTCTGCTTGGTTAAATGCAAATCACTGAGGCTCTGTGCATTCCCAGTCAACTTCTCCTTCTGCACATGCAACTCTTGGGATATGTTCATTTGATCATCCTCAAGTTGATGAACTCTCTTTTTTTCATCATCTAGTTCTTGTTCCAACTTCTTGATGACAAGGTCTCCTTCATTTTGTTGTTTGGATAGCTCATCTTTTATCAAAATCATGTGCTTTGTAGCTTCCTGATTCGGATGATCCAGTTCTTCTAACTCAGCTATCAGCATTTTCTCTTCATTGATAGTCTCATTCAGTTCTTCCTCCTTTGCCTTCAAGTGAACTTGTAAGTCTAGTAATCGTACATTCAAATTCATGTCTGTTGAAGCTCTGTTTTTCATGACTTGATGGTCACAGCTCAATTTTGACAGTGACATCTGAAGTTCCTCTTTTTCTTGACTCAATGATGACTTTTCTTTTTCTAAAGCTTCAACATGCATTTTAAGTTTCAGATTGTCTTCAGCAAGACGGTTATCCTGGTTTAAGCCATTTAGTCTCATGATTTCCTTCTCAGCATCAGCCAGGGCTTGTTTTAGCCTGAACACTTCTTCCACTGCTGAACTCTGAGGAAGGATTTTTCCCTTTTCTGCCACAGTAGAACTCTGCTCCAAAACTGACATTTCATGCTGATGATCATCTATGTCTGGACTTTGGTTTGGTTGAAGAGTCTTGATAGCATTTTGTACTTTGCAGATTTCACTTGTGTCAGAATGATATTTTCCCTGAGCCTCAGCAATCTGCCTCGAGCGACCTACTTCAGGTTCATATCTTGCAACTTTAATTGACAATCTGCTTGTTTCTTGTCGTGATAAAATTATGTCACTAAAATCCATGTCATCATCACGGAAGGCGGAAAAATGACTACTGATCCCGGAACCGAATGGAGCCAGAGCAGTTGTTGTTGGTACGCCACCAGCTCCTGAAGGTACCCATTGAGCAGCTGCCTGTAGTTGAAACACTTGATTTTGCAGTACAATCTGTCTTGCTTTAAGATGGCGGCTGATCTCTACCTCTTTCTGTTGCAGTTGATATTGGTAACTTACAGACTGATGGTTTATTTGCAGCTCTGATGCTTCATGCTTTTCTTCCAGATCAGTACAATACTTTTTCAGTCTTTCATTCTCACATCTTAGTGTGGAATCAGTAGTTTCCATTTCCTCTTCCCAGCAATGATGTAATGCTGCTTCTGGGTCTCCTAAGTCATCCAGAAGTATTTCCCTGGTGAAGCTGGAGATATGGCCAGTGAGGGAAGCCAAGCTGCTCCCCACCTGACCCAAGAAGTGGCCCAAGCCTGAGACCAGGCCTCCAAACCAGGACGACATCGCCGCCACTTCAGTGATCCATGGGACCAGCTCCAAACACCGCGTCCATCACCGTCCACTTCTCTGCCCCGAACGTCCTCCAGCGTTGCTAGGGTCAATTATGACCCAAGCGCTCAGAATTCCTCACAGCGCGAGGTTCCTGGGGCTCCACCAATACCAACCATCCCTCCCTGCCTCTAAACTCAGAAGCCAGTCCTGGGCTTTGACCGGGGGCTGGCAGCCAGTAGCACACTCACCCCCTGCAGGGCCTCTGCTTCTTCCCTGCACTTGCCTGTCAGCTATTGGCTCACAGGATTGGGCAGGGTTGGCTGGGAGGAGCTAGAGATACAGGAAAGTGTCCTAGTTTGAGTCCAAAGGCACTCCCACGAAGAATCAATGTTGTAGTTGAAATCCAAAGGTAGTTCACTGGACAGTTCCCTCTTGTCTGGGAGAGGTGGATTTTTTGTTGCTTTCAGTTGCATTCAGTTGACAAGGTGAGGTCTCGCTCCATTACAGAACGCAATCTATTTAATTAAAAGTCCCCGATTCAAAAGTAAATCTCACCCCAAAACACCAGAGTAATTACCAGAGTAATATTTGGCCAAATATGTGAGCATCATAGCTCAGATGGTTAATTTTATTTAACATATAAAATTAACCATCACAAAGTCTTAATCATTCTCAGAATTCAGATTATAATATGGATTAAATGTCACTAAAGAACCATCTTTACCCTTTCCAAAAATAATTTTTTGCTCTTAATCTATAAATGTTTGAGTTCATTTTAACATTATATGGTCCTTGTAAGTTCTGATTGAAGTTCATTTAAGTGCTCAAAAATTCCACTTCAATTGCACTTAAGAAACTTTGTTTTTGAGCCAAAAGGTTGATGTTCACTTAACCTATTGTTGTTTATCAATGCCAAATATAATCCAGGTTTGAACAGTGCAGAGTGAAATAAAAAGTTGAGAAATTTTCTACTATGCAGGAACAATCCTAAATTTAAATCCCATACCTAAAGTTAAGGATCAGAAGGAGTTAAGATAAGGCCCTGCTTTCCAAGGTGTTTAAATTCCAACAAGTTAATGAAGAGGCAGTTTTGTAGAGTTGGGGACAAAGCAAAGAGATGAAGCACATGGGATGTAACAGGCATACCAATTGGGACCAAAGCAATTTTGGAGCTAAACTGACAGAATGCATTTATAAAACCTCTCTCACTTGCAAGAGTTGAAGAGTAAATGAGAACATAGTGTGTAGTTCTCACCTGATGGCTGGTGCAGAGAAAGTGGCCAACAAATAGAGCCTGCTGCCATTTTGTTCATATTTGCTTTTTGTTTTGTTTAGGATCATTTTCCTTATTACCCTTTAGAAGGGGTTTGGGTTTGCTCCCATTACTCACTTCCCAGAGCCCATATTCAGGAGACTCTTTTCCTTGAGCTCTTCTTTCTATATGTGTATTCAGGGAGCAAATACTCAAGGTGGCAGAAATAAAATTTTAAGAAGGAAGAATTTTAGGAAAATTAATGGTTAAATAGATTCTAAGGATTATATTAATCACCTCATAATGTCTCTTGCCTTCAAGATAGAGCAAGTAGACATAATTCCTCAGATTGCTATCAGAAACTAGTGACTGCATTTGTGTCTTGTGCTAGAAAAGGAAATCTTCTTTGTCTTTCTTATTCATCTCCAAATCTGAGAGAGAAATCAGGCCTGTATTAGTCAATCTTTCTTCATAAAAGACTAATATAAAAATTTAAGCCCCTTTCAGCATCTGCTGAAGTTGAGAATCCATGCTATATCCAAGCTGTGTCTACTGTTGAAGAAGCCATCAACAATACCAAGTATCCTTTTCTCCCTTTTGACCATTCCTCCTGTGTGTGTGTGTGTGTGTGGTGGGGGGGGTTGTGTTTGGGTGTCGGTGTGTGTGTGTGCGTTTTAGAAGGCACTACATAAAAAAAAAAAATAAAGATGTTGTGTCCAATAAAGGCTAAATAATAAATATTTTTTTAAAAAAGAATTTAAAATGTCCATAAATGTTATACAAACTGTGAAATTAGATGCTTTCACATCTAGTGACTTTTATAACTAGGACAAAGAATTAAATGTAGTTCTGCTGTGTATAAAATGATCAAAATAAATCACCAATATCATAAAGAAAGTTAAGTCTTGCCTATGTGGAAGCGATTGTTAAAGTCATGAGGATGGAGGATTTCACTGAGAAAAGAAGGCACATGGAGGAAAAGGAAGCTTCAGTTTTTCAATTGCTTATTATGTTTCAGCATTGGTTTGTTCTTTCCTAGACAGTATTTTATTTATTTAGTATAAAAATTTGGGTTGGAATATCTAGTAGAAGAACTGGAAGAAAAAAAAAAAAGAGGAGAAGGATTTGAAGAAGAAAGAACATGAGAGGAGAAATGGATAAAGAAAACTCATGGTATTGTTTGTGATTAAGGCAAAAGGAAAGATGGTGGGGGCAAAGGTTGGTGTACATGGTCAGATGCTGCATGAGGGGCACATTGAGGATGAAACCTGAGGAAGTTGGTTATTGATGATCTTTGTGGTTCATGGGGAGTGAAAGTGGGATTTCAAGGTAGTCAGGATGAGCTGCTCAAAGGTTCAAGTCAGCATTCAACAAAGATAGTGCCTTTTCCTTCATATCCCCTTCACGCTACAGAACAAGTCCTACTTCCCCTCATACTTTATCTCTTGTAACTTTCTCCTGTGGTCTTCTGTCTCATTTCCTTCCATGTTTCTCTCTCTGAAAAAGAGGACCCTTGGACCCTGATCCTCATTAAGCACATATTTATAAAATCCATTCATATACTGAATGCTGAAAAGGGAACAATGAAGTATTTTCCTTTCTAGTAGTTCTGAATATTTTCTTTATGTCAGAGACTCTTCCCTTTTATATATGTATAAATTGGTGATTTTGAAAAAAAAATGTCATTTAAATTTAATCTGTGAAAAATCACTAGTTCAAGACAAGTGTTAATTCTTACCTTGAGAGTTTTTGTTGATGTACATTAAGGTAGTCAGTAATTGATATATGGTTGGGTTATCTCCTGTTTTGCATTGATTTCATGGGTTTATCATGGAACTTTTTCTTAGGCAGATATACTTTATACTGATGCATTACATTTTCTTTGATTTCTCTTTCCTAATATTTATAATCTAGTGGGTGCTAGGTTTTTATATCATTTCTTTCTTGCTTCTATTGCCAAACTGCTTAATACAGGCTAAATGAAAATAATGTTATAATAAGAGTGGAATGAGTCTATTGTTTTTCTGAAAATCTTTCTAAGTTATTCTCTTGGTTTCTGTTTCAATTTACAGTCACAGAAACTAAACAAACAACACCCCTCTAGGGAAGACAGGAATGTAACACACACAATGCTTATGGCCCTGTGAGACACATTTAGATTATTAGGCAGGTGAAGAAAGGTCTTAAAGGGAAAGGTTGATTTTTTTCCCATTTCTGTCTTGCACAGTAAGACAATGACAGCTCTTTGTGTGATTTTATAGTGTACAAATGTTCCAGTAGAGTAGTCACCGATTTAATCAATCATCCAGATGTTTAATCAAACATTTAGATATTTTTGTCAACTCTATGTGAAATAATTTAATGCCCCAAAGTGACTTGTTATTATAATGTATAGAAGAATTGAACTATGGAAAGTATTGAATAGAACCCTTCCATACAACCTTAACAAAGAAATAGAAACTAACACACACCCATCAATTCTTATGGTCATGCTTATTTACAGTGATAATTTGAACTCAACAAAATTTGTTTTGTTCACAGAATCTAAGGCTTTAGTATAAGGTGATATTTTGAATATTTCTTCAGTTGTATAAATTGGAAAAATAATGTGAATTAGTAATTATATTTTATGTCTGTCTTACTGTAAATCAAGTTCAAAGCATGAAATGTCACTTTAATTTTTATAAAACAAATTACTTGTAAAACTTGTAAAAATATTAATAGTATTTCTTAGGTCAACAGATGTTGCATACAATACAGGATAGTAGTGCAAAGAATATGGAGGTCTTAGAAACAAACCATCTAGTTTTGAATCTCAACTAAGTTATTATTCATAACTTGATCTTGGGTAGATTTCTTGACTTTCCTAATCTGAAGTTAATTCATCTGTAGAGCTCAGTGTCATTGTAAAAATTAACTATAGTGAATATAAAATGCCTGGCACTTTATAGCTTATAGCTCTTATGCTTTTTCTAAGTTCTCACAATAGGTACAGTGCTTTAAAATCATGAGTTCTATTTATCTGGAAAATAAGCCTCATAGTGTTCCTTTGCTCTCCTAAAGTATACATAGAATGTGCAACTCTGTAGGGCCAATATTATTACCTTACTCCAAAAGTATACTTTTAACACCGACAAGGTTCTTGGTACTATCTCAGCAAAGGAATTCGTGAGGAACAAACAGACATAAGTTCTGTCCAATTAGAAAACTAATTTAGAAGAAAGAATAAATAAGTGAATAACTAGATGAATAAGTACATATTATAAAATACACTCTACTCAAAATGTACAATTACTGCAAGGAAGCAGAACTGAAATGCCTGCTTTGCAATAGATAGTCCAAGAAGAGTCTGAGTCAATGAAATATCATCTGTTTCTTGAAGCATAAGTATGCTTAACACGTACATTAGAAATTATATTATAATTAGAAATTATATTTTATGTCTGTCTTACTGTAAATCAAGTTCAAAGCAAGAAATGTCACTTTAATATCCGTAAAACAAATTACTTGTAAAACTTGTAAAAATGTTAATAGTATTTCTTAGATCAACAGATGTTGCATACAATACAGGATAGTAGTGCAAAGAAAAGGGAGGTCTTAGAAATAAAACGTCTAGTTTTGAATCTTGACTAAGTTATTATTCATAACTTGATCTTGGGTAGATTTCTTGACTTCCCTAATCTGGAGTTAATTCATCTGTAGAGCTCAGTGTCATTGTAAAAATTAACTATAGTGAATATAAAATGCCTGGCACTTTATAGCTTGTAGCTCTTATGCTTTTTCTAAGTTCTCACAATAGGTACAGTGCTTTAAAATCATGTGTTCTATTTATCTGGAAAATAAGCCTCATAGTGTTCCTTTGCTCTCCTAAAGTATACATAGAATGTGCAACTCTATAGGGCCAATATTATTACCTCACTCCAAAAGTATACTTTTAACACTGACAAGGTTCTTGGTACTATCTCAGCAAAGGAATTCATGAGGAACAAACAGACATAAGTTCTGTCCAATTAGAAAACTAATTTAGAAGAAAGAATAAATAAGTGAATAACTAGATGAATAAGTACATATTTTAAAATATACTCTACTCAAAATGTACAATTATTACAAGAAAGCAGAACTGAAATGCTTGCTTTGCAATAGATTATCCAAAAAGAATCTGAGTAAATGAAATATCATCTGTTTCTTGCAGCATTAAGTATGCTTAGCAGGTAAATTATGAAGAAATTTACAGTTCTAGGCAAAGAAAACTGATGTGTGAACTGTATCAGGAAAGAGTTTTTTTCTGTATTGACAAACTGATACAAGACGGGTGGATTGGAACGTCAGAATAAGGGGAGGCAGATCTGAGATCCCAGTGGAGGCTGTTGGAGTGGAAAAGACAAGGCATCAAAGGCATTTAGAGTAGCTTAGGTTTAATGTTTTTTTTTTTTTTTTTTTTTTTTCTGGTATATAGGATTGAACCTAGGGCCATTAAACACTGAGTCACATTCGCAACCCTTTTTTAACTTTTTCTTTTGAGACAGGGTCTTTCTAACTTGTATAAAGACTCACAAAATCGCTGGGGCTTTCTTTGAACTCCTGATGATCCTGTCTCTAAATAAAATACCAAACAGTGAGATCCTGTCTCTAAATAAAATACCAAACAGGGCTGGGGATGTGGGTCCAGAGTCCCTGATTCAATCCCTAATAGCCACTCCCCCCCCCAAAAAAAAGACATCTGCTCTCTTATCTATTATGTAAATGCTTAGTATAGTGACATAAATGTTATCTGTTGTTGTTTAAACAGTATAAAGGATACATAAATTTTGGCTTCTATCTCAGAGCTGAGAGTGTTAATCTGTAATCCAAATAGAAAGGTGGACAAAAGACAGGTGAAGGGTAACTTGCAGTTGGTGGCCCAGGAGGCTCCACAGAAAGGTGAATTGGATCATGAGGTCAAATGTCATCAGTGGATCAATCCACTGATGGGTTTATAATTTGACAGGATTATTGGGAGTTGGTAAAAACTGTAGGCAGTAGGGCATACATTTGTTACCAACTCCCAATGGGAGGGTAGGTCATTGGAGTTGATTCCCTAGAAGGGGACATCTCATTCCTCAGATCTTTCTTTCCCTCACTGGTTTTTTGTTGTTGTTGTTGTTGTTTTTTTTATCTCTATGAGATATGCAGCTCTGTTTTGAAGCCAGGCTCACTGCCTTGTTGATGTTCATTTTCTCCTGGTGTCTTTAAATATACTTTCCCTTATACACATCTATATTCAAATTTCACCTTATAAGATTTCCAATCCTAGCAAATTAGAAGTCATCCTAATAATCTCGTGTTAATTTAATCCTCTCTTTAAAATGTTCTCTCCAAATACAGATACCTTCAGAGGCACTGGGGATTAGAACCCCAACATATTAATTTGGGGCAGGGACACTCTTCAGCTTATTCCAGAAGAATTTTTCTGATTATCAAATCTCAAATGGGAAAGAAAAAAAAAAAAGTACTCTAAAGGTAACTGATAAAACCATTATGTGCAATGTGTGGGGCTGGTTAGTTATTAAGTAACAAAGACATGCAAATACATACATAGAGTACACAATAGATACAACCATTTTCATTAGCCAAAAGCACATCGCCTTATTTAGAGAAAATGATAGAGCAAATGAACAAAATGTCCTGAGTAACTTTTATGTATAGACCATTGCTTTCAACTACTATCTCTCCGTCTTTCTCTTGCTTTCTCTTTTCTAGTCATGAATTTGAATTATCAAGAAAATATTTAAAATAGTTCAGAGAGTTAACCCTTCAGAACCACAGAGATCATTTCTTTTTTTTTTTTAAATTTTTAAGGAAACATTAAGCATTTTACAATTTTGTCTCTGTCTACTCTATTTTAAGTCTCTTTAGAGCATCAAATATATTTTATGTGTCATGGACTCCAAGAGTCTTACACAGTGCTAGCTTAGTAAAGACACATGAGTGCTAGTAAATATTGGTTGGATAAAATGATGAATAATTTCAGATAAGTTAAGTGAGTCATTAAGGAGAATTATCAGGAGATTTCAAAACACAATTTTGATTGCTTTCAGGTGAGCATTTGATTCCCCTACACTGTTTACTTACATTGAATTTTTGAGTCATTAGTTTTCTTTGTGTTATGAACTAAAAGTGAAAAGGAGAATAAAGAGAAGTCACTTGAACAATTAATCCTATATAAAGACATGTGCTTAGTCATCTTTTCTTACTTTCCAACTATAATTATTATGATATTATTATTATTATTATTATTATTATTATTATTATTATTACTGGTGCTGGGCATTGAACCCAGGGCCTTGTGCATGATAGGCAAGCACTGTACCAGCTGAGCTATATCCCCAGCCACTTTCTGATTATTATAACCATATTCATTACATGATATTATTCTATACAGATTTACCCAGAAAAAAATTATAATCCTTTCCATTGTATTCTACTACAACTATAATCTTACCTAATATTTTAAAATTTGAAAAATATTATGTAATTGTCTGTTTCACTTTGTTTGAGAAATTTATATTATTTGTATCTTTGGCAATTTGAAAGTGATTCTTAAATTTTACTCATAATCATTAACTATAGAATGGTATATATGCATTGTAATTTTATTCTATACACTTCCTAGGGTATCTTGCTAAAGGGTCCTCTGTAGGAAAACTAACATTTAATTTAAAAATGCTCTTACTACTTGAAGAAATCACTTGGTGCTTGGCAATAGCCTCGGTACCTATGAATATAGTTAAAATAAGAAGACATATAGTTTTTTTGAAGACGATATAAAGATGACTATAACGATCTGAAAAGATGTTGGAAATCATTAGCATTAGGGAGATGCAATCTGAGACCATCTTGAGGCATCATCACACTTCACAGGTTAAACAAAGAAAACCAAAGTGGTAATACCAGATACAGATGATACAGGACGCAGAGAAACTGGATCTCTCATACCTTGCTGGTGAATACTGAGAATGGTACAGCCACTCTGAAAACAGGTCACTAGATTCTTAAACAAGTAAACCTACCCTTATCACAGGGCCCAGCTCTGACTCTGGTGGATGTTTATTCCAATAAAAAGGAATGAAATGTTCACCCATGCAGCAACTCAGGTGAATCCCAAGGATATCATGCTGCATGGAAAAAGGCCAATCTCAAAAAGTCATATAGTGCATGATTCCATTCATAAAACATTCTTGAGATGACAAAATTATGGAGAGGGAGAAAAAGTTAGTGGATAGTGATGGGGGTGGTGTTGGCAGTGATGTTGTAAAAGGGTAGCAAGAGGGAGGAGAACTGGAGGACATTATATTAAGCAAAACAAGTCAGGCACAGAAAGACAAATACTGCCTGTTCACACTTACATGTGGAAACTAAAGGTGATCTCAAAGAAGTACAAGAAAGAATAGTGGTAACAGAGCCTGGGAGAGGTGTGTGTGGGTGTGTAGGCAGAGAATGATTAATAGGTGCAGGGGTGCAGATGGATGGAATGACTCCTTATTTTGTGTAACATGTAGGATAACTACGGCTCACAATAAGTAATATTTCAGAACAGCTAATAATGAGAATTTTGAATGTTCCCCACACAAAGAATTGGCATGTCCTCTGTGAGAGATATGCCCATGACATGATTATTATACATTGTATTTATATATTGAAATGCCACTGTATACATATATTACATGCTATGATTACCATATGTAAACTCTACACATACACACAGACATACACACATCAGAAAATAGAAAGTGGAAAGAGAAATTTTAGTGGTAATGGAATAGTTCTCTATCTGGTTTGTATTGGTCACTACACAGATGATACAGTGTCGTAGAACTACAACACATTGTTCTAACATTGGTTGGTCTTCCTAGTTTTGATATTGCACTACAGTTGTATAAGAAGAAACCATTGGGGAAACCGAGTGGAAGGTACATACTACTGTTCTATACTTCCTTGAACACTTTCTGTGACTCTATAATTTTTCAAAACAACAAAATCCCTTCACTTATTTCTTTCCATCTTGAATTGAGTTCTAAAAGAGGCAATACACTATTTTCTCTGTCTTTCCTCAATGCAATTTTCCATTATTTTATGTTACCATTGTTACGTTCTGGTGGGTTTCAAAACTCACTAGATTGAGCTTTCTCAGCAATGTTTTCTGCTTTTGTAACAGTAAATACGATTTTATGAAGAAAAAGTTTTGCAATCTCTGTACTCAAGCATAAAGCTAATTAATACACAGAACATAGTATGTTCATTCAGGAAACAGATATGCTTACATAGAAGGAAAATTTATTTTTAAGATAAACATTCAAAATATTGTATCAAATAGCTGAAGTAGTGATAGCTATCTATTTTTAGAAATATATAAATCTTCGCTTTTGACAAGTTGGTTATACTCAAGACATTACAAAATTGTAACTTGCTTTCATATTCTATATCACATATTTAATGTGAACAGAAAAGTAAACAGGAATAAATTTTCAATTTATTCCCCAATCAAATGAAACACTATACAATGAAATGCTTTGCATTTTCATTTGTTGCACAGATGTGTCTGGAAGAAACTTGACTTGAAATCTGAGATATCTAGCCATCAATTATTCTCAGTGTGATACAGAGGATATACTTTTTAACTACTATTTTTAGTGCTAAAGTATCCTAGAAAGCACTATTCAGGGATGATTGGGAAAATTTTTGAAATAAACAGTGAGATATTTATCCACTAGAGATACTTGGCTTAGGTCACAAGTTTAGAGAATAAACTGTCAACTGTATACCAAGAAATCTAATTAATTTATGATTTTTCCTTATAAAGCCTAAGGGATCACCTTATTTGTCAAAATTCTTTCAGTCTCTCACAAAAACTAAAAAATCAACATCCCAAGGAGAATTCTGATAGAACACTTAAATTGTTAAACATTTCTGCATATGAACATTTGCTCTAAAAAGATTTTTATACTTCTCTCTCTGTATATATTTGTTAAATGTCTTTATGAGATAAAATATAAAAAGTGTTCCTGTAAGAAACTTTTTAAAACTTATTAAGGCCCCTTTGTATATAATAAAGCAACGTTTATATTATTACTTTTATCATCTTCAATTCTTGGCTATTCTTATGTGCAGAAGTATATATTTTAGCAAAACTATTTCAACAAATACTTTTCCTTTTAGCTTCAAGTGTATTATGTACTTTACATGGAGCTTAAAGTGCTGTATTGTTCTTGGAGCTGTTTTTCAGTCTTTCTTTTCATGATATGATATGCCCCTTAATAAATTCCATGAGAACAAAGCTCCAGAGTCCATAATCCTGAGGATGAAGTGGCCTGTATGGGGGATATTCAAGATGAAGTTGCTATTAATTCTGTACCCAAACCATCAAATTCCTTTAGAAGCATTAATCCTGAATATGAAAGGAGAAGAAATGTGTTGCCATGTGACAATACTATTCTTGTAGCCAAGGTGAGCTAAGGTCCTAGACCAAAGACTACTGTGGTTTAGCCTTCCTTAGTGTGGCTCAGCCTTGCTCACTGTAAGTGCCACCTCCAGCTTCATATGCTCCCTGTGCTCAGCACTGGCCTACTCTTGTATAAAAAAATAAAAGCTGCATTTAGCCCTAAGCCTTACATAAAATAGAAAATGTATTTCTTAACTTAGTGACCCAGATTTCCTTTCAATGGGAAGGAGAATATCATCCCTTTCTTACTGGTTAATGGAAATTGCCAGGTAAAGTATGTATAATCACTCAAAACTCCTAAAGTAATTAAACTACTGAATGGACATTCCACATCTCTCCACCACCACTACTCTTAGTCCTCATGCACACACACACATTACCGCCAAAGACCATTAGCTCATGTCTTTATGTAACCAGCCCTAGCTAAGAGCTGAGATTGGCACTGTGAAATAGATAGAAATATTGGTTTGAAGTCCTGTTGCTTTGGCATTTTCCAGAACATCTTAAAATGTCAGTGGTGAATATATGTTCAAATATTGTTGTCTGGCAAGTTGCCCAGAGCTCCAAAAATAAGATAGAATAAGTCCACATTTCATTAGTTACTGTGAAAGTTCCATCAAGCTTATCAGTTGGTTCTTAAGTCCCATTAGTTAAAGTCACCTGACTAGTTTTTCAGTTGTCAACTCTATCATTGTCCTTGCCTGAAGACCACAAGGTGTGTGTCAACACAGATGGACCCAAGGATTCAATGAAGCACTCCCTCTGCTTGTCAATGAGAGGAACTCTCTGTGGCTCCCACACACATCCTCAGGTGGATGGGCACTCCAGGATTCCATACCCTCATTTGCTTATTCATCTTGATCTGATTTTGTTCTGTATACACATAAATGACTTGGAAACTCTCAGCGTGGCTGCTAGAGAAGTAAATCAAAGGGCTTCCTAAGCCTGAATCCAACTTAGGTCTTTAGAAGCAACAATTGAACCTCTTTCTCTTGCTCTACCAGGATAGGAAGGATACAGCACTATTTCCAACCAGTTCCCTAATTAAAATACCTTCAGAGTTGTCATTGTTTTTTAAAGTAGTTACTAAGCTGACTAAATAAGATTACATAGACTCAGCATCTCTAGGAAACCATAACAGGTAGAATATGGAGTTAGAAATGTTATTTTTAGCCCATATATTACAGCAAGAGATTAGCACTTGTGAAATTAGATTGTTGAAAAACTGCCTCATGAGGTTACTGAATTTCTTTATAGACCCGAAGATACATGAATCTCTGCACATACACAGATGAAAGTCCACACATTTTTTGTTAGGACAGTCATTTTGCATAAGATTCATTGGTATCTAAAACTCAAATTCAAATTCATTATGTGTTTGTGCCACTGGTGATTTGAATGACTTTGTGATCAATCTCAATTGCATAGGTTTAAAAAAAGATTGTTTACGTGATTTTTGTTTGTTTGTTTAGGTATGGGATTAAACCCAGGGATGCTTAACCACTGAGCCACATTCCCAGTTGTATTTATTTTATTTTGTTACAGAGTGTCTGTAAATTGCTGAGGCTGGCTTGGAACCCCTGGAATTAAAGGAATCTGTCACCACACCCTGCTAAGTTTACAAGATTTTTTTTTTTTTTAATCCATGTCCTCATAAGACTAAGCCTTGATAAACAGGTAAAAAGTCCGATAGATAAGCACAAACTATTTTTAAAATAGTTTTCCTAAAGATCAGATTATTTTGAAGTTATAGAAATCATATTATTCTTTTTGTTTCTTTTAGTAACATCATTGTTTGGTGCATTACAATTGTTCAAAATAACGGCCTTTGTTATTACACATTGGTACCTTCACATAACCTAATTTGGGTTATTAGATTTCCCAGTACCTTCTCTTACTCCTCCCTCTCCTCATGTCTGGAAATCACTTATTATCATCCCTGAGAAGGACATGAAAAAAGGAAATAAATTGCTGGATGACAGTTCTTCAGTGCCAAGGATCATTCAAAGTATCACCTACAGTGCATTGCTCCAAAATAGGGGCCAGAGACGAGGAAGCTACTCTGGTTAACTGTTGCAGGGTTTGATCAGTTCAATGGATTTTGGTCTTTGTTATATTTTGCCTGTCCCAGATAAAAGTTTTTCAAATGGACAAGCTAACCAGAAAAGCTGCTCCAGTCCCTTCTGTCCAGTCTAGTCTTTCTTACTCTAAGCAAATCATCCTAATGTTCCTCCCCAGCAACTGAGGAAACAAAGACTTATGATAGACATGAAAGAAAACTCCATTTTTTTATATCATTTGATACTCACTCCATGTCCATAAACTACTAAAGTGTTAGGGTCTGAAAACAAGTCAGGATGGCGCCTGGCATTTTGCCAGAGGGAGTGGTTTGTGAAGGAACGCCAGGGAGCCTTTAAGTGTGGAGATTCCTTATTGGTTGACTGCTGTATCTAGTTTATGTTGATTAAGATAAGCTGTGTGGAATGTATATATACCCCTCCTGTCCTACAATAAACAGCTCCCACTCCTGCTGTATCAATGTACACAAGTTGCTCCTCACACCCCGGTTATTTTGCTGCAGCCGGACTGTGGCACTAAAGGTTTGCAATAAATCATCTCAAATACTATTTCATCTGTGCTCATAAAAAGTAGACACATTTTAATTGTTGGAACCTTTTACCTCTCTTGGGACCGAGGCCATTATTGGTTGGTGGCTGAGGTGGCCTCATGGGTTCTTCCAGAGCATTTCCGTATACATGACCTGGCTGGATTGGTGTTCGCAGGCTTTTAGCCTCTGCATGGGCTTTTGACCTTCGTGCTGCCTAATGGTTGAATCTGAAATCTTCCTAGGCCCCTTAGTGATAGTGACGTACCTGCCCCTTCTTCGTTCTTCCTACTGTCTCTTCCTACTCCCTCCTTCTATCACTATATAAACTTGTCCCTGACAAAATAAAGTTGAGACTGTTGCACCTTCTTGGTTGTCTCCTCTCCCGACTCAGTGTGATTGTGGGCCAGGTTGGGTGGCAGGCCAGGTTGAGATACTTACCCTCTAGCTCAGCCCAGGAGAAGCTAGTGTGCTTCACTACCTCTGTCAGAGGGTGGTTCCCACAGCTGGTGCCTTGGAGAGGACAGGCTGATCCTGCCTGCCTCCCGTGTACCCTTTGTCACAGGGAGCGACATTAATGTGAGACCAAATCAAATCCAGGGATAGACATTAATAGAATATCTCAAATAAGTATTTAATAAAAAGGCTAGCAAATTCAGGGTCTTTAATGAAACTTTAATAAAATTTATGAGACAAGGAAACTGAAAGCACAATATTTTCTTAGGAACTTTTCTGTTTGGTGTTATCTTCTTTACAACATAGAAGCTTTTCCTAAGAATGCAGGGAGTATGAAATTTCTAAGGCTCTCTTGCTGTTTTCGCCATTAAACCCCTGTCTTAAAAATCTTGAATCTATATTAATCTTTGTAATTTTCTGGCTACCTATATAACATGTTTTTCTCAAGCATGCAGTGAGGTCGCTGTTTCCAAGAGCTCTTCGATTCTGAAATATAAGAAGTGTGTTTCCAGGCATTGAAACCCAAAGGCTCACCTAGACACAATGGAGTGAGCAGAATACATAAAAATCTCTCCTGACAAATCTGAACTCTGCTTTTCCCAACCATGTGAAGTCTATTGGAAGAAGATTCCAAGTAATTTGGCACGTCGAAGCAAAATATATACTTTGATATTCTTCTCAGGAGTTAGCCATGTTATGTTGCATGAAGGCAGATTTTAGTGCTGAATTTCTGATTGTATCCCCCCAAAAGTTGTTCCAGGCATATCATGCAAGAATGTAACCTCCAAAAAATAAATTATAAAGGGAGAAAATTAGACTTCAGAAGGCTGGATAATATTTGCATGTTCATGCATTTTACCACACATCAGACCTTCTTCCTTCTTCCTTGCTCTGATGTGAAGCATGTGCTTTCATTTTTCATTTTGGCTTAACATGTTATCATTTAATAATAATTCAGTAAATATACTTAGAACAAGAAAGCCACCTAATGACTCATGTCTTAGGGATGGTTTCAAAAAAAATTAATTGTGCATTTTGTACCATAGAGTATTCCCAGTGTTTCCTAGAATTGTTGCAACTGATGCTGGAAGCTTCGAAATAGAGCAGAAGGCATAAGGTCTGTGGCTTGTGACCCTTCCCAAAGTATGTAAGATCGGTAGACATTGAATGCAAACAAAAAACTATGCATCATTGAAGTTTTTCCTGTCACTAAAATGCTAGCAGAGCTCAAGGAATTGTGAGTCCCTTTTTCTATAGTACAGGAAAAATAAGAAATTTCAAGACTTGAGTTACCTACAATTTCTGAGAACGTACCTTGGTACTTAGAAGGTTCTCAACTTAAAAAGAAATGTCATCATTTTCCATAGCATTTGGAAACTTTCCATAGGTTGGAAACTTTACTCTCAGAGGTCATCAGTTCTCAGATATTTATATGTTTTGAATACTTAGCCAATCTGACTTTGGGATGCATCTTCCAGTTGTTGTCTCAGTGATTTTGTTCATGCCTAACAACTGATGGCATCTTAATTTTGGTAAAATAATGTAAATGTTAAGGTGAAATTTAGAAATAAGAAAGGAAAAGCTGATATGGGTAGCTACTGGGTGTTTTGTCTTCCTTTTTTTTATTTTTGTAAAGTGAAACAAAAGATAAACCAAAAGTTTCTATCTTAAGTTAGGTAAAATCAAAGAGGAGAAAAAAGAAGATAATATAGCTAATACTTCACTGCCACCTGTAATTTCTAAAACAACTAAGAGCATTTTTATTAAAATTAACTTTGTTGACATGTATATTAAATTATAGAGTAAATATTAAATAATTCAATCTATATTATATTATTTAAATTTACTTTGTTAAATTGTATTAATTTAAATGAAATTTAATGAATTTTTAAATATAAATCATACTATAATTCAAATTAATAAACAATATCAGTTAATAAAATAAATGTAAATCAAACAATAGTATTAATAAAAGAAATTTAAACAATACTAATTAATAAAGTAAATTTAAATTCGATTAACTTATATTAAATGATAATATAATTTATATTTTAAAATATATTAAATTTAATTTAAATTAATTTTAATAAAAATGTTCTGAGTGGTTTTAGAGACGACAGGTGTCAGAGAAGTATGTGCTATGCAATCTGCTTTTTCTCTTCTCTGATTTCACCTACTTAAGATAGAAACTTTTGATTCATCTTTTACCTTAATTTATCAAAAGTTTGTAACTACTACTATTTTAAGCTTTTCATCTTTCAAAAACTGTTGTTAGCTTATTTCTCTCCCCAACTTGTTTTGATCTACTGTTGTATAAAATGTGTTTATAAGAATTATTGTAGAGCCCCCAATAGTATGTAGATAAACAGTCCAGATATTTAATGATGCATTCTTACTAATTAACTTTTGCATTGGCAATGGATCATGTGATCCCACTTTGGGGTTGACTCATAAAAATACTCTTCCTTCTGGACATATTTAACATCTGGAAAACTGGATTAATGTGAAGTGACTTTTCTGTAGAAGTGGAAATAAGCAAAATGGATAGGGGTCATAGAATTGGGATTCAAAGCATCTTAGAATTTATCCACTAAGCTTCATGTTTAGGTCCTCCCCGTTGGAATTTTCCCTTGGTAGTTGTACAATGTTATCTTGGATAAAATAAATATTCTCAACTTTTTGCAACATTATATTTGGTTTTCATGTACTCTAAATCTGAGACCTCCTTCTTATGGGTTGGATTGTTCTTGTTTCCTGTAATTACATGTATCATTTTTATCTTAATGCCATTAAATTTAAGAAATATTATTCTTTTTTAAAAAAAAGAGGTTGGAACTAATGGTTCAAGAATGCTGCTCTGTACAGTTGCTCACAAAATTACATCAGAATTGATGACTGGTGATGATTAACTGCTACATTGGAACAAAATTCTATAAACAAAAAGTGCTACAAAAAACAAAACAAATTTTTAAAAAAGTACTATGGCAAAAAATCACAACAACAAGAACTCAAAAAATAAAATAAAATGCCTAGTACCTATACACTTACATACACCCGCTTTTTTGCTTTCTCTTACTGACACCACCATGATCTTTATGCAACAACTGCTCCATTTTGTCCTTTGGAATGTCCAGAATGCTCCCCATCAACTGCAATACTTCAAGACGTTTGCCTTTTGGTGCCTTGAAATGACCGATCAAAAGGTTTCTCATGAGGACCTTGTCTAGTTTTCCTTCTGTGCTGTTGACCAAAGTGGACAATTTCTGTTGTGCATGGTCCAACATTTCTTTTCGGAGCTCGTTTTGTTTTTTCAGTTCTTCCATCTCTTCTTCCTTGAGATCTAAGTCTTCTCTCAGTTTGGAAGCAGAATCCAACATAGCATTTGCTTCATGCAAACGTTCCTGCAATGATGATACTTCTCCTTCTAGCTTTTCGGCCTTGTTCTTCCATTCAGCTACCAACTGTTTTTCTTTGGCTAGTTCAGCAGAATGCATAGCTTTCTCTTCTTCTTGGGAGTGCTCTAGGTTACTTGATGACAGGGCACACTGCCTTACTCGTTCCTGGCAGAGCGAAAGCTGCAGTGCATTCTCATCCCTCTGTTGAGAGACCAGACTCAACTGTTCCTGCAGGGACTCTATCTGCACACTGGCTTGATGACTTGCCTTAGAAGATGTAGCTAGCTTCTCCTCCAAGAGTGTGACTTTCTGTCTCAGTTGAATCTCTTTGTCTTCCGCAGCCAATATTTCCTGGGCGTAAGACTCTTCTGATTCCAAGAGCTGGCTGCGTAGCCTTTCTAGCTCCCGGTTTAGGCGTAATTCTTGGTCCTGTAAGTGTTGAACCTCTTTTGTTCTTAGGATTTTTACTTTGGTCTCTTGAAAAATATCAGAATTCAATGTTTGAGCATCTCCTCTTTCTCCAGGCAACTGGGCTTTTATTTTTTCAATAGTTGTCTGCAAGTTCTTAATCTCCTCCTCTTTGTCTAAAAGTAACTGGCTATGCGCAGCATTCATCTGCTCATATTGGTACTTCAATTCATCCATTTCCTCCTTCTGCTCCTGTAAAGACTGAAGTAGTTGCATTTTACGCTGGTTTTGATTTTCAATTATATTCAGATGGTCTTCAATTTCATCTTCCAGATGATTTTTGACTATATTCAGTTGAGATACCTCCAATTCTAGTTCTGTGATAGCATCAAGAGCTTTAGGCTCAGCCACTGGTACAGCTTGATTTTGCTGTTCCCTAAGTGTTTCCAGTTCGAATTGCAGATAGTTGTTTTCTGCTTTCATGTAGGTAAGATTTCTGTCCTTTCTTTCAATGACTTGCCTTAAAGTTTCATTTTCTCTTAAGGCCTGAGAACACTTATCTAAATCCTTTTGTAGTTCTGAATTTTTTTCTTCGAGTTTTTCAATAAAAACTTCTTTCTCATTTAGGACTTGTTTCAATTGCTCCTCGTCTTCTATATAAGATGCCAAAATTTCCTCCATTTCTTTTTCATCAGCAGTCATTTGCTCAATATTCTTTTTGAGTCCTGCTATTTCAAAGTCCTTCTCTTGATTGAGTTGCACTACACACTCGTGTTTCAGCTGTAAGGCAGAGGTATTCAAATGATGTGCATTGGAGAGTTCCTGAATAGTCTGCCTGTGATTATTTGCTTCTTCCAACAGTCTTTTTTCTGCCTGGTGAAGTTTGGCTTCTATCTCTTCTTTGTCTCTTTTTAGAGTCTCCATGATAGTGTCTTTTTCTTGAGAGATTTGATTGTTAGCAGCAATAGATTCTTCCAACTTACGCCTTACATCTTCACGTGCTAAAATCAACATTTCATTTTCTGTTTTGAGATCAATAGCAACTTTCTTTAAATTTTCATTGAGCTGTTCTACTTCAGAAAGATTTTGCCTTAAGTTGCCAATTTCTGCTTCCCGTTCTTTAAGCATGTCATCCTTACAATGACTGTTAGAGTCTTCATTCAGAGAACTTCGGTACTTACTCTTAAATCCAGACAGCTCATCTTCAATTTGTCTAATGGGATCCTTAAGCCCAAGGTTTTCCTGCTGGATGTTTAAACTATTTTTTTGTGACTGATTTAGCTGATCTACTAAATCTTCTACTTTACCTTCAAGCTTCTGCTTGGTTAAATGCAAATCACTGAGGCTCTGTGCATTCCCAGTCAACTTCTCCTTCTGCACATGCAACTCTTGGGATATGTTCATTTGATCATCCTCAAGTTGATGAACTCTCTTTTTTTCATCATCTAGTTCTTGTTCCAACTTCTTGATGACAAGGTCTCCTTCATTTTGTTGTTTGGATAGCTCATCTTTTATCAAAATCATGTGCTTTGTAGCTTCCTGATTCGGATGATCCAGTTCTTCTAACTCAGCTATCAGCATTTTCTCTTCATTGATAGTCTCATTCAGTTCTTCCTCCTTTGCCTTCAAGTGAACTTGTAAGTCTAGTAATCGTACATTCAAATTCATGTCTGTTGAAGCTCTGTTTTTCATGACTTGATGGTCACAGCTCAATTTTGACAGTGACATCTGAAGTTCCTCTTTTTCTTGACTCAATGATGACTTTTCTTTTTCTAAAGCTTCAACATGCATTTTAAGTTTCAGATTGTCTTCAGCAAGACGGTTATCCTGGTTTAAGCCATTTAGTCTCATGATTTCCTTCTCAGCATCAGCCAGGGCTTGTTTTAGCCTGAACACTTCTTCCACTGCTGAACTCTGAGGAAGGATTTTTCCCTTTTCTGCCACAGTAGAACTCTGCTCCAAAACTGACATTTCATGCTGATGATCATCTATGTCTGGACTTTGGTTTGGTTGAAGAGTCTTGATAGCATTTTGTACTTTGCAGATTTCACTTGTGTCAGAATGATATTTTCCCTGAGCCTCAGCAATCTGCCTCGAGCGACCAACTTCAGGTTCATATCTTGCAACTTTAATTGACAATCTGCTTGTTTCTTGTCGTGATAAAATTATGTCACTAAAATCCATGTCATCATCACGGAAGGCGGAAAAATGACTACTGATCCCGGAACCGAATGGAGCCAGAGCAGTTGTTGTTGGTACGCCACCAGCTCCTGAAGGTACCCATTGAGCAGCTGCCTGTAGTTGAAACACTTGATTTTGCAGTACAATCTGTCTTGCTTTAAGATGGCGGCTGATCTCTACCTCTTTCTGTTGCAGTTGATATTGGTAACTTACAGACTGATGGTTTATTTGCAGCTCTGATGCTTCATGCTTTTCTTCCAGATCAGTACAATACTTTTTCAGTCTTTCATTCTCACATCTTAGTGTGGAATCAGTAGTTTCCATTTCCTCTTCCCAGCAATGATGTAATGCTGCTTCTGGGTCTCCTAAGTCATCCAGAAGTATTTCCCTGGTGAAGCTGGAGATATGGCCAGTGAGGGAAGCCAAGCTGCTCCCCACCTGACCCAAGAAGTGGCCCAAGCCTGAGACCAGGCCTCCAAACCAGGACGACATCGCCGCCACTTCAGTGATCCATCGGACCAGCTCCAAACACCGCGTCCATCACCGTCCACTTCTCTGCCCCGAACGTCCTCCAGCATTGCTAGGGTCAATTATGACCCAAGCGCTCAGAATTCCTCACAGCACGAGGTTCCTGGGGCTCCACCAATACCAACCATCCCTCCCTGCCTCTAAACTCAGAAGCCAGTCCTGGGCTTTGACCGGGGGCTGGCAGCCAGTAGCACACTCACCCCCTGCAGGGCCTCTGCTTCTTCCCTGCACTTGCCTGTCAGCTATTGGCTCACAGGATTGGGCAGGGTTGGCTGGGAGGAGCTAGAGATACAGGAAAGTGTCCTAGTTTGAGTCCAAAGGCACTCCCACGAAGAATCAATGTTGTAGTTGAAATCCAAAGGTAGTTCACTGGACAGTTCCCTCTTGTCTGGGAGAGGTGGATTTTTTGTTGCTTTCAGTTGCATTCAGTTGACAAGGTGAGGTCTCGCTCCATTACAGAACGCAATCTATTTAATTAAAAGTCCCCGATTCAAAAGTAAATCTCACCCCAAAACACCAGAGTAATTACCAGAGTAATATTTGGCCAAATATGTGAGCATCATAGCTCAGATGGTTAATTTTATTTAACATATAAAATTAACCATCACAAAGTCTTAATCATTCTCAGAATTCAGATTATAATATGGATTAAATGTCACTAAAGAACCATCTTTACCCTTTCCAAAAATAATTTTTTGCTCTTAATCTATAAATGTTTGAGTTCATTTTAACATTATATGGTCCTTGTAAGTTCTGATTGAAGTTCATTTAAGTGCTCAAAAATTCCACTTCAATTGCACTTAAGAAACTTTGTTTTTGAGCCAAAAGGTTGATGTTCACTTAACCTATTGTTGTTTATCAATGCCAAATATAATCCAGGTTTGAACAGTGCAGAGTGAAATAAAAAGTTGAGAAATTTTCTACTATGCAGGAACAATCCTAAATTTAAATCCCATACCTAAAGTTAAGGATCAGAAGGAGTTAAGATAAGGCCCTGCTTTCCAAGGTGTTTAAATTCCAACAAGTTAATGAAGAGGCAGTTTTGTAGAGTTGGGGACAAAGCAAAGAGATGAAGCACATGGGATGTAACAGGCATACCAATTGGGACCAAAGCAATTTTGGAGCTAAACTGACAGAATGCATTTATAAAACCTCTCTCACTTGCAAGAGTTGAAGAGTAAATGAGAACATAGTGTGTAGTTCTCACCTGATGGCTGGTGCAGAGAAAGTGGCCAACAAATAGAGCCTGCTGCCATTTTGTTCATATTTGCTTTTTGTTTTGTTTAGGATCATTTTCCTTATTACCCTTTAGAAGGGGTTTGGGTTTGCTCCCATTACTCACTTCCCAGAGCCCATATTCAGGAGACTCTTTTCCTTGAGCTCTTTTTTCTATATGTGTATTCAGGGAGCAAATACTCAAGGTGGCAGAAATAAAATTTTAAGAAGGAAGAATTTTAGGAAAATTAATGGTTAAATAGATTCTAAGGATTATATTAATCACCTCATAATGTCTCTTGCCTTCAAGATAGAGCAAGTAGACATAATTCCTCAGATTGCTATCAGAAACTAGTGACTGCATTTGTGTCTTGTGCTAGAAAAGGAAATCTTCTTTGTCTTTCTTATTCATCTCCAAATCTGAGAGAGAAATCAGGCCTGTATTAGTCAATCTTTCTTCATAAAAGACTAATATAAAAATTTAAGCCCCTTTCAGCATCTGCTGAAGTTGAGAATCCATGCTATATCCAAGCTGTGTCTACTGTTGAAGAAGCCATCAACAATACCAAGTATCCTTTTCTCCCTTTTGACCATTCCTCCTGTGTGTGTGTGTGTGTGTGTGGTGGGGGGGTTGTGTTTGGGTGTCGGTGTGTGTGTGTGCGTTTTAGAAGGCACTACATAAAAAAAAAAAAATAAAGATGTTGTGTCCAATAAAGGCTAAATAATAAATATTTTTTTAAAAAAGAATTTAAAATGTCCATAAATGTTATACAAACTGTGAAATTAGATGCTTTCACATCTAGTGACTTTTATAACTAGGACAAAGAATTAAATGTAGTTCTGCTGTGTATAAAATGATCAAAATAAATCACCAATATCATAAAGAAAGTTAAGTCTTGCCTATGTGGAAGCGATTGTTAAAGTCATGAGGATGGAGGATTTCACTGAGAAAAGAAGGCACATGGAGGAAAAGGAAGCTTCAGTTTTTCAATTGCTTATTATGTTTCAGCATTGGTTTGTTCTTTCCTAGACAGTATTTTATTTATTTAGTATAAAAATTTGGGTTGGAATATCTAGTAGAAGAACTGGAAGAAAAAAAAAAAGAGGAGAAGGATTTGAAGAAGAAAGAACATGAGAGGAGAAATGGATAAAGAAAAATCATGATATTGTTTGTGATTAAGGCAAAAGGAAAGATGGTGGGGGCAAAGGTTGGTGTACATGGTCAGATGCTGCATGAGGGGCACATTGAGGATGAAACCTGAGGAAGTTGGTTATTGATGATCTTTGTGGTTCATGGGGAGTGAAAGTGGGATTTCAAGGTAGTCAGGATGAGCTGCTCAAAGGTTCAAGTCAGCATTCAACAAAGATAGTGCCTTTTCCTTCATATCCCCTTCACGCTACAGAACAAGTCCTACTTCCCCTCATACTTTATCTCTTGTAACTTTCTCCTGTGGTCTTCTGTCTCATTTCCTTCCATGTTTCTCTCTCTGAAAAAGAGGACCCTTGGACCCTGATCCTCATTAAGCACATATTTATAAAATCCATTCATATACTGAATGCTGAAAAGGGAACAATGAAGTATTTTCCTTTCTAGTAGTTCTGAATATTTTCTTTATGTCAGAGACTCTTCCCTTTTATATATGTATAAATTGGTGATTTTGAAAAAAAAATGTCATTTAAATTTAATCTGTGAAAAATCACTAGTTCAAGACAAGTGTTAATTCTTACCTTGAGAGTTTTTGTTGATGTACATTAAGGTAGTCAGTAATTGATATATGGTTGGGTTATCTCCTGTTTTGCATTGATTTCATGGGTTTATCATGGAACTTTTTCTTAGGCAGATATACTTTATACTGATGCATTACATTTTCTTTGATTTTTCTTTCCTAATATTTATAATCTAGTGGGTGCTAGGTTTTTATATCATTTCTTTCTTGCTTCTATTGCCAAACTGCTTAATACAGGCTAAATGAAAATAATGTTATAATAAGAGTGGAATGAGTCTATTGTTTTTCTGAAAATCTTTCTAAGTTATTCTCTTGGTTTCTGTTTCAATTTACAGTCACAGAAACTAAACAAACAACACCCCTCTAGGGAAGACAGGAATGTAACACACACAATGCTTATGGCCCTGTGAGACACATTTAGATTATTAGGCAGGTGAAGAAAGGTCTTAAAGGGAAAGGTTGATTTTTTTCCCATTTCTGTCTTGCACAGTAAGACAATGACAGCTCTTTGTGTGATTTTATAGTGTACAAATGTTCCAGTAGAGTAGTCACCGATTTAATCAATCATCCAGATGTTTAATCAAACATTTAGATATTTTTGTCAACTCTATGTGAAATAATTTAATGCCCCAAAGTGACTTGTTATTATAATGTATAGAAGAATTGAACTATGGAAAGTATTGAATAGAACCCTTCCATACAACCTTAACAAAGAAATAGAAACTAACACACACCCATCAATTCTTATGGTCATGCTTATTTACAGTGATAATTTGAACTCAACAAAATTTGTTTTGTTCACAGAATCTAAGGCTTTAGTATAAGGTGATATTTTGAATATTTCTTCAGTTGTATAAATTGGAAAAATAATGTGAATTAGTAATTATATTTTATGTCTGTCTTACTGTAAATCAAGTTCAAAGCATGAAATGTCACTTTAATTTTTATAAAACAAATTACTTGTAAAACTTGTAAAAATATTAATAGTATTTCTTAGGTCAACAGATGTTGCATACAATACAGGATAGTAGTGCAAAGAATATGGAGGTCTTAGAAACAAACCATCTAGTTTTGAATCTCAACTAAGTTATTATTCATAACTTGATCTTGGGTAGATTTCTTGACTTTCCTAATCTGAAGTTAATTCATCTGTAGAGCTCAGTGTCATTGTAAAAATTAACTATAGTGAATATAAAATGCCTGGCACTTTATAGCTTATAGCTCTTATGCTTTTTCTAAGTTCTCACAATAGGTACAGTGCTTTAAAATCATGAGTTCTATTTATCTGGAAAATAAGCCTCATAGTGTTCCTTTGCTCTCCTAAAGTATACATAGAATGTGCAACTCTGTAGGGCCAATATTATTACCTTACTCCAAAAGTATACTTTTAACACCGACAAGGTTCTTGGTACTATCTCAGCAAAGGAATTCGTGAGGAACAAACAGACATAAGTTCTGTCCAATTAGAAAACTAATTTAGAAGAAAGAATAAATAAGTGAATAACTAGATGAATAAGTACATATTATAAAATACACTCTACTCAAAATGTACAATTACTGCAAGGAAGCAGAACTGAAATGCCTGCTTTGCAATAGATAGTCCAAGAAGAGTCTGAGTCAATGAAATATCATCTGTTTCTTGAAGCATAAGTATGCTTAACACGTACATTAGAAATTATATTATAATTAGAAATTATATTTTATGTCTGTCTTACTGTAAATCAAGTTCAAAGCAAGAAATGTCACTTTAATATCCGTAAAACAAATTACTTGTAAAACTTGTAAAAATGTTAATAGTATTTCTTAGATCAACAGATGTTGCATACAATACAGGATAGTAGTGCAAAGAAAAGGGAGGTCTTAGAAATAAAACGTCTAGTTTTGAATCTTGACTAAGTTATTATTCATAACTTGATCTTGGGTAGATTTCTTGACTTCCCTAATCTGGAGTTAATTCATCTGTAGAGCTCAGTGTCATTGTAAAAATTAACTATAGTGAATATAAAATGCCTGGCACTTTATAGCTTGTAGCTCTTATGCTTTTTCTAAGTTCTCACAATAGGTACAGTGCTTTAAAATCATGTGTTCTATTTATCTGGAAAATAAGCCTCATAGTGTTCCTTTGCTCTCCTAAAGTATACATAGAATGTGCAACTCTATAGGGCCAATATTATTACCTCACTCCAAAAGTATACTTTTAACACTGACAAGGTTCTTGGTACTATCTCAGCAAAGGAATTCATGAGGAACAAACAGACATAAGTTCTGTCCAATTAGAAAACTAATTTAGAAGAAAGAATAAATAAGTGAATAACTAGATGAATAAGTACATATTTTAAAATATACTCTACTCAAAATGTACAATTATTACAAGAAAGCAGAACTGAAATGCTTGCTTTGCAATAGATTATCCAAAAAGAATCTGAGTAAATGAAATATCATCTGTTTCTTGCAGCATTAAGTATGCTTAGCAGGTAAATTATGAAGAAATTTACAGTTCTAGGCAAAGAAAACTGATGTGTGAACTGTATCAGGAAAGAGTTTTTTTCTGTATTGACAAACTGATACAAGACGGGTGGATTGGAACGTCAGAATAAGGGGAGGCAGATCTGAGATCCCAGTGGAGGCTGTTGGAGTGGAAAAGACAAGGCATCAAAGGCATTTAGAGTAGCTTAGGTTTAATGTTTTTTTTTTTTTTTTTTTTTTCTGGTATATAGGATTGAACCTAGGGCCATTAAACACTGAGTCACATTCGCAACCCTTTTTTAACTTTTTCTTTTGAGACAGGGTCTTTCTAACTTGTATAAAGACTCACAAAATCGCTGGGGCTTTCTTTGAACTCCTGATGATCCTGTCTCTAAATAAAATACCAAACAGTGAGATCCTGTCTCTAAATAAAATACCAAACAGGGCTGGGGATGTGGGTCCAGAGTCCCTGATTCAATCCCTAATAGCCACTCCCCCCCCCAAAAAAAAGACATCTGCTCTCTTATCTATTATGTAAATGCTTAGTATAGTGACATAAATGTTATCTGTTGTTGTTTAAACAGTATAAAGGATACATAAATTTTGGCTTCTATCTCAGAGCTGAGAGTGTTAATCTGTAATCCAAATAGAAAGGTGGACAAAAGACAGGTGAAGGGTAACTTGCTGTTGGTGGCCCAGGAGGCTCCACAGAAAGGTGAATTGGATCATGAGGTCAAATGTCATCAGTGGATCAATCCACTGATGGGTTTATAATTTGACAGGATTATTGGGAGTTGGTAAAAACTGTAGGCAGTAGGGCATACATTTGTTACCAACTCCCAATGGGAGGGTAGGTCATTGGAGTTGATTCCCTAGAAGGGGACATCTCATTCCTCAGATCTTTCTTTCCCTCACTGGTTTTTTGTTGTTGTTGTTGTTGTTGTTTTTATCTCTATGAGATATGCAGCTCTGTTTTGAAGCCAGGCTCACTGCCTTGTTGATGTTCATTTTCTCCTGGTGTCTTTAAATATACTTTCCCTTATACACATCTATATTCAAATTTCACCTTATAAGATTTCCAATCCTAGCAAATTAGAAGTCATCCTAATAATCTCGTGTTAATTTAATCCTCTCTTTAAAATGTTCTCTCCAAATACAGATACCTTCAGAGGCACTGGGGATTAGAACCCCAACATATTAATTTGGGGCAGGGACACTCTTCAGCTTATTCCAGAAGAATTTTTCTGATTATCAAATCTCAAATGGGAAAGAAAAAAAAAAAAGTACTCTAAAGGTAACTGATAAAACCATTATGTGCAATGTGTGGGGCTGGTTAGTTATTAAGTAACAAAGACATGCAAATACATACATAGAGTACACAATAGATACAACCATTTTCATTAGCCAAAAGCACATCGCCTTATTTAGAGAAAATGATAGAGCAAATGAACAAAATGTCCTGAGTAACTTTTATGTATAGACCATTGCTTTCAACTACTATCTCTCCGTCTTTCTCTTGCTTTCTCTTTTCTAGTCATGAATTTGAATTATCAAGAAAATATTTAAAATAGTTCAGAGAGTTAACCCTTCAGAACCACAGAGATCATTTCTTTTTTTTTTTTAAATTTTTAAGGAAACATTAAGCATTTTACAATTTTGTCTCTGTCTACTCTATTTTAAGTCTCTTAAGAGCATCAAATATATTTTATGTGTCATGGACTCCAAGAGTCTTACACAGTGCTAGCTTAGTAAAGACACATGAGTGCTAGTAAATATTGGTTGGATAAAATGATGAATAATTTCAGATAAGTTAAGTGAGTCATTAAGGAGAATTATCAGGAGATTTCAAAACACAATTTTGATTGCTTTCAGGTGAGCATTTGATTCCCCTACACTGTTTACTTACATTGAATTTTTGAGTCATTAGTTTTCTTTGTGTTATGAACTAAAAGTGAAAAGGAGAATAAAGAGAAGTCACTTGAACAATTAATCCTATATAAAGACATGTGCTTAGTCATCTTTTCTTACTTTCCAACTATAATTATTATGATATTATTATTATTATTATTATTATTATTATTATTATTATTATTATTACTGGTGCTGGGCATTGAACCCAGGGCCTTGTGCATGATAGGCAAGCACTGTACCAGCTGAGCTATATCCCCAGCCACTTTCTGATTATTATAACCATATTCATTACATGATATTATTCTATACAGATTTACCCAGAAAAAAAATTATAATCCTTTCCATTGTATTCTACTACAACTATAATCTTACCTAATATTTTAAAATTTGAAAAATATTATGTAATTGTCTGTTTCACTTTGTTTGAGAAATTTATATTATTTGTATCTTTGGCAATTTGAAAGTGATTCTTAAATTTTACTCATAATCATTAACTATAGAATGGTATATATGCATTGTAATTTTATTCTATACACTTCCTAGGGTATCTTGCTAAAGGGTCCTCTGTAGGAAAACTAACATTTAATTTAAAAATGCTCTTACTACTTGAAGAAATCACTTGGTGCTTGGCAATAGCCTCGGTACCTATGAATATAGTTAAAATAAGAAGACATATAGTTTTTTTGAAGACGATATAAAGATGACTATAACGATCTGAAAAGATGTTGGAAATCATTAGCATTAGGGAGATGCAATCTGAGACCATCTTGAGGCATCATCACACTTCACAGGTTAAACAAAGAAAACCAAAGTGGTAATACCAGATACAGATGATACAGGACGCAGAGAAACTGGATCTCTCATACCTTGCTGGTGAATACTGAGAATGGTACAGCCACTCTGAAAACAGGTCACTAGATTCTTAAACAAGTAAACCTACCCTTATCACAGGGCCCAGCTCTGACTCTGGTGGATGTTTATTCCAATAAAAAGGAATGAAATGTTCACCCATGCAGCAACTCAGGTGAATCCCAAGGATATCATGCTGCATGGAAAAAGGCCAATCTCAAAAAGTCATATAGTGCATGATTCCATTCATAAAACATTCTTGAGATGACAAAATTATGGAGAGGGAGAAAAAGTTAGTGGATAGTGATGGGGGTGGTGTTGGCAGTGATGTTGTAAAAAGGTAGCAAGAGGGAGGAGAACTGGAGGACATTATATTAAGCAAAACAAGTCAGGCACAGAAAGACAAATACTGCCTGTTCACACTTACATGTGGAAACTAAAGGTGATCTCAAAGAAGTACAAGAAAGAATAGTGGTAACAGAGCCTGGGAGAGGTGTGTGTGGGTGTGTAGGCAGAGAATGATTAATAGGTGCAGGGGTGCAGATGGATGGAATGACTCCTTATTTTGTGTAACATGTAGGATAACTACGGCTCACAATAAGTAATATTTCAGAACAGCTAATAATGAGAATTTTGAATGTTCCCCACACAAAGAATTGGCATGTCCTCTGTGAGAGATATGCCCATGACATGATTATTATACATTGTATTTATATATTGAAATGCCACTGTATACATATATTACATGCTATGATTACCATATGTAAACTCTACACATACACACAGACATACACACAACAGAAAATAGAAAGTGGAAAGAGAAATTTTAGTGGTAATGGAATAGTTCTCTATCTGGTTTGTATTGGTCACTACACAGATGATACAGTGTCGTAGAACTACAACACATTGTTCTAACATTGGTTGGTCTTCCTAGTTTTGATATTGCACTACAGTTGTATAAGAAGAAACCATTGGGGAAACCGAGTGGAAGGTACATACTACTGTTCTATACTTCCTTGAACACTTTCTGTGACTCTATAATTTTTCAAAACAACAAAATCCCTTCACTTATTTCTTTCCATCTTGAATTGAGTTCTAAAAGAGGCAATACACTATTTTCTCTGTCTTTCCTCAATGCAATTTTCCATTATTTTATGTTACCATTGTTACGTTCTGGTGGGTTTCAAAACTCACTAGATTGAGCTTTCTCAGCAATGTTTTCTGCTTTTGTAACAGTAAATACGATTTTATGAAGAAAAAGTTTTGCAATCTCTGTACTCAAGCATAAAGCTAATTAATACACAGAACATAGTATGTTCATTCAGGAAACAGATATGCTTACATAGAAGGAAAATTTATTTTTAAGATAAACATTCAAAATATTGTATCAAATAGCTGAAGTAGTGATAGCTATCTATTTTTAGAAATATATAAATCTTCGCTTTTGACAAGTTGGTTATACTCAAGACATTACAAAATTGTAACTTGCTTTCATATTCTATATCACATATTTAATGTGAACAGAAAAGTAAACAGGAATAAATTTTCAATTTATTCCCCAATCAAATGAAACACTATACAATGAAATGCTTTGCATTTTCATTTGTTGCACAGATGTGTCTGGAAGAAACTTGACTTGAAATCTGAGATATCTAGCCATCAATTATTCTCAGTGTGATACAGAGGATATACTTTTTAACTACTATTTTTAGTGCTAAAGTATCCTAGAAAGCACTATTCAGGGATGATTGGGAAAATTTTTGAAATAAACAGTGAGATATTTATCCACTAGAGATACTTGGCTTAGGTCACAAGTTTAGAGAATAAACTGTCAACTGTATACCAAGAAATCTAATTAATTTATGATTTTTCCTTATAAAGCCTAAGGGATCACCTTATTTGTCAAAATTCTTTCAGTCTCTCACAAAAACTAAAAAATCAACATCCCAAGGAGAATTCTGATAGAACACTTAAATTGTTAAACATTTCTGCATATGAACATTTGCTCTAAAAAGATTTTTATACTTCTCTCTCTGTATATATTTGTTAAATGTCTTTATGAGATAAAATATAAAAAGTGTTCCTGTAAGAAACTTTTTAAAACTTATTAAGGCCCCTTTGTATATAATAAAGCAACGTTTATATTATTACTTTTATCATCTTCAATTCTTGGCTATTCTTATGTGCAGAAGTATATATTTTAGCAAAACTATTTCAACAAATACTTTTCCTTTTAGCTTCAAGTGTATTATGTACTTTACATGGAGCTTAAAGTGCTGTATTGTTCTTGGAGCTGTTTTTCAGTCTTTGTTTTCATGATATGATATGCCCCTTAATAAATTCCATGAGAACAAAGCTCCAGAGTCCATAATCCTGAGGATGAAGTGGCCTGTATGGGGGATATTCAAGATGAAGTTGCTATTAATTCTGTACCCAAACCATCAAATTCCTTTAGAAGCATTAATCCTGAATATGAAAGGAGAAGAAATGTGTTGCCATGTGACAATACTATTCTTGTAGCCAAGGTGAGCTAAGGTCCTAGGCCAAAGACTACTGTGGTTTAGCCTTCCTTAGTGTGGCTCAGCCTTGCTCACTGTAAGTGCCACCTCCAGCTTCATATGCTCCCTGTGCTCAGCACTGGCCTACTCTTGTATAAAAAAATAAAAGCTGCATTTAGCCCTAAGCCTTACATAAAATAGAAAATGTATTTCTTAACTTAGTGACCCAGATTTCCTTTCAATGGGAAGGAGAATATCATCCCTTTCTTACTGGTTAATGGAAATTGCCAGGTAAAGTATGTATAATCACTCAAAAATCCTGAAGTAATTAAACTACTGAATGGACATTCCACATCTCTCCACCACCACTACTCTTAGTCCTCATGCACACACACACATTACCGCCAAAGACCATTAGCTCATGTCTTTATGTAACCAGCCCTAGCTAAGAGCTGAGATTGGCACTGTGAAATAGATAGAAATATTGGTTTGAAGTCCTGTTGCTTTGGCATTTTCCAGAACATCTTAAAATGTCAGTGGTGAATATATGTTCAAATATTGTTGTCTGGCAAGTTGCCCAGAGCTCCAAAAATAAGATAGAATAAGTCCACATTTCATTAGTTACTGTGAAAGTTCCATCAAGCTTATCAGTTGGTTCTTAAGTCCCATTAGTTAAAGTCACCTGACTAGTTTTTCAGTTGTCAACTCTATCATTGTCCTTGCCTGAAGACCACAAGGTGTGTGTCAACACAGATGGACCCAAGGATTCAATGAAGCACTCCCTCTGCTTGTCAATGAGAGGAACTCTCTGTGGCTCCCACACACATCCTCAGGTGGATGGGCACTCCAGGATTCCATACCCTCATTTGCTTATTCATCTTGATCTGATTTTGTTCTGTATACACATAAATGACTTGGAAACTCTCAGCGTGGCTGCTAGAGAAGTAAATCAAAGGGCTTCCTAAGCCTGAATCCAACTTAGGTCTTTAGAAGCAACAATTGAACCTCTTTCTCTTGCTCTACCAGGATAGGAAGGATACAGCACTATTTCCAACCAGTTCCCTAATTAAAATACCTTCAGAGTTGTCATTGTTTTTTAAAGTAGTTACTAAGCTGACTAAATAAGATTACATAGACTCAGCATCTCTAGGAAACCATAACAGGTAGAATATGGAGTTAGAAATGTTATTTTTAGCCCATATATTACAGCAAGAGATTAGCACTTGTGAAATTAGATTGTTGAAAAACTGCCTCATGAGGTTACTGAATTTCTTTATAGACCCGAAGATACATGAATCTCTGCACATACACAGATGAAAGTCCACACATTTTTTGTTAGGACAGTCATTTTGCATAAGATTCATTGGTATCTAAAACTCAAATTCAAATTCATTATGTGTTTGTGCCACTGGTGATTTGAATGACTTTGTGATCAATCTCAATTGCATAGGTTTAAAAAAAGATTGTTTACGTGATTTTTGTTTGTTTGTTTAGGTATGGGATTAAACCCAGGGATGCTTAACCACTGAGCCACATTCCCAGTTGTATTTATTTTATTTTGTTACAGAGTGTCTGTAAATTGCTGAGGCTGGCTTGGAACCCCTGGAATTAAAGGAATCTGTCACCACACCCTGCTAAGTTTACAAGATTTTTTTTTTTTTTAATCCATGTCCTCATAAGACTAAGCCTTGATAAACAGGTAAAAAGTCCGATAGATAAGCACAAACTATTTTTAAAATAGTTTTCCTAAAGATCAGATTATTTTGAAGTTATAGAAATCATATTATTCTTTTTGTTTCTTTTAGTAACATCATTGTTTGGTGCATTACAATTGTTCAAAATAACGGCCTTTGTTATTACACATTGGTACCTTCACATAACCTAATTTGGGTTATTAGATTTCCCAGTACCTTCTCTTACTCCTCCCTCTCCTCATGTCTGGAAATCACTTATTATCATCCCTGAGAAGGACATGAAAAAAGGAAATAAATTGCTGGATGACAGTTCTTCAGTGCCAAGGATCATTCAAAGTATCACCTACAGTGCATTGCTCCAAAATAGGGGCCAGAGACGAGGAAGCTACTCTGGTTAACTGTTGCAGGGTTTGATCAGTTCAATGGATTTTGGTCTTTGTTATATTTTGCCTGTCCCAGATAAAAGTTTTTCAAATGGACAAGCTAACCAGAAAAGCTGCTCCAGTCCCTTCTGTCCAGTCTAGTCTTTCTTACTCTAAGCAAATCATCCTAATGTTCCTCCCCAGCAACTGAGGAAACAAAGACTTATGATAGACATGAAAGAAAACTCCATTTTTTTATATCATTTGATACTCACTCCATGTCCATAAACTACTAAAGTGTTAGGGTCTGAAAACAAGTCAGGATGGCGCCTGGCATTTTGCCAGAGGGAGTGGTTTGTGAAGGAACGCCAGGGAGCCTTTAAGTGTGGAGATTCCTTATTGGTTGACTGCTGTATCTAGTTTATGTTGATTAAGATAAGCTGTGTGGAATGTATATATACCCCTCCTGTCCTACAATAAACAGCTCCCACTCCTGCTGTATCAATGTACACAAGTTGCTCCTCACACCCCGGTTATTTTGCTGCAGCCGGACTGTGGCACTAAAGGTTTGCAATAAATCATCTCAAATACTATTTCATCTGTGCTCATAAAAAGTAGACACATTTTAATTGTTGGAACCTTTTACCTCTCTTGGGACCGAGGCCATTATTGGTTGGTGGCTGAGGTGGCCTCATGGGTTCTTCCAGAGCATTTCCGTATACATGACCTGGCTGGATTGGTGTTCGCAGGCTTTTAGCCTCTGCATGGGCTTTTGACCTTCGTGCTGCCTAATGGTTGAATCTGAAATCTTCCTAGGCCCCTTAGTGATAGTGACGTACCTGCCCCTTCTTCGTTCTTCCTACTGTCTCTTCCTACTCCCTCCTTCTATCACTATATAAACTTGTCCCTGACAAAATAAAGTTGAGACTGTTGCACCTTCTTGGTTGTCTCCTCTCCCGACTCAGTGTGATTGTGGGCCAGGTTGGGTGGCAGGCCAGGTTGAGATACTTACCCTCTAGCTCAGCCCAGGAGAAGCTAGTGTGCTTCACTACCTCTGTCAGAGGGTGGTTCCCACAGCTGGTGCCTTGGAGAGGACAGGCTGATCCTGCCTGCCTCCCGTGTACCCTTTGTCACAGGGAGCGACATTAATGTGAGACCAAATCAAATCCAGGGATAGACATTAATAGAATATCTCAAATAAGTATTTAATAAAAAGGCTAGCAAATTCAGGGTCTTTAATGAAACTTTAATAAAATTTATGAGACAAGGAAACTGAAAGCACAATATTTTCTTAGGAACTTTTCTGTTTGGTGTTATCTTCTTTACAACATAGAAGCTTTTCCTAAGAATGCAGGGAGTATGAAATTTCTAAGGCTCTCTTGCTGTTTTCGCCATTAAACCCCTGTCTTAAAAATCTTGAATCTATATTAATCTTTGTAATTTTCTGGCTACCTATATAACATGTTTTTCTCAAGCATGCAGTGAGGTCGCTGTTTCCAAGAGCTCTTCGATTCTGAAATATAAGAAGTGTGTTTCCAGGCATTGAAACCCAAAGGCTCACCTAGACACAATGGAGTGAGCAGAATACATAAAAATCTCTCCTGACAAATCTGAACTCTGCTTTTCCCAACCATGTGAAGTCTATTGGAAGAAGATTCCAAGTAATTTGGCACGTCGAAGCAAAATATATACTTTGATATTCTTCTCAGGAGTTAGCCATGTTATGTTGCATGAAGGCAGATTTTAGTGCTGAATTTCTGATTGTATCCCCCCAAAAGTTGTTCCAGGCATATCATGCAAGAATGTAACCTCCAAAAAATAAATTATAAAGGGAGAAAATTAGACTTCAGAAGGCTGGATAATATTTGCATGTTCATGCATTTTACCACACATCAGACCTTCTTCCTTCTTCCTTGCTCTGATGTGAAGCATGTGCTTTCATTTTTCATTTTGGCTTAACATGTTATCATTTAATAATAATTCAGTAAATATACTTAGAACAAGAAAGCCACCTAATGACTCATGTCTTAGGGATGGTTTCAAAAAAAATTAATTGTGCATTTTGTACCATAGAGTATTCCCAGTGTTTCCTAGAATTGTTGCAACTGATGCTGGAAGCTTCGAAATAGAGCAGAAGGCATAAGGTCTGTGGCTTGTGACCCTTCCCAAAGTATGTAAGATCGGTAGACATTGAATGCAAACAAAAAACTATGCATCATTGAAGTTTTTCCTGTCACTAAAATGCTAGCAGAGCTCAAGGAATTGTGAGTCCCTTTTTCTATAGTACAGGAAAAATAAGAAATTTCAAGACTTGAGTTACCTACAATTTCTGAGAACGTACCTTGGTACTTAGAAGGTTCTCAACTTAAAAACACAAAAAAAGAAATGTCATCATTTTCCATAGCATTTGGAAACTTTCCATAGGTTGGAAACTTTACTCTCAGAGGTCATCAGTTCTCAGATATTTATATGTTTTGAATACTTAGCCAATCTGACTTTGGGATGCATCTTCCAGTTGTTGTCTCAGTGATTTTGTTCATGCCTAACAACTGATGGCATCTTAATTTTGGTAAAATAATGTAAATGTTAAGGTGAAATTTAGAAATAAGAAAGGAAAAGCTGATATGGGTAGCTACTGGGTGTTTTGTCTCCCTTTTTTTTTATTTTTGTAAAGTGAAACAAAAGATAAACCCAAAGTTTCTATCTTAAGTTAGGTAAAATCAAAGAGGAGAAAAAAGAAGATAATATAGCTAATACTTCACTGCCACCTGTAATTTCTAAAACAACTAAGAGCATTTTTATTAAAATTAACTTTGTTGACATGTATATTAAATTATAGAGTAAATATTAAATAATTCAATCTATATTATATTATTTAAATTTACTTTGTTAAATTGTATTAATTTAAATGAAATTTAATGAATTTTTAAATATAAATCATACTATAATTCACGTTAATAAACAATATCAGTTAATAAAATAAATGTAAATCAAACAATAGTATTAATAAAAGAAATTTAAACAATACTACTAATAAAGTAAATTTAAATTCGATTAATTTATATTAAATGATAATATAATTTATATTTAAAAATATATTAAATTTAATTTAAATTAATTTTAATAAAAATGTTCTGAGTGGTTTTAGAGACGACAGGTGTCAGAGAAGTATGTGCTATGCAATCTGCTTTTTCTCTTCTCTGATTTCACCTACTTAAGATAGAAACTTTTGATTCATCTTTTACCTTAATTTATCAAAAGTTTGTAACTACTACTATTTTAAGCTTTTCATCTTTCAAAAACTGTTGTTAGCTTATTTCTCTCCCCAACTTGTTCTGATCTACTGTTGTATAAAATGTTTTTATAAGAATTATTGTAGAGCCCCCAATAGTATGTAGATAAACAGTCCAGATATTTAATGATGCATTCTTACTAATTAACTTTTGCATTGGCAATGGATCATGTGATCCCACTTTGGGGTTGACTCATAAAAATACTCTTCCTTCTGGACATATTTAACATCTGGAAAACTGGATTAATGTGAAGTGACTTTTCTGTAGAAGTGGAAATAAGCAAAATGGATAGGGGTCATAGAATTGGGATTCAAAGCATCTTAGAATTTATCCACTAAGCTTCATGTTTAGGTCCTCCCCGTTGGAATTTTCCCTTGGCAGTTGTACAATGTTATCTTGGATAAAATAAATATTCTCAACTTTTTGCAACATTATATTTGGTTTTCATGTACTCTAAATCTGAGACCTCCTTCTTATGGGTTGGATTGTTCTTGTTTCCTGTAATTACATGTATCATTTTTATCTTAATGCCATTAAATTTAAGAAATATTATTCTTTTTTAAAAAAAAGAGGTTGGAACTAATGGTTCAAGAATGCTGCTCTGTACAGTTGCTCACAAAATTACATCAGAATTGATGACTGGTGATGATTAACTGCTACATTGGAACAAAATTCTATAAACAAAAAGTGCTACAAAAAACAAAACAAATTTTTAAAAAAGTACTATGGCAAAAAATCACAACAACAAGAACTCAAAAAATAAAATAAAATGCCTAGTACCTATACACTTACATACACCCGCTTTTTTGCTTTCTCTTACTGACACCACCATGATCTTTATGCAACAACTGCTCCATTTTGTCCTTTGGAATGTCCAGAATGCTCCCCATCAACTGCAATACTTCAAGACGTTTGCCTTTTGGTGCCTTGAAATGACCGATCAAAAGGTTTCTCATGAGGACCTTGTCTAGTTTTCCTTCTGTGCTGTTGACCAAAGTGGACAATTTCTGTTGTGCATGGTCCAACATTTCTTTTCGGAGCTCGTTTTGTTTTTTCAGTTCTTCCATCTCTTCTTCCTTGAGATCTAAGTCTTCTCTCAGTTTGGAAGCAGAATCCAACATAGCATTTGCTTCATGCAAACGTTCCTGCAATGATGATACTTCTCCTTCTAGCTTTTCGGCCTTGTTCTTCCATTCAGCTACCAACTGTTTTTCTTTGGCTAGTTCAGCAGAATGCATAGCTTTCTCTTCTTCTTGGGAGTGCTCTAGGTTACTTGATGACAGGGCACACTGCCTTACTCGTTCCTGGCAGAGCGAAAGCTGCAGTGCATTCTCATCCCTCTGTTGAGAGACCAGACTCAACTGTTCCTGCAGGGACTCTATCTGCACACTGGCTTGATGACTTGCCTTAGAAGATGTAGCTAGCTTCTCCTCCAAGAGTGTGACTTTCTGTCTCAGTTGAATCTCTTTGTCTTCCGCAGCCAATATTTCCTGGGCGTAAGACTCTTCTGATTCCAAGAGCTGGCTGCGTAGCCTTTCTAGCTCCCGGTTTAGGCGTAATTCTTGGTCCTGTAAGTGTTGAACCTCTTTTGTTCTTAGGATTTTTACTTTGGTCTCTTGAAAAATATCAGAATTCAATGTTTGAGCATCTCCTCTTTCTCCAGGCAACTGGGCTTTTATTTTTTCAATAGTTGTCTGCAAGTTCTTAATCTCCTCCTCTTTGTCTAAAAGTAACTGGCTATGCGCAGCATTCATCTGCTCATATTGGTACTTCAATTCATCCATTTCCTCCTTCTGCTCCTGTAAAGACTGAAGTAGTTGCATTTTACGCTGGTTTTGATTTTCAATTATATTCAGATGGTCTTCAATTTCATCTTCCAGATGATTTTTGACTATATTCAGTTGAGATACCTCCAATTCTAGTTCTGTGATAGCATCAAGAGCTTTAGGCTCAGCCACTGGTACAGCTTGATTTTGCTGTTCCCTAAGTGTTTCCAGTTCGAATTGCAGATAGTTGTTTTCTGCTTTCATGTAGGTAAGATTTCTGTCCTTTCTTTCAATGACTTGCCTTAAAGTTTCATTTTCTCTTAAGGCCTGAGAACACTTATCTAAATCCTTTTGTAGTTCTGAATTTTTTTCTTCGAGTTTTTCAATAAAAACTTCTTTCTCATTTAGGACTTGTTTCAATTGCTCCTCGTCTTCTATATAAGATGCCAAAATTTCCTCCATTTCTTTTTCATCAGCAGTCATTTGCTCAATATTCTTTTTGAGTCCTGCTATTTCAAAGTCCTTCTCTTGATTGAGTTGCACTACACACTCGTGTTTCAGCTGTAAGGCAGAGGTATTCAAATGATGTGCATTGGAGAGTTCCTGAATAGTCTGCCTGTGATTATTTGCTTCTTCCAACAGTCTTTTTTCTGCCTGGTGAAGTTTGGCTTCTATCTCTTCTTTGTCTCTTTTTAGAGTCTCCATGATAGTGTCTTTTTCTTGAGAGATTTGATTGTTAGCAGCAATAGATTCTTCCAACTTACGCCTTACATCTTCACGTGCTAAAATCAACATTTCATTTTCTGTTTTGAGATCAATAGCAACTTTCTTTAAATTTTCATTGAGCTGTTCTACTTCAGAAAGATTTTGCCTTAAGTTGCCAATTTCTGCTTCCCGTTCTTTAAGCATGTCATCCTTACAATGACTGTTAGAGTCTTCATTCAGAGAACTTCGGTACTTACTCTTAAATCCAGACAGCTCATCTTCAATTTGTCTAATGGGATCCTTAAGCCCAAGGTTTTCCTGCTGGATGTTTAAACTATTTTTTTGTGACTGATTTAGCTGATCTACTAAATCTTCTACTTTACCTTCAAGCTTCTGCTTGGTTAAATGCAAATCACTGAGGCTCTGTGCATTCCCAGTCAACTTCTCCTTCTGCACATGCAACTCTTGGGATATGTTCATTTGATCATCCTCAAGTTGATGAACTCTCTTTTTTTCATCATCTAGTTCTTGTTCCAACTTCTTGATGACAAGGTCTCCTTCATTTTGTTGTTTGGATAGCTCATCTTTTATCAAAATCATGTGCTTTGTAGCTTCCTGATTCGGATGATCCAGTTCTTCTAACTCAGCTATCAGCATTTTCTCTTCATTGATAGTCTCATTCAGTTCTTCCTCCTTTGCCTTCAAGTGAACTTGTAAGTCTAGTAATCGTACATTCAAATTCATGTCTGTTGAAGCTCTGTTTTTCATGACTTGATGGTCACAGCTCAATTTTGACAGTGACATCTGAAGTTCCTCTTTTTCTTGACTCAATGATGACTTCTCTTTTTCTAAAGCTTCAACATGCATTTTAAGTTTCAGATTGTCTTCAGCAAGACGGTTATCCTGGTTTAAGCCATTTAGTCTCATGATTTCCTTCTCAGCATCAGCCAGGGCTTGTTTTAGCCTGAACACTTCTTCCACTGCTGAACTCTGAGGAAGGATTTTTCCCTTTTCTGCCACAGTAGAACTCTGCTCCAAAACTGACATTTCATGCTGATGATCATCTATGTCTGGACTTTGGTTTGGTTGAAGAGTCTTGATAGCATTTTGTACTTTGCAGATTTCACTTGTGTCAGAATGATATTTTCCCTGAGCCTCAGCAATCTGCCTCGAGTGACCAACTTCAGGTTCACATCTTGCAACTTTAATTGACAATCTGCTTGTTTCTTGTCGTGATAAAATTATGTCACTAAAATCCATGTCATCATCACGGAAGGCGGAAAAATGACTACTGATCCCGGAACCGAATGGAGCCAGAGCAGTTGTTGTTGGTACGCCACCAGCTCCTGAAGGTACCCATTGAGCAGCTGCCTGTAGTTGAAACACTTGATTTTGCAGTACAATCTGTCTTGCTTTAAGATGGCGGCTGATCTCTACCTCTTTCTGTTGCAGTTGATATTGGTAACTTACAGACTGATGGTTTATTTGCAGCTCTGATGCTTCATGCTTTTCTTCCAGATCAGTACAATCCTTTTTCAGTCTTTCATTCTCACATCTTAGTGTGGAATCAGTAGTTTCCATTTCCTCTTCCCAGCAATGATGTAATGCTGCTTCTGGGTCTCCTAAGTCATCCAGAAGTATTTCCCTGGTGAAGCTGGAGATATGGCCAGTGAGGGAAGCCAAGCTGCTCCCCACCTGACCCAAGAAGTGGCCCAAGCCTGAGACCAGGCCTCCAAACCAGGACGACATCGCCGCCACTTCAGTGATCCATGGGACCAGCTCCAAACACCGCGTCCATCACCGTCCACTTCTCTGCCCCGAACGTCCTCCAGCGTTGCTAGGGTCAATTATGACCCAAGCGCTCAGAATTCCTCACAGCGCGAGGTTCCTGGGGCTCCACCAATACCAACCATCCCTCCCTGCCTCTAAACTCAGAAGCCGGTCCTGGGCTTTGACCGGGGGCTGGCAGCCAGTAGCACACTCACCCCCTGCAGGGCCTCTGCTTCTTCCCTGCACTTGCCTGTCAGCTATTGGCTCACAGGATTGGGCAGGGTTGGCTGGGAGGAGCTAGAGATACAGGAAAGTGTCCTAGTTTGAGTCCAAAGGCACTCCCACGAAGAATCAATGTTGTAGTTGAAATCCAAAGGTAGTTCACTGGACAATTCCCTCTTGTCTGGGAGAGGTGGATTTTTTGTTGCTTTCAGTTGCATTCAGTTGACAAGGTGAGGTCTCGCTCCATTACAGAATGCAATCTATTTAATTAAAAGTCCCCGATTCAAAAGTAAATCTCACCCCAAAACACCAGAGTAATTACCAGAGTAATATTTGGCCAATATGTGAGCATCATAGCTAACATATACAATTAATTTTAAAATCGGAGATGGCAGAGGCATCCCACACGTTCTATAGTCTCATGTCCAACTCAGGAACAAGAGATTCCTTTCTTCCACATCATTTTCCAGGCCTGAATCGAAATGACTCTCATCGTGGGGACTGACTCCAGCCACTCCAGAACATTCTCTCTTAGAGCCCTGAGCAGCTTTTCCCAGGCCTGGTGCAGACCACGCAGAACTCCTGAATCGGGGGCTGGGGGCGGCACTGAAAAACCAGCCTCTATCTCAGAGCCAAGCCTGTCCAAGGAAGGAACATGGCCTTTGTCCTTGGAAAAACCCACAGAGCACTCCTAAGCACATCCCCACCCTGCTAAGTTGTTTATCTACAAATAACAGGAGATATCTGCTGCCCCAGGTGTCCCTGACTCAGTCAGGCTAGGAGGGACCCATAGCAACCCCCTAGCAGCCACCAATCAGCGTGAGACAGGGAAATACCTGGGATGCCAGATGACCCTCCCAGTAGTTTATGGTGGTTGATAACATGTTGGGAATCCATGTAGTTCAGCCCGTACACCCCTCATGGCTTAAACCAATCAGTTCAAATGAATACCCCTTTTGTACTGACCAATCACCCGACCCAACTTGTTCCCGCCAGTGAATGTGCTAATCATGTTTTAGAGTTGTTATTTGATTTTCCCGCGGTGTGTGATGATTTGCTATGATGTATGTGAAGTCCCTGTCCTCTCCAAAGAATGTATAAAAGTACTGCAAACCTGGGCTCGGGGCCTCTCAGCGTCACCAGTTGCTGTGTGTGCGCGCAGAGGACCGAGCTAGCTCGCAATAAACACCTCTTTGCTGCTTACATCGATCTTGGGTCTCTGGTGGTCTTTGGGGGTCCCGAATTTGAGCATAACAGCACCTCTCCTGTTGGACTTCCTTCCCCTGGTTTAGACCCTGAGAGGGGCAGGGAATCCAGAAAGCTGCATGTCTGCTGGAAGGTGAGCCTGAAAGGAGGCCAGTCCTGAGGCCTGGGAGGACTCCACCCTGTCAGGTCCTGAGACCCCAGACTCATTATGGTGCCCCCTGGTGGGCAGGGAGTGAACCACGGTTAACAGAAGTCTCTCAGAGAACCAGGACCTGCTGGCCCCACCCGGTGGGTTAGTTTAGTCTTGTGTGGGGGTGTTTGAGAACTGGGATAGAACCCCGGTGCACTGAACCACTGAGCTCCGTCCCAGCCCTTTTTACTTATTTATAGTTTAAATCATGAGACGGGGTCTCACCAAGTTGCCTTGGGCCTTGCTAAGTTGCCTATGCAGTCGCACAATGGCCTAGGACCAGAATGAGGGCTGAAATGCACTGTTTGTTCTGAGGTCCTGAGGTCACGTTGGCAGAGTTGGTGACCCACCTCTGAGTCCCATCCCATTTTTTATACTTTGACTAGAGCTTTAGAGAATCCCAAGGGCCTGCTTGGATCTGTTCTTCCCAAAGCATCCACCCAGTTGCCCACTGGCTGAGCCCTTGAAGTCTCCCTGCTCTCATGTGTGCGCCCTCCCCAGCAGCTGGATGGTGACATCTGAGGGACCCTGAGCAGTCTTCCACGTGCCAGCAGAGGTGGCTTGGCTGACGTCAGGTGCTCAGAGGGCCTGCCTCCCAGCGGTAGGCCAGGGCGGTAGGGAGCACATCTGAGACACCCTGGGCCTCTCCTCCAAGCCCACTGCCCCACGGAGTCACTGCAAAGCCCAGAGCCACCTGATCTGGGAACCTCTGTCTGTCCTCCAACATCCCTTTGTCACTGCTGTCCTCTCTGGGGTCGGGGGACCAGGTGGCACAGACAGTGCCTCATCTTCCCAGTGTTCCTGAAGCTCCTGCCCAGGCCAACCTACTTCAAAAGCCCTCTAATCTGACGCTTTTCAGACGGACCCTCCTCTCCACCTCCAGGCAGAGGGAGCGCATCCTGCCCCAGCCTTCCAGCCCCTCTGATCTGACATGGGTAGGGCGTCACGGAGTCCTTAGAGCGACGGGCCAGACGCAGGTCTTCCATGGCACATGGATGTGGGAAAGTGCATGCAGTTGTGAGGGACTTCACGTGTGGTGGCAGGGCTGTGTGTGACTTCACGTGTGGTGGCAGGGCTGAGGGACTTTATGTGTGGGTCAGGGCTGAGGGACTTCACGTGTGGGGGCAGGGCTGAGGGACTTCACGTGTGGGGTGGCAGGGCTGAGGGACTTCACGTATGTGGCAGGGCTGAGGGACTTCACGTGTGGTGGCAGGGCTGTGTGTGACTTCACGTGTGGTGGCAGGGCTGAGGGACTTCACGTGTGGGGGCAGGGCTGAGGGACTTCACGTGTGGTGGCAGGGCTGCTTGTGACTTTACATGTGGTGGCAGGGCTGAGGGACTTCACGTGTGGGGGCAGGGCTGAGGGACTTCACGTGTGGGGGCAGGGCTGTGTGTGACTCTTGCACAGGGACATTTGCCATTTGGACCCTTTCCCCATGACAGCACTGGACACTGTACTTCATGACTGTGTAGAGGACAGTGAGTCCAGGCTGGACCACGTTCCTGTTTTCTCTTTGATCTTAGAAGTTATTAAAGCATTGTCCTGGGTCCCTGTGGCATATGGACCCCGAGTGCTGGGCTTCTTGTGCCTAATGGGAAAGTCTGTCCTGGGGTTCAACCCGGATCTTCAGGGAGTAGCTCTGGGGGTTTTTACAGTGATGGTCCCGTGTAGCCAAGACTGACGGAGTATGAGGGACGTGTCAGCATGCACACAGGGTCCCCCGATCCCCATCAGTCCTCCCCGCGCTCCTCAGTGTTGCCTGTCGGAGACTTTCTAAGTGTGTGCGGGTTCGTCTGGCTCCTGTGGCTCAGCACGACACCGAGAGACTTGCCCATAGCACACGTAGCACAAGCTCTTGTTGAAAACCCTTCTGGGCCACGTTCTATTGTGTGGACACAGAGAACTTTGTGCATCCCTCCTGCTGTCAGCAGACATTTGAGTTGAGTCGGAGGGTTCTGTCAAAAAGTCTGGTGAGCGCATCCTTGTACGTGTATCTTAGTGGGCAGACATGCTCATTGCTCTTGGGCTTATACATAGAAAACACATGAAGTAGGTATTTTCGATATGTATTTTCAGAATTGGAGTTAAGATTGTTTCCAAAGCGAGGTTGAAGATATTTACTCTCCCTTTTCCTGAGATTTGATTTTTTAGGATTGTTGTGACAGGGGTAGTAATGGTCACTGAACCAGGCTCTGCAGTCTCAGAGTGTGGTCCTAGGACCATTGGTGCCATGGAAATTCGAGAAATCATGGCACTGGAAAGAGACAAGCAGATTGGGAGACGTGGAAATGCGAGATCTATCCAGCCAGGGCAGGCTCAGGGGCGTCTTTTCCAAAGACAGAGCACTGCTCTCTGTCCTCGGGACTCTCACAGTGCGAACTCCTGGGTTTCCAGACTTTCTCGGGGGAGTCTCCTTGCCGTCCCCCCTTTTCCAGCAGCTCTGCTTCCCGCCGTAGCGGCTGAGCTGCCTGATGACAGACCACAGCCCAGGAGCTCTCAGCTATCAACACAGGTAGAGCGGGCACCTTGGGAAGGAGTTGTGCTTCCTTTCCCACCTCTTGATGCTCAGGGAACACCTGCAGCCTGCAGCGGCACCGTCCTTACCACGTTGGTCTCCTCTCCTGAGTAACACGTGAGAGGCTGTCTTTTTGTTAACCACTGTTTTTAGGAAACTCCTTAGGAAGAGCAAGGAATAAGCAAGCACCTAGCAAACAGCCGCAGTCACGCCAAGTATCATCTTAATTCCTCTTACCCAGGAGAACCACCCTCCAAAAAGGGTTTCTGGATCCCATTTTTCCAAGTCTGCACAGGCACATGGGCAATGCTTACCACATGACCTCTGTGACCTTTTCTATAATCTTCCTGTATCCTCGGTTTGTAAACAATAGTTACTCAAGTTCCATGTCGTTTTCTGGTTTGATCCAGTTACTGGATACATGGGTCACACAGAGGGAGGTTTGGTCTCCTTCACCATGTGCCATCTGCCAGGAGGGGCCAGGTCTTGTTGGCCACCTGTGGCTTCCCTTGGAAGTGTTAGGGGCATCTTTCATTTTATTTACCAACTGATAAAAATGCAGATAATACTCAAATACTACCCCACAATCTCATCTATGTTTAATCCAATTTACTCGATTTTAATTGTTAATTTTAGGTTATCCATAAACCAAGACATTGGACAATTGTAGGTAACAGTTCTAGCCTCTGTTCTTCCAGAGAAAGACCTAGAAGCAGTGGATAGTACACGTCAAACATTTTATAGAAATCAACACTCTACTGACTGACCACTTAGAAAAATGTGTGGGTTAGTAATTCTAAAGACATTTTTATTCTTATCTGTTTAACCAATTTAAACTGAACCTTTTAAAAAAAATGTTTAAGACATATGGACTAAAAACTATTTGGATTCATTTATCAAATTTAAGAGTGCTCATTTATCTATAAGCCAACTTTGATACTACACGTGATATATATATATAAACACAACATACACACAGATGTACACAAATATTTAAAAATGATCAGGAAACAGATTTTATAGCTTTTCTTGAATGATTGACCTCTGCACAAAGACAATAGGAAAAACAGGATTAAAAACTTCAGTTGGGCAAAACAAGACTAATTGGAACAAAATGTACTAATTTAGGCTCACAGGACCAAATGTGAGTTTACCGTAGAAACCTTGAGACTCAACAAGACAGAGGTTTTGAATAAAAAATGACATGGACATAATTATTCCCAAGTTGTTATTGCTGTCCTTCAAATCATTCCTTATTTCTCCCCCAAAATCAAATCTGAATACTCTTTGGCATTGCCCCAGTTCCTTCCGTCAGTGGCAGTGAAGGATCTGGGCGGGCGCAGGAGCGGGAGCCTTGGCACCGGCTCTGATTCCTCTCTCACCCTCCTTGTTGGCATCAGCTGGAGTCGGAAGTCCAGGAGTGTTGGCCTTCAGGCCGCCTGAAGTTTGAGTCAGAATACTTGGACCCAAATAAACAACGGTATTTTGTCATCTTTTGAGTTTTTATTTTTTTAATGCTTGTTTTAGAACAATACATGAAAGTAGAATTTTGACCCTTAATCATTTTGCTTTTAGTGAAGACCCAGAAACAAAGCAATCTTAATCTGTCTTTCCATTGACCAACAATTTAAAAAACACATTTATAAAGTATATCCCATTTATGTTAAATCTGATTTACCCATTTTTAACTTAAGTTTCCCATGAAAACCAAATTTAGTTAACATTGTAAGCCATTCTTTTCTGTTCAAGAAAAATCCTAGAAGCAATGGACATTGTACTTAAACATTTTTATAGAAAACAATACCCTTCTCTGGCTAATCCCCTGGGAAAAAATGTGTGGGTTAGTCACTTCAAAGACTTTTTATAAAATTTTTGTCTCTTTAACCACTTTAAGTCACATGAGCTAAAATGTATTTGGATCCATATTTTTAATTTTATGAGCACTCTTTAATGCCAATTTTTGGTACCAGGTGCATGATATGTAGACACAAGCACACATGTAGACACAACTTAGAATACACAAGTGTGCACACATGTACCTGAAATTAGCAGAAAACAAAGATTTTATAGTTTTGTGGGGTTTTTTGGCTTGGTATGACTTCCACAGGTAGGATACAAAAAAGCTATATGGGTTTATTATACAGACTGTCAGATTCAGTGCTTTCGAGATTAAAATAGAGCTGTGAAGTTGAACCCTGGGAATAAAGTCTTGACAGTCATGGTGGATGCCAAGGTTCAGCTGGCTTCCTGAGGCAGATTCACTGGCCCATTACCACTCTTTATTTTCCTGCTTGGGACCCTTCCTCTAGTGAAAGTTAACCCTTGAACAACTGGCTTCTGAGTAGACACAGCGTAAAGAAAAACAGAGGGCAATAAACTTCAGTTACACAAAACAAGGCTAATTGGTTCAGGAGAAAAGGTGAATTTACCATAAAAAATAAACTTGGGCTCAGAAAAATATGACGACTACAGAAAGGGCACACACACAGAACAGCTGTATGAGACCAGAGGGCACCTTCAGGTCAGATCAGGGTCAGCCCAGGTATTTAAAGAACGTGGGAGTCTGTGAAGTCCCAAGAGAAAGAAAACTTGCCCATTTGGGCATCTCTCCATTTTCCTTCCCTGGGCGGTATGGAGAGAGAGGAGGAGATCATTTAGGGAGGAACTTGCTGAAAGACAGAACCCTAGAGGACAAGAAAGGAGAAAACAGGCTTGAATGTCCCCTAGCAGCTTGGACTTCAGGTGACACCTTGTTTTTCTTCTTCTGTTCCCCCCACTTCATTGTCCCAAGGCACACAGAAGAGGAGGTCACACAAAACGCCCCCTGGCCGTGTCCCTGAGGGAAGCTTAGGAACTAAGAGGCCGAAGGCGCACCCATGTAAACCTCGGCCCAGTTAGAGGTGCCATCCCAGGGGTGAATTGCCATTTCGCTATACAAAGTCACCGGGAACTGCAGGTGAGGGCTCATTTGGACTCTAGCACACGCCGTGAAGCCGCAATAGTTTCACACTCACACACACACTCAGGACTTCTAAACACTGTCTTCCACTGGGTTCCCCATACTGATAGCTCCCTCGTGGGAGCCCCTGATACTGATGGCTCCCCAGCAGGTGGCACGGAGGTGACCAAGCTCCCCTTCCGTCCTACGGACAGGCCTGACTGAGGCCTCAGGTCCCAGGACTTATCTGTATCCTGACCACTGTGGGTGCTGGTCCAACTCTCCAGGGAGTCCCCCAGGCGAAGGAGACCCCAAAGCTATCGGGTGCCGTCATCTCATTTGATTTGAGGGGCACTGCACACTCCGGCATAAGCAGCCAGCAACACCAGTGGCGCAAGGGGCCAGGGTGATTGTCACTTCCGGTCAGGGAACCAAAACATTGCAGGAAACAGACGGCAGAGAAACACCAGCAGCGCTGGGAGAGGAGAATCCAGACTCTGTTTCCCTCCAGCAGGCCCGGAGGAGAGCAGACTCCAGCTCTGAGCCCTGACCAGGCTCTCACAACATTTATAGGTCATTTGGCGTCATCTTGGACCCGTCCTGTCACTGGGGCTTTTGTCTTTTTAAAAAGTTCCCAGTCTGTGTGGCTGAAGGCCTTGTGGGGCCCCCAACATAGAGCACTCCCAGAGACAGCAGAAGGGCCCTTCCACAGGCTCCTTAGACCTGGAGGCCTGGCCCAGGGCTGTTTGCATATCAAGAGGGAGAAGGCAGACTCCAGGGGCAGTCATTTAGGCCCCTGGAGGAAGGCTGGGCGGAGGAGGGCTGACCCTTGCCAGCCCTGGTTTCTTAGGGTGTCTGCAGTTTCCTCTCACAGCCAGGTCTGGTTTCGCCGTCACTTCACCTTGACCTGTCTCAGAGCTGGGGTGGCACAGGGGGCACAGATTGTGTGAAAGGGGAGAGACCTTCGCCCGGGAGGGTGCCTGAGCTCTCCTGGGATCAGTGAGGTGCAGGGACACTGGGTGCCGCACACAGACGTGTCTCTGCTCAGACTTCAGAGCCTGTAATGCAGCGGGAAGACTCCAGGCAGCTCTGGACCCCGACCTTCCAGGGGGTGAAGTAAAGATCTCCACTGAGCTGGGTGTGGTGCCGCAGGTCTGTCATCCCAGTGACTCTGAAGGCTGAGGCAGGAGGGTCACAAATTCGAGGCCATCCCCAGAACTTAGCAAGACTCAGTCCCATGGAAACGGGAAAGGGTCTGGGAGTCCGCCCGACAGCAGTCTCCGGTGCATGGCTCTTGGCTTAGAGGTGGTTGATCCCAGAGATGGTGACAGACCTCCGGGGTGGGAAGCAGGCCAGATGGGGGTCTGTGAAACTGGGCTTGGCAGGCAAGCAGAGGCATTTTCCACTTAAATTCCTTTGCTACCTTGTGTTTGTCAACAGATTTTCAAGATAAGTATTTCTCTTTTAAAACCTTTGCATTCATACAAATGTGCTCAAAATAGAAACATGACTCAAAAACCAAGAATATTCCAAAATATTCTAACACAATTATTCACAGACAACACGAGCCACCCCCCAAGCCCCTCAAATGTGCTCAGTACCAGTGGGAACGGATGTCCTGTGGATCCTTCCAGATCTGTGTTCCTTTGCACATATGCCAGTGTGCCACAGCCGTGTGTGTGTGTGTGTGTGTGTGTCTCATGACTCCACAGCTGCTTGTCACTGGGCAGCACGACGACACCCATACCATGAGCAAGCACAAGTTATCAACTCTGCCGCTAGACGTGTGGTGGTGGCTGGTACCTTGTCCCCTACCCCTGTCACCAGCACTTTGCATTCCACACTTCCTATGCTGTGCTGCTGGTTCTTGGGCTACAGTCTCAGAAACGGAAGCCCAGGTCAGAGTTCTGCCCGTCTTTGCATCATTCATGCATATTTCTGGACCACCCTCCCCAGACGTGACAACCTGTACCCCACCTTCTCAGCAGCACTGAGCAAGGTGATCCTAAACCCTGGGGCAAGATAGGAGGCCAGGCCGAGGGCAGACTCCTGTTTTGGCTTGTTCCCCTCTAAGGGGGAGACTCAGACACTTCCACTGTTACTCATCTTTCTTCTTTGGAAATCTGCTCCTCCACTGTCTCATTTTCTCTTGTAGTGTTGACAATCTCAGGCCTGGCAGCCCCAGCTAGGCCCCTGACTCCTGGGCATACACATGTCCATGCACAGCGGTGCTTGCTGGACCTGAGAATCATGGTGGGGGTCCTCAGGCTGCCCCCTCCCAGAGTCCCCTTGGCTGTCATGAGAGAACGCACCCCGATGTGAGCAACACTCATGCTTGAAGAGGACCTTTCTATGGCTCTGCCGAGGGTCCCAGCCCGTGAGCACGCCCTCTGTAGAAGTCAGATGCTTAACAAAAATTCAGTGTCTTTCCATCCTGCTTCCTCCCAGCAGGCCTGGGTGTGGTGTGGTGTGAGCCGTGGTGTGAGGTCTGGTCATGTGAGGTACAGGGGCCAAATCCTGGGAGCAAGGGATATTGCATGGTGAACCCCAGTAAAGCTCAGCAACCCCCAGGGGCACAGGGAGACCTGAATGTTCCTGGTGAAGGTTTGTAGTGTGAATTAGGAACAGTCTCCAGGGACATCTCTGACGTCTCAGGAAATGTTCTGGGTTAGAAAATGGATCCTTCAACCCACCCCTTCAACTCCTGCAATGGAAACTGCCCAGTGGAGAATGCTCCTGCCCACTCTTCCTCTACGGGGGGGGGGGGGTCGAGGGCACAAGGGTCGAGGTCAGTAAGTGGACTTGGTGGCCATCGTTCCTTGCCACATCTGTCCTGGGAGGGCTGAGGCTTCTTGCTCACTTGTCATCACAGGGTGGCCACAGGACATGCCTGAGATAGGGCCACAGCAGCACCTGGCGTCACAGTGCCTGCCCCAGAGTTGGGGCTCATCTTCACCCTAGACCAGTGGCCACTTCAATCCACAGGAGATGGAGGGAACCAGGAGGGTCCCTTGGGTCTGCCCCTCCACTGGCCTGGCAGCCCAGGACCAGATGGATCCTCAGCTGTGCCTACTAGAACTTTGAAGAAGAACTAACGCCAGTCCTCAAATTATTCCACGAAACAGAAAGGGAGGGAACACTCCCGATTTCATCCTATTGTGGGAACTATAAAGTGCAGGGTCCACCTTCAGAATACAGTATTTAGGCGTAAACACAAAGGGATGCAAGAAAAGGAGGAGAAGTAGAGTGAAAAGTCACAAGCAGTCACCCTGGAGGGCAGGAGAGCCCAGCCCTGGAGGGCAGGAGGGGAGGGGGAAGGACGGCCGCCAACAAAGATAGACCCAGCAGTCAGGAAGACGCACGTCCCATGGCACTGACCCATGGGGAACCAGGGAGGGACCGGGCACTCAGGGAATGAAATCGATTGTTCCTGCTGTGGGTGTGCCTGCTCCCCAGACGCCCAGTCTCGCAAGATTGGCAGTAAAAAGCCTTGATTTGTGACCCTTGTGTCTCTCAGTCCATCCTTTGGGTTTGGGCAGGTGAGTGTGTCTAACATTATGAGGCCGATATCCTCCTGATACCCAAACCAGGCGAGGCACCTCAAGGAAAGATATCCCCAGGAAGGCATTTCAGACCATGTTCAGAAACACACTAAGAAGATCATACTCTTTGATCAAGTTGGTTTCATCCCAGGGATGCAAGGTTGTTTCAACATGCATCAGTAAAGATCATTCACCACATAAATAGAATTGAGGAAAATCAAATGATCATTTCCATCGGTTCAGAAGAAGCCTTCAACAACATCCAGCACCCACTCATGTTAAAAATGCTGAGAAACTGGGGATAGAAGAAACTTAGGTCAACATTATAATGGTCTGTACGTCAAAGCCAAAGCCAACATATACTGAACAGAGAAAACTGAAAGCATTTCCTCTAGGATCAGGAGCAAGGCAAGGATGCCCACTCTCACCACTTCCATTCAACAAAGTTCTGTAAACTCTAACCACAGCAATCAGGCAAGAGAGGGCGATAAAATGAAATAATAGAAAAAGAAGTCAAATCATCTCTGATGACATGATCCTGTATCTAGAAGACCCAAAAATATCTCACTGGAAGTCTTTCAGAGCTGATAGATGAGTCCAGCAGTGTAGCAAGATACAAGGTCAACACCCCTGAATCAATACATTTTCTATACTCCCACAGTAATTCTGCTGAGAACGAAATCAGGAAAATCATCCCATTCATTATAACCCCCCAAAGCAACCACAATAGCAAAGTAATAAATCTAACCAAGGAGGTGAAGTAGTCTATCCTTAAAATAAGAGAACCCTGAAAAAGAAATTGAAAAAGTTGGAAAGACCTCCCCTCCCGTGCAGGATGAGTGTCAGTGTGCCACACTACCAAAACCAACACGCAGTTCCCATCAAAGCGCCCACGACCGTCTGCACAGAACTTGATAAACAGTCCTAAAGTTGACAAGGAAGACTGAAAAGACCCAGAACAGTGGAGCCATCCTGAGGTGGGTGGCGAGGCAGGAGGCGTCTCAACACCCGATCTCAGACTGTGACCGAGAGCACAGTGACAGAACCAGCATGGCCCGACACCAAAACAGACGTGAGTCAGTGGAATGGAGTAGAAGACAGAGCACACTCACACTGGTCCAGCCCTTGACATTCAACAAAGGGCCAAAAACATACGCTGGAGAAAAGACACCCTTTTAACAAACAGTGCTGGGAAAGCTGGGCATCCACATGCAGGAAAATGAGGGGATCCCAACTTCTCACCTGCAAAAAGCCAACTCAAAGTGGACCAAAGACTTAGGATCAGACCAGAAACACTGCGAGTGCTAAAAGAAAGTGATGGGCCCAGGAACCAACTTATTAATAAGACCCCTGAAGCTCAAGGAAAAAACCCCCAAGAATCAATAAGTAGGACAGCATCAAATAAAAACCTCCTGCACAGCCAAGGGACCAAGAGCACAAGAAAGCCCAGAATAGAGAAGCTCTTTGCCCACTGCCCTTCCAGACTACATGGGTGGCTCAAAAAGCAACACACAAAACCAACAATCCAACCAATAAATGGGCAAGAGGACTAAACAGAGCTTCTCACATACAAGAAGACGTACAAATGGGCAAGAGACATGCAAATAAATAAATAAATAATAAATAAATAAATAAATAAATAAATAAATAAATAAATGGAAAGTTCAGCATCCCTAGCAATTAGGAAAATGCAAATGAAAAACTACACTGAGATTTTTATCTCACTCTAGCTAGAATGGCAGTCATAAAGAATACAAATGACAATAAATGATGATGGAGAAATGGGGAAGAAGGTACCCACCTACGTTGTTGGTGGCACCAAGCTATTCCACACCTCAGTACTTACCCAAAAGAACTAAAATCGGCATACTATAGAGATAACAGCCACTATAATGTCTGTATCAGAACAATCCACAATAACAGATTATGGAGCAAGCCCAGGTATCCATAGACAAACGTATAGAAACACAAATGGATAAAGAAATGGGATATATGTACACACAGTGGAGCTTTCCTCAGCCATCAAATAGAAATCACAGCATTTGCTGATAAATGGATGGAACTGGAGAAGAGCATGCTACCTGAAATGAGTCAGGCTGAGAAAGTCAAAGGTCAGACATTTTCTCTCATTGTATGGAAGCTAGAGAGAGAGGGAGAGAGAGAGAGAGAGACACAGAGAGAGAGAGACAGAGAGAGAGAGAGAGAGAGAAATTGAAAAGGGGGATCTCATGAAAACAGAAGGGAGACTGATAAGAGTAGATCTCAAGGGGACTGGGGGAGGGAGGGGAGGACCTGGAGTGCCGGGGAACCAACGGTCCCACATTCAGCCTGGTTGACTGTGCCCCAGTGGACCCGTTGTGTGCACCGTTACAACGTACTGTTTTAAACATAATGATACAGAGGGAGATCAGTAGAGAAGGCTCAGGGGAGGGCAGGGGAGGAAAAGGGCGGATTGGGAGGGAGACTGACGGGACTAGGTTGTGTGCGTGCACACTGCTTTGCCTCCTGTGAGCAGCGTTCAAGGGCTGCAGTCTGCCTGGAAGAATCGGAACGGAAAGCTGCTAGCACTTCACGCTCATCCCCCGCGTTCACGTAGATGGAGGGGCAGCCCAGGTGTGCACCTGCAGGTGAAGGATAAGAAACACCTGGGAGCCCGGATGGACGTCATCAGCATCAAGACGCCCTGGATCCGACCCCAGTGCAGCAGGGACGCCCAGCAGGCGTCACCTCAGTGAGGATGAGTGCTCAGGGAGTCTCAGAAGTCCTTCAGGCTGATCCAGGAGCTGAGGCTGGCTCCTGGCCTGGCGGGGACACTGCGACCTGCAGCCTGGGCTTCAGAGAGGCAGGGAGAGTAGGCTCTGGAGATCTAGCGGTGGGGCCTGCTCTTGCAGCACTGCAGCCCGTAAAACCATGCAGTGCGGGTACCAGGCACAGGAGGTGCTCTCACGCCAACAAGGAACCGGAGCAGAATGAGACAAAACCCCAAAGGCTGTGGGGTCCCTGTTTGTGCCACAGGGACTGCCTCCTCAGGGCCCGCCTGGTTTTGTTCTGCTTCGGCTTGTTTTGTCCAGCGTCCAGCAGGGGGCAGCCCCGGCCTGCACACGTGCCCTGGCCTGAGCTGCAGGTCTGAGGAGGCTCCTCCTGGGGGCTGCTGTGGGCACAGGCTCTCTGCCAGGTCCCTGAGGGTCTCGGCCCGCGTCCTGCTCTAGTGAGCACCATTGCCCGGGATGCTACATGGAGCACTTTCTTGCACAGAGGACAGCACGGCTCCCGGGCCGCCTCAGTGAGTTACAGGGGAAATCCACAGGAAGTCTGCTGAAGTTATGGTCGCCTCTCCTCTTTGGCCGACGAACGTAGAGTATTCACACGGAGATATTTCTTCCAAATTATTCTGAAATAACAGTAAAAGTGTAGAAACCTCAAGGCAGGTGGGCTACTCCTTCTCTGGAGCCAGTGAAATGTCCCAGTGCTAATCTAATAAGCCTTCGTCCTACCCAGAAGTTAGGGCAGGGAAGTCACGCTCGCCCCGCCTGCCCGGCCATTGGGCAGGGTCCTGGCCTCCACCCAGGATGTGATGACCAACACAGAGGACTCTCAGAGACACGGAGGCTGCCAGCTGCCGGCCAGAGGCCCCCCCACTGTTGCCTTGGGAGCTGTTGGGTCTGGTCTCTTGGGACGGAGTCCCATCACTCGTAGGTCCGTGGAGCTTTCCAGTAGATCCCTGAAAAGCAGCACACCCTGCTATGAGAAAGGCCCCTCTGCAGCTCACAGCAGGCCCCAGAGGCTTTGCCCAGCACCCCCCCCCGCCTTCCCTCAGGGACTGAGCCACCCCCTGCACCTCCCTCCAGAGTGGGTGCTTCCTCTACTTGCCGCGTTCCCACCACAAGTGGTGAATTCTCCTACCTGTTGAAACTGGCTGTGTGGTTAGGGCCTGAGCCGTCTGGGAGAAGCTCCTGTTGATGCAGCAGGTAACGTGACTAGACGGTGAGAGCTGTGACCTGTCCTCCATCCCGGCTTGAGCCGGGTGGTGCTGAAGGCAGGTGGACTGGCTGGAGGTGGTGGCCCCGGGCTGTGCCCTGGAAGGGTGCGTCTCCCTTGTGCCCTTCCCCTGGGCCCCTCTGCTTCATGGCTTCCATGTCCTGAGCTGCTTTCCGCCATGATGTTCCACCTCACCTCCAGCCCAGAGCAGTGGAGTCGCCCATCCGTGGACTGAAACTCTGAAACCATGAGCCAAAATGAACTGTTCCTTTAATACTTGCTCTTGTCAGGTCCTTGGGTCGCAGTGACAAAGAGCTGACTAACACCTCTTGGGACAGTGATCACTGGGCTTTGAGCACGGCTTTCCCAGGACAGTGGCACAGTGAAGGTCCCTGGAGTGGACTCAGGTCAGCTCACGCTCCTAAGTACCCGGGGGATCTGGAGAGCCTGGTGTGAAGGAAGCGTGGCTTAGCTCAGATCGCGGCACTGTGTCCCGTGTAGGAGTGCCACCATCAGGACCCAGGTCCCTGCTGGGTGGAGGAGCCAGTCACTCTTCACGGTCTCTTTCCTCTTAGCCAAGGTAAGTGACAGGACTCTGGGGGACTTTGGTCACCCTACATGCAGCCCATGCCTCCTGAAGTCCCGGCAGTGGCTCTCAGTACCTACTGTTCCACAGCTCAGGGACGTGCATCACTGGAGCCCTGGGCTTGAGTGGCTGGCCAACCACGTGGAGGGGGACAGAGGAGGAGGCCAAAGGACACTCCGTGGAGGGTGTGCAAGCGGGTGGGAGACAGGACAGGGAGCACAGGGATCCTGTTGGGATGGGAAGGTTTGGGTACAGCTCAGGCTGGGGGGAGAACTAGGGGAGCCCACGCACAAGTGGTGACATGAGAACTGGAAATGAGTGGGGGCTTCTCAGGGTGAGAGGGGAGGGGTTGTGCCAGGCAGAGGAGGAGCAAAGCTGATGCACAGAGTGGGCCCAGGAGTCTCCTGCGGCCACTGGAGCTACCGTGGGGAAGGGCAGCTCAGATAAGGCGGTGGGCAGCTGTAGCCACATGGCGACCACTGGTGCTGTGTCCCCTGGACACCCCCCGTCTAGCTATTCCAGGTTGTCTCACAGAGAGCCTTTGAGTTACAAGGACACGCACCCCCCTGTTGGTGTTATGGAAATTCTTGGGGATTAACCGCTGCCCTCAGAGCCAGGGGACGGTGCATCAGCCTTACTGAATGCCAGAGGGAGTTTGCGTGAGATGAAGTCAAGAGTCTCCGTCTAGAGTCCTTAGATGTGAGGTGTCCCCCAAACTCACGTGTGAGACGATGGAAGGTTAGGCTTGGGTTCTGAGAGACTTAACCCAGTCGGTGAAAGGATCCCTGATGGGATTAGCTGAGTGGTGACTGCAGGCTGCAGGAGGTGGGTCACTGGGGGTGACCCTTGGGAATACATATTTGGGAGCTGAACCTAGTCTCTCTCTGCTTCCTGATCATGTCCTGAGCCACTTCCCTCCGCCACACTCTTCTGCCAGGATGTCCTGCCTCACCCTGAGCCCAGGAATGGAGCCAGCTGTCTGAACACCTGAACCATGAGCCCCAGGTCAACTTTTCCTTCTGGTAGCTCTTCTTGTCAGGACTTTGGGTCGTAGCAGTGAGGAGCTGACTAAGACCTCTCCAAATCTGCTACAAGCTTCAGGTAAGAACTTGCTGGAGTCATGACACGGCAACCTGCTTCTTCAGCTGTGCATGGAAATTCTCAGGGGAGAATATGGTGTACTCCTGGCTTAAGTCCCTAAAAACATCCTGCATTGGTGGCAAAAGTTCCAGGTTTCCGTGTGCCTGCTGAGGGGTGAATGGCTGAGACATCTTGCTCTTGGTTCTTACTGCAGATGGGTCTCAACCGTGTCCCACGAGTTAGATTTAGCCTGAATAAGGAGTAGCTTAGAAGGCCTCAGAAGCCATTGCTGCTCCAGGGCTAATGATCTACAAATAAACAGGTGCCTAAGGAGACGCACTTAGGCGCTTTTCAACTCTACCCACTTGGGCTTTGTGGCACGTAGGGAAGGCAGGGCCATGTGTCTCTCTTGTGCCTGATTTAAGTGCTTGCTGGATATGACAGAAGGATGCCCACCTGTTTGTCCTTCTGTGAGACGAGTTGGTGACCTTACGACTGTGTTAGTCAGCTTTAAGTTGCTGTGACAGAAATACCTGACAAGAACAGCCTAGAGGGAAAGTCATTTTGGGCTCATGGTCTCAGCGGTCTCAGTCCATGGACAGCCAGCTCCAGTCCCTGGGGCTCGAGGTGAACATCATGGTGGAAGAGGGTGGTGGAGGCAAGCAGCTTAGGTCATGGCAGAGAGGAAGCAGAGAGAGACTATGGAGCCAGAGCCAAGGTAGGGTCCCCAAGGATACCCCGCCCCTTGCTCGGTGATGGCTTCCCCCGGCCATGCCGCACCTCCTGCAGTCACTGCCCACGAGCCACTTGAATGACTGATCCACCAGATGGATCATCTGCTGCTGCGGTCCAGCCCTCACGGTCTAGTCGTTGCCCCTCGGAGCGGCCCTGATCTTTTCAGGGGGCGCCCCATATCCAGACCCTGACCCTGGCTCGTCCTCTCACTTGGAGTCTGTAAGCCAGCTCTCTTCGGGCGCACCAGTCTGACTGACTGAAACCCCAGACATCTCTGTCACTCACAGCTCTGCGGGGTCCTCAGAACCAGAGCCTCTGGCGCCTGCAGCCTTTGCCCCAGACCTGGGGGCTCGTGGGCCTGCCCTCACTCTGCGGCCCTCAGGCTCCCGAGCAGGGCTGCTTCCAGGGGCGGCCCTCTGCCCCGCTACCCTCCACAGGCTGACTCTCTACTTCCCTCGGTGCGGGGCCACCCCGCCCCAGGGCCTGCCGACAGCTTTGCACCCTGTGCTGATCTCGCAGGAAAGCCATGCGGCTCCAACACAGTCGCCTCCTCCACAGCAGGTGACAGGCGCTAGGAAGCGTAGGCCCCAGGGCCTGCCTGTCACTCAGGTCTTCAGGAGCCAGAGTGACCCTGGAGGTGTGGTGCGATGTCTGAAGCAACAGAAGGCCCCACCCGGGCCCTCCTCAACTTGGTGAAAATGTCACAAAGCCGTCACTGTGACATTCCTCTCTCGGTCGGCTGGGCCCTCTGACTCCCGTGTAAGTAAAGAAATCTGCAAACGCATGCAGCGCTATTGTCCCCGAGTTACTCTGTTGGCTCTGGAAGCAGCTGCACCTAAGTTAGCCATCGGCCTCAGGCAGGGAGGGACACGGGTTGGTCCCCAAGCGCAGAATCCCACAGAGCCCAGACGGAGCCTTAGGAATGGGTCAGACAGGCCTCCAGCTTCTCAGTGCTGAGGTGAGGGGCAGAACCATCCAAAGTCCCAGGGCTTCCGGAACGACACTTTTGCCCTCTGGAATTTACACATGGGCACTGACAGTTGGGCAGCCCAGCAAGCTGCCCCGGGGTTGTCGTCAAATGGTCTCCGTTTCTGATTGTCCAGCTTTCTACCCAAGGCTGCCTCCCATCATGGCTGGACCATCTTCCTGGTAAGGAGACTGGGTGGGAAATGCCAGAACTTGTTTGCTCTGCAGAGTGTCCTGTGAGGTGGGACAGAGTCTGCAAAGTGCTCAAGGCGTCAGTCCTGCTCCTTAGGCAAGAGTCCTCACCCTCACAGCAGAGTCCAGCGCTGTCTCTCAGACAGGTGACACAGCGCCCTGACTCAGCCTGAGCCATGGAAGAATCCTGTTAAATGGTCTCCTTGTGAGCAACACTGACTTTAAAAGTTGAAGTCTTAGTATATGGAAATGTCTTTCAAATGTTCACATCAAAAGATGATTTCATCTTTATAATCAATAATTTAAGAAATTGCCAGTGAAATCTCTCTCTCTCTCTCTCTCTCTCTCTCTCTCTCTCTCTCTCTCTCACACACACGCACACACACACACACATTGTCTTTTAGCTCATTGCCCTGGGGGCTGTTTGAAGACCCCATCTGAGGACCAGTGATGGGCCGTGCTGAGTCTGGCCTTGCAGGACAGAGGACTCCAGTTAAACTCAACCTGGCCACTGACCAGCTCTGAACATCAGGTGGGCTGCTAAACCTCTCTGAGCCCCAGGCTGCTTTTCAGCAGAGAGGGGTCCCTCCTCCTTTGGGTGGTGGTGAGGGTCACAGGAAGCATGGGTGGGTGCGGGGCCCATGACAGACACCCACTGAGAGCACTGCTGGCTGAGCGCTGGTGGAGCAGGATTCGGAGCCTCAGTTCTGAGATGAGCTCCGTGATCTCTAGGACTGACTGTGGCTTGGGCAATAGCTGCTTCTGGGCTGTCAGCGTGGAGTCCTTGGGCTTAGGGAGAGCCCCCAGAGGCCATGCCGCTCTCTCTGACCTGCAGGGGTGCCCCTCAAGCTCACCCAGGCTCTGCCATGCCCGAGGTCCTCCACCGAGGCTGGTCTGGCGATGCCCGTAACCCAGATGAGGCTCTGGTGGCATCCCCAGGTGCGTTTGTGCCTGAGCAGGCAGAAGCATCGACCGCCTTTCACTGCTGGTGAAAAGCTGAGTGTAGAAGAGGCAGGGCCATGTGGTCTTGCCCGTGAGTCGCCGATGGTGCCCAGAGCTTCCGGAGGCCGCTTTCCCTTCCTCCCAGCCTGCTCCTCCCCCGGCCCAGCCCAGGTCCACAGACATCTGGCAGCAGAGCTTCCCTGTGGTGTGGGTCAGAGGCAGCAGCTGACATCCAGCTCCCAGTGGCCCCTTTGCCCATCCCTGCCCGCCCTGACCACTGAAGTCGCATCGTGCCTGGAGGAGCACGGGGGAGGATTTGCTCCTGCTGGACAGCCCTGGCCTCTGCACACTCCCTGTGAAAGCCGCTGAAGACAAGGGCCAGCAGCGGGAAGAGTTAGGGTGAGCTGCTCAGACTCGCAGGACATTCCAGAGAACTCCCTGAGTCCCGCCCGGCAGCGTGGCTTCTGGTTCCACTGCTCTGGTGAGAACAGGAACGAGGTGCTGTCTTTTCTCCGGCAGTGGAACCTCAATACCAGCGTCCTGCCACACATACACCTGCCTTCTTAATTGTCACTCCTGGTGTCCCTGCTTCTGAGGACACACCCTGCCTGTGGTGAGGGCAGCCAGCTCTCCAGGGGCAGTGGTGAGCCCACCGTGGCTTCGAGCATAATTTTACCCTCCAGAGAATTCTTTTTAAAGCCTTAAGTCCATCAAACAATGCACAAACTGGAAAAAGCTGTGGAAAATATGTTAATTGCTCTGTGGAGAAGCCCCTTCAGGTGAGAATCAAGGACAGGGACTGGTTCCGGCATGCCAGGTAACCTCCCGCTCTCGCTGCCTGAATGGCCACCACTGGAGGATAAGAAGTGCCGTTCCGAGTAGGGCCTGCTGGCTACCACTCCCATGTGTCCTGCAGAGGGAATCCTAAGGATCTCAGGCTCTGGCTCATGCGGCTGGGCTGACTACCTACACTTGCACAAGTCGGGGTGGCTGAAGCCCTGCGGTTGGTGAGCCCGGGATACTCCAGGTGCCACCAGGGAGTGGTGCCCTCCCGTGTGGCTGGGCTCAGGACACACACCAGCTTGGGGACCACGGTTCTGACTTCTTTGCATTAGTCCTCCTCTAAGGAGGACGCACTTGATGACGCCAGCGGGACTCCCGGGGACGGCCACCAAGTGCTGGCACCCACTGAGTCTCCTTGTCCCCTCACCCTGAGTGTCCTGGACAGCATCATGACAGGGCCTGTCTTCAGCCTGTCGGAGCCTCCAGCACCCCACACTCTGAGGGGATGTGCTGCGCCTGAGCTTCCCTGAGCAAAGCAGGTGGACCGTGAACCGATGTGCCCAAGGCTCAGGCACCCTGAGGGCTGGGAGCCGCTGGACGTGGTACAGGACCAAGGAGGGCGAGAGCAGGTTGCCATTGAAAACACCCCAGTCAGTCACCCAAAGAGGCCTCAGAAGAGGGGACAGAATCTTCTTTTCGGCAATTTGTGTGATTAATTTTAGCATCCTAAAATACCAGGGCCTGGTTTCTGTACCTGACTTGGGCTCCTACTTGTGCCTGAGCTTTTGGGGTTGGATTCCTAGTTGCATGAGCTGTAGACAGGGGCTATCTGGCTCACCTGGGCCAGGGACTCAGGTGAAGAGGGGGCTCTTCCAGGGTGGTCTCCAGCGGTGGTATGTCAGTGGCTCAGTCGGTAAGTGGACACCAGATCGGACAGGCCTGTTTTTTCCTGGCAGAGGGAGGGGTGGGTGGCCCTGTGCTGCTCCCTCTCCCCAGGCCTCCCGGCTCTGCTCTTGGCGGGAGTTTCAGTGACAGAGGCTCTTGCTGTGCCAGCTGGAAGCATGCTGCTCCGCTGGTTGTCTGCCATGCCTGCTGCAAGGCCACCAGCTTGGCAAACCTTGGTCAGAGGCGGATTGTGGATGCGAGGGGCCATGACTGGTGGTCCCTGTGAGGACTGAAGTGCGTTTGGAAAGCCCAGTTCATTAAGGTACCAGGACACTTTCCATCATTTCCCTTGTGTTCATGTGGGATGCGTCACCTCCAAGGTTATCTGATGGATTGCTTCCTGCCGCCCCTTCGAGGAGGGCTGGCCTTGATGGCATCTCAGACCATGTGCTGACCTCACCCTTGGTCTGCCGCCACCCTGGGTGGGGAGCACATTTCTCCACCACCACGCCATTTTTGGAAGGAAAAACTTAAAGAATGGTTCTCATTATTTAAAGGTCTCAAATTGCACAATTGAAGAAGCTAAGAGTCACACTCTCAGGGCCTGGCCTGGTTGGAAGAGAGTCTGCATTTTATGTCCCTTGGTCATTGGAATGTTCTGGATGGGCCGTGGTCTGTTCCAGAAAGCAAAAACCTAAGTACTGGGGAATGTTTGGGGAAATTATTGGAGCTTAGCTCAGTATTATTTAGTGAGCTGGGGGTGTGATGGTGTGGTCAGATGTTTCCTTGAAACTCAGCTGAGGGCAGTCTGTACCTCCAGAGGGTTTAGGAAGGACTGGCATTTCCTGCCTCTGGTGTGTTGCTAGGCCCTTGGCTCTGGCCTTCCTGGCCCAGAGCGGGCAGGCCGTGGGGAGGGTCATGCTGCCCAGGCTCCCCTGGTAGGACACCTCGGGGTTCCACGTCCCTCCATTACCAGGCCAGTGCCTCCTGAGCCCAGAGCACTCCTCTGTGTCTCTCTCGAGACATTTACTTTCATATGTCAAAAAGTTGCCAAGAGTGACGGTCAGGTTAGGGTGGGTGACTTTCAAACTGCCACAAGGAAGTGGCGACTCTGAGGAGCAACCTCTGACCTCCGACCTCTCACCTTAACTCTGACCCTGGGTTTGCCCCGTGGTCTGCGGCAGGCCCAGGCAGTCAGGTCTCAGCACCACTCTGTTTCACACCTGGGCTTGCAGAGGCCAACAGGACCACACGGAAGCACAGGCCTTGCCAGAGACGGATGTCCCTGGCACAACCCCCTAGGAACACCTTCGTCATGTGCCTGTGTCAACAGGACGGTGTGAGGGGCCCAGAGGGACCAGCATGGACGTGGAAAGACCTGGTTGTTTTCCTACAGCCTTCATTAACGTTTAAAGTCATGGAAACCTCACACAGGCAAACCACCAGGTCTTTTCAGCAGGATTTTTCTGCAAGGAGGAGCCCTAGGGCAGGAGGGTTTGGTGAGCCCTGCCTGTGCTGTCAAGGGCGGGAGAGGACCCCACAAACCTCACAAGTGGGGACCGCCAGGCCATGCGGTCGTTCTCAAAGGAGGGTGTGAAGGGCGTGGCTGCCAGTGCTGTGATCAGCCCCCCAGGAGCAACTCGGACATGCTGCAGTGTCCGGAGCGTCCAGTACCTGGCGCCCCCCCTGCCAGGCACCTGGCTCCTGGCTGTCTTTCAGCACCCACTATAATTCTGCCTTATTATGCAACCGTTGCTTCTTCATCTGGGACTTGGCTTGGAAGTGCAGCAATGTCAGCTTTCTGTTTTCTTTTCTCTGGTGGAGCCAGAGGCTGTCGGCAGAGGCTGGGCTGGGCGTGGCACGACTGAGGTCAGTCTCTTTCAGAAAGTCCCAGCGCGAATGCCTATCTGGGTCCCCAGAGCAGGAGCATTTGGTCACACGAGGCATATTTGGGGCAAGAGGACTCATTCTGCCCAGACAGCCCCAGGCCTTGGGGTACTGGGGTTCCTAATGGTGTGAGGGCCAGTGTCAAAGGGTGAGTGACCCCAGTGTCCTTCCAGGTGTGCAAGGACAGTTGTGCCTGCATACGGGAGCTGGGTGAGCAGTTAGGAGGAGACGCAGCCTGGTTCAGTTTAACGTTGAAAGTCCGTTCAGTCCCCACTCAGAGCTGCCCGCGTGTTTATTTCTGTCTCTCTGTGTTTACACAGGAATGTTGCCAACCCTTGGGTGGCACAGTGACCTGCTTGTGCACAGCTGGCCTGTGGGTGGGCACGAAATGCACCTGAGCAAGAGCAGACGAGCCCCACACGCCTGCTGCTTGAGGTTTGGAGGACCCCAGGATGAGAGGGACACTTTCTCAAGAGTCAGAGTGACCAGAGTGCCCCTGGCGCTGGCAGGGAGTGGGGTGGGAAGAGGCCTCATGTGGAGTCTGGAGACGTGTGTAAGAAGTGGCAGGGCCTGGGGGCTGTCCCCTGCCGGCCTCTGCCTCTGCAGCACAGGGGTTAAGTACCGCGGCCTCTGCACGGAGCACCTGGGGGCCCAGCACTCAGTCATGGAGAAAAGCCGCCTCCAGGGTTTTCTTGGTTCCAATGTTCTTTTCTTCTTTCCTTCTTTCCTTATTGGGCTGGAAGGAGGTCAGCATGGTGTCCCCGGAGAGGCCTGGACCCAGTGATCTTGGGCTGTTTGAATGGGTCCGGGTCTCCCTGGGAAGGTCACAATGGTGCAGAGGTTTTCACTGAGGGGACAGTCACAGAGACAGTACTGACACTAGAACTTCCTGAGCCAAGGGAGTGCCCCAGGACCTGCACCATCCCTGGTCTTCTTGGAAGAGAAGACCTGGGCTCACTGAGCCTGGGGAAGTCCTTCAAGGGGTCATCCTTCTCAGAGGCCTGCTGAGTGGTGAGGGGGTATGGCCATCCTCAACCAGGCCCACCTGGGACTCCTGGACACATGGGGTGTCTATCAGAAGGGGAGGATGTCGGTAGCCCGTCCTCCCTGCTGGCACCACATGGCTGCAGGCCCACATCAGTCCTGCAGGTCCACACGGGCAGCTCAGGTGCTGGGCAGAGGAGGGAACCTGGGTGGGATGGCTGCTCACGTTTTCATGAAGATTGAACCAGACTTTGAAACCTGCATGGGTCACCTAAAGGTGACAGGAAGCACAAAGAATCTGCCAGGTGGTGTCCGGAGGCAGGAGGGGACAGTGCTTTGGGACAGCTGGGTGGAAGCAGGGCCGAGCCAGCCCTGCCAGGCCAAGGTGGAGCTGCAAGGCCCACAGTAAGTGCGTGTTTGTTCCCTGCTTGCCGCGGGGTGGGAAGGGAAGGGACCCAGGGCCAGCACCGGGGCACAGTGAGGTCAGTGGTGGAGATGGTAGGTTCAGGGTCTGCCACTGGTGGGTTCTGTGGCTGGGGACAGCCCTCAGCACTCCCAGCCCTCTTCTGGAAATGGCACCGACCCTCCTTGTGGGGACCCGAGGGTCAGCCCAGTCCATTGAGAAGATGCAGCGTGCTTCAGAGCCTGTGAGAGGGCCCACGAGCCGTTTAAAAAGCCAGACTATTGAGGTCCAACCACGTCCCCTCCAATCCACCACCCCCTGCCCTTGGCAGCTCCGAGCCTCCTGCCCGTCTGCAGGTCTGCCTGTCGGGATCTCATGGAAACGAGTCATATAAAGTGTGGTCTTGGTAACTGCTGGTTTGGGAGCTCTTTCGGAGCCAGTTGAGTCTTGGAACGTCCGGCAGCCCACGTGCTCTCTCAGGTGTGGAGCTGAAACATGGGTCTGAGCAGAGATGGGGAAGGCAGCTGGGTTCCATCAGCGCAGGCTGTGGGCTTGTATGGCAGTTTCATGTTGAATCATAAAAACAAAAACAAACAAACAAAAACCCACAACACTTTAAAAAGAAATGTGAATCAATAAAATTTTTTGTTTTGAGTAAAAAATATATATGAAATCTTTTGAACTTATTTATACTCTATTTCACCTATGAATACGACCTATATTAGATAAAGCTACATCTGTGCGATTATCACTGTAGGCTAAGGAGAGCTGAAGGGGATACCCAGCCACTCAGGCGCGGGGCTTTCCTGCCTTTGCAGGGATTTCTGTGCTGATCAGAATGGCTGCTGAGAAGACGGAATGCATACACACTGGGCTGCCCCCTGCACCCCGGGAAGAGCAGGGATGGTGGGCCTGGGTCCCCATCAAGGACCGGCGCCTGAGTCAGTGTGGAAGTGCATTGCTTCTGTGCAACAGGCCAGCTCTTGCTAAGGTCAGTCAGGCAGTCAGGGAGGAGGCCCTGGTGGACAAAATCAGGACTCACCCAGCAAGGGGTGCCCGTCCTGTCATGGCTCCAGCAGGCTCAGCAGAAAGGGCCTCCCTGGCAAGTCTGAGCCACAAGCTCCAAGTGTGGAGAGCAGAGGCTGGCTCTTCAGGCACGTGGCCTGCGGGCATGCTCCTCATGGTGGCACCAGGTGGTGCTCACACCCTGATGACAGTGGGTTTGCCCGACACTTCACCCCTTTAAATTCTAGCTAAGAGGCCCAGATGCTATTATCAGACTGATTTCATAGGCAAGGGGCTGAGGTTCCTGGAGGTTGATGAGCTTGCCTTTGACACACAGATGGTGAGCACTGAGCCAAGGACATCCAGGCCTCACAGCCAGGTTTCCCTTGTCCCTTCACATCCTGAGGCTAGGGTCCCGCTGGGCCGTCAGCAGGTTTGTCAGTGAGATGCCCTCCCTCTTTGCCTCCTCCTTCATCACCAGGCCCCTGGCCCCAGGGCAGCTGCAGTCTCTGCCCTCTGACCTCTGGGCCTGTGCTAATGACCTGGCTGAGCTCATTCTCTGCTCACCTGTCTCCACCTTCCTCCTTGAACAGTGGACCAAGGGCACAGGCCGCTCCCTGCTGGCTTCACTGTGTGGCGTTTTCCTGTGGATTCCCTGACTGTGCCCCAGGCTTCCTCTCCTAATCATCCCCACAGCCCGAGAGCTGGCTGGCGGCTGTGAGCCAGGGGCCTCTGTGACAGCTTTGCTCGTGCAGAGGAGGGGTGAGCCCACCAAGAGCTGCCCCTCGCTTTGGGGCTGACTCCTTCAGGCAGGAGCACGTTTTTGTCACCAAAGAACACACAAGATGGCTTCGATGGTCTCTCGTCCACCTGCTCTGGGCAGAACAAGGGCCTGCCGCAGGGCTGGTGGGCCTCCTAGAAGGTGGGCCTCCAGTTTTCCTGGTAATGAATTATCAGTTAGTGATCTTTCCCAGCAGGACTGTTTCCTTTAAGATGTCTCAGTACTGGCCCAGATGTCCCAAGACATGGCCAGTGGGAGGACAGACGCCTCCCCTGCCCCAGCTTCTCTGGGTGTCCAGGTTCTCTCCTGGCCAGGGCGTGGACGGGGGCTGTGGAGGCTGGATCTGAACTCAAGTCTCCTATTGCCACTAGCACGCAGTTGTCCCTCTCAGGAGCAGGAGGCCTTGGTGACTTGCCCGCTCCACCTGCAGCTCATCTGCAGAGCTTCTTGGAGCTGCCGCCCACCTGCCTCCCACTCAGGTTCATGAGGACAGGTGAAGCTGTCCCACCACGCAGCCAGGTGGCCTGCGTTAGCTCCAGCTCCTCAGGGCCCCAGTCTGTGGAGGAGAAAGTGTCACCACCCTTGGTGCCTGAAAACGTCCCTGTGGGGGCTGACAGAACCCACAAGCTGGCCGCCACCCAGTGCCCCAAGTCCAGTCTAGATCTCGTGCATTTTCCCCTCTTCTGTGAGAAAAGCCACATTGTCATGGGATCCAAGGGTCAGGATAGGACAGAGGAGCCCCTGATGCCACCGAGAAGAGCACCTGTGTCTTGAAGGGTGTCGTCATGGTCCTAGCGAGACCCCCTTCACTAGCTGCTGCCTGCCGAGAGTCAGCTGCCTCGGGCAGACCCCTGGATGAACTCCAAGGACCACGTGGTGCCGGCCTGGGACCAGCTGCTGCGTGGAGAGTTCCTCCAGATCAGCAGACCAGGCCTGAGCGTCCTCCCTGAGGAGCACTCACGCCCGTGGGAGCTCACGCCCTGTGGTTCTCTGTCACCTCTGTCAAGATCTGTGACTCCATCCTGTTGAGGCAGCACAGGGTGGCTCTTGGGGTCATCTCCTAGCCTGCCTAGGACAGTGGGGGCATCGGGACAGTGTCTGTGGATCCACACAGGCTCCCAGGGGCCCATGCTCGTCCTCTGCCTTTGCTGTGGAGAATTCTGGTCTGCAGCGAGGCCAGGTGAAGTCTAGTCTGCTGCCTGAGCCGCTCCTGAGGATGAGGTGGGAAGGAATGAGGCTCCACCTGGCAGGGGGCACTCCCTGTGGGATGGGTGCAGGCCCTCCTTTAGTGGCTCCCTGAGGAGTCAGAGGCTGAAGGCCTCGTGCCGAGGAGCAGCTACATCTTACCAGAGTGGACTCAGCTCTGCCGTGCTGACCATCTCCTCCCTCCCGTCCCAGTCTCTCTTGCCGTCCCTGTAATGGAAGGGAAGGTCAGGAGCTCGATCCTGTGGGCCTGCATGTAGCCCTGGGGCCTGGAGAGCGGGCCAGGGCCGTCGGCTGGTTGTCTTTGAGGGATTCCACCTGGCACCTGCCCTAGGCCCTCTCTAGGTGCACGCTGTGCCCAGCGGGTTCTTAGGACCCCCTTGGAGGCAGTTGAGGTGACAGCTGCATGCTCCGGCACGCTGCATTTGCTTGGCTCTCCAGTAGCGACGGAGAATCCACCTCAACCACCCGATCTCTTCTCCCTGGGCTAAAAGTGCCCAAATATTCAAAGCCCAAATATCCATACCAATGCTGAGCACGGCTTGGAGGTACAAGGGGATCGGGTGACCTGAGTGAGACTCTGTGCTGAGAGCTGGGCCGTCCTGAGCAGGCAGGGAAATGCTCCCTGGGGCTCGGTGCAGGCCTGGGTGGCACCTGGCAGTGGTGGGAGCAGCCTGCCAGGCTCAGTCACCAGCAGGCTTCCTTGCAGGCCCTGTGTGCCACGTGCCTGTGGCCCATGGACACCCATAGCAAGTCCTGGGCATCCGTGGGGACCCTGGAGCCCTGCTCTGGTCATCCTTCATTCTCAGATCTCCCCACCCACAGTAGCTCATGTAAAACACCTAAACCTTCAGCCCCCATGCAAACTTCCCTCCCTCCACAGAGGGACTTCAAATCCCTTGTTGATTATTCCCAAAGGGAAGGGGTGCTGACAGACGGGAGGTCACCTTCTTGCCAACATTCTGCACGGCTCCCTGCACCTACACTGAGGGTGTTGGCCTTGGACCTGTGACAACAGAAGAGGCAGGTCCCACCCTGTTTCAGGTGGTTCCTAGGCCCCAATTATATCCCTGGCTGCCTCTCCAGAACCTGCCCGTTTGCCCACCCTCCGTAGCTTCCTGACTACTGGAGTTCTAAAAAGGGAATTAAAAATAGAGATGAATGAGAAGAAGTAGTGGCGAATGGCAACCTACCAGGGGAGAGCTGGTGGCGACGGGCACACCCACCCAGGGGAGAGCTGGTGACGACGGGCACACCCACCCAGGGGAGAGCTGGCATCGTAGCGCATCCCCAAGGCTGAGTGGCAGCAATAGCGTCCCATGCAGGAAGAGACAGAGGAACAAGCATCCCCTTTTGCCTCAAATGAGGGAGCATTTGCCTGTGTTTCCAAGGACAGAGCAGGCAGCATAACGGTGACTGTGCCCTTCCTGGACGCTGGAGGGGCTCACAGGCACTTAGGACACACAGCCAAGTGCAGCCCTCAGGGGTGGCAGCTCACTCTACTGATTAAGCCTGAATTGGCACCAAGTGAGGTGCAGGTTTGAATGTTTTCCCCAAAGCAGCAGTAAAATTGCACTTTTTACACCCTGGGGCCTGAAAGCGCGTGTTAAAGATGCACACTGTCCATGGAGACGGGAGCTCAGACAGGCTGCAGGGAGGAAACCTGGGGAGTCGGGGGGAACCCAGGAAGTGGGGAGCCTTGCACAGGAGCCCTGAGGAAGGGGCTCCACGTGGTTCTGGGTCCCCTGTACCTCCCAGAGGTCTCACTGGGGACAGTGGCCAATGTTTGCTGAGTGTCTGCCCATGTGACTGGTGCTGTGCTTTGTGATCACATGCAACCTTCCTGCTCAAAATGCAGAACTGTGGAAGGACAGGATCTTGTCGATTCCCAAGCTGTGTTGAGGTTCAGGTATGGAGAAGCCACAGATCTTACCTTATGTCCTCTAGCAAGATGTGGAGCTGGATTTGCATGTTCCAGGCCACAGGTGCTTCTCTTTGCTACCTCACTACCATGTCCTGAGGAGCAGGAGAGAAGGAAGAAGAACAGAAAAGCACTTCTGACTTTGGGTAGAATGCTTGGATCTTAACGTGGCAATAGGCCAGAGAAACATCTCCCACATCTGCTGAGATCCCATCTGGGTAACTGTCATCATCAGCTCATAAGAAGTGGGAGCTCAGGGGACACCTCCCATGTGCCCCAGGAGGCCCTCCAGAAAGTCCTGAAATGAATGGACTGACAGTCTTGGAGGGTCACTCTCCTGGTGGACGTAGCCTGGACTGAGCCAAGCTGCACGTTGACTTCAGGCGGCAGAATGGCTCCCGGACACCCGGCTGAGCACAGGGAAGAGTGAGGAAGAAGGCGTGCCCAGATGGGAGAGCAGGTCCTGCAGGGTCAGGGGTGCGTTGCCAGCTCCCTGTCGCACCCCTCACTCTGCAGGGTGTACACCTGTTGGGGCTGAATGCAAGGGCCAACCTGCTGCCCTTGTGGCGAGCTTCTCAGGCTAACTAAATGCAGACATGTGCCAAAGTTTGTTTTGAGAAGCTCATAAAATCACTGAAAACTGGTAGAAGAGTTTTGGTTTTGCTCTGAGGCTGACAGTGTCACACTGAGTATGAGAAGAGGACTTCCTGAGCAAGGTCAAGGTGGTCAGGCCACCGAGGGTCGACTCAAGCACATGCCAACGTTCTCTCCACACCCCCGTTGGCTCAGCCTCAGGGACTCTGGCTCTCACCGGCGCCTGTGCAAGCCGCGCAGCTTTCCACAGAGGCCTGGTTCTTGTTGACTGGCCTTCACGTGGCCCCCCAAAGCCCTTCCGAGCTCTTTCACTCCTCCAGGTGGGAAGGAATCGTTTGGAATCCCTTTTCTACACCCGTCTTAAGTGGCAGCTAGGCCCATCTGAGAGGCTATCCATTCTGGGGCTTACTCACCAGGCTCTGGGCCAGAAGGAAGAAGGTGGACTCAGGATGCAGGGGGCTCACCAGCCAGGGGACCTCAGCCGCTGGGTGACACCTACAAAACGGTACAGGATTTTCTGGCCTCAGCCCTCTTCCCTGAAGTGGTCCACAGCATCCACCCTGGGAATATGGCTGCGGAAGTTTCCTAAGTCAGAGGTCTGAGGAGATCAGGCCCAGGATGGGATGGGGGGCTTCTCCACCCTGCTCTCACCGTGCCACGGAGGAATCCAATTCCCCGGGGAATGTTTGGTGTCTTGTATTAATACTGATGCCCCATGAAACTGGACATCTCCGCGGTCAGCTGTGCTGCAGTGCATCTGGCCCTAGGTGGCTGCTCATGCAGAACCAGCTCCGGCATGTCCCAGGGGCAGTGGGGCCAGGATGTGGCCGCTGGGCTGACTCCGGGAGCCTTTCAGACAGGTGAATTCTTGTTTCTGGACCAAGTTGCCTTGCCATTCCCACTGAGCACAAGTCAGGATTTCCAAGTGGGACTGTAAAAGGGACAAGAGGCTTTTATTTTCACTTTGCAAAACAATGGATTAGGTGGTAAATCATTTCTTGTAATATCTTTCCTTTTTTGACAAAAAAATTAGCTATTTTGCTGTCTGTAAGAGCCTTACAATTTCATGCCTCATTTTTCTTTTTTGAATTGAAATCTTTGAAAGAACTGTCTTTTCAAATTTCTGTAAAAATCTATGCCTCGCTATATTACATTTGTATGTACAAAGGACAGTTACTGTGTAAACCCCTCTGGACCTGCCTGCCCTCCACGTCCCTCGGAACTTCCCACTGCCTCCCACTTCCTGTGCTGCTGCAGATCCGCTCACATGCTCTGTCTTCCTATTTGAACTTGGGACTGGGCTCCACCTGGCTTTATGTGGTCAGTGGCTGGTGTGGCAGGAGGCCTTTGGTGGGTGCTCAGGAGTAGGGCAAGTGCAGATGAGGTTCTGAGGCCCACTCATTGCAGCATAGGGCTGAGGGCAGGTGGGGAGACAGGGACACCTGGCAGTCCCCAAGTTCGGGACCTGCAGGGTGTCTAGAGGAGGCGATGTGCAGGTGCCCTTCAAGGCAGCTGGCATTTTCTTAGTAGTAGGCACTCCATAAGTGCTGACGATATTTGTGACGTTAGCAATGTGGTTGGCACTTGCCTGGCATGGCCTGACGTGTCTTGGATACATCCCCGCTGCCAGGCTCCTGTGGGCTGTGGCCAGGGCCTCCCGAGTCCTTGCAGGAGGCGTGGATCTGAAGGGGGCTAGCACGAACCCTCAGGACAAGAGAAGGCTCAGTGACTGCAAGTTGCCTCTGTTTACGGAGCTGGAGAGACACGGTTGGCATCACGTTTTTCAGGTGAACATATTCAGATGGAGGGGGGCAGTGCCAGAGCAGCTGGGGGCCCTTCAGCCCTGGGGACCCGCTGTGCTGCAGGAAGACGGTGGCCGTCAGGGGTCTTCCTGTCTGGCCTGTGCTCTGCGGGCTTCTCGTTGGCAGGACACAGACCGTTCTGAGTGCTCCATGGGAGTGTCCTCAGATGCCACATTTGCATGGTGAGAATGTCCCCGGAGCACCCCAGGGACAGCCCGTTAACTTCTCACGAGTGTTGCCCCTTCATTAAAAAAATCCTAGCTTTTCCTTTCCCATACTCCACCCCTCCCACCCCAAACCGAAGCCCAGATTTTGAGCAGCACGAGGTGGGAATTGAAGAACTCCACCAGGGTCAAGCTGTGGCCCTGGGGGGTGCCCTGGGTGGACAGGAGGGCCACATGTGTCTGCCTCTGAGGGGCAAGCCTGCATGCTGAGACCTAGGGGGGTCCCTGGCCACTCTCTTTAAACATCTGGACATGTGTTTGACCCCACACTGCCCACACTGAGCTGAGAGTGAGGACGTGCAGTCCCTGTGACTCGGCCACGGGAATGCTGCACAGAAAGGGTGGTTTGCTCTTCCTGCTGGACTCCATTAGCCATGGCCTCTGAGAGCTGTGCTCAGATGATCATCCGTCCGGAAATTTGCTTTTAAGTGCCTAAGTCTGTAAGCACGGCTTTCCCTCTAGCTGGGAGTTCTGCCTTATCCTGAAACATTTTTAATTATAGGTGGCATGAAAAACCCGCAGCCTAACACCATTTTCTCCTCTTAACAAAATCCAGGTTAAATTCCCCAAGCTAAGCCACAGCCAGGGACACTGAGAGGTCTGTGGGCAGAGGAGCCTGCGGAGCCCGGGCCACACCAGGCACACAGCCCAGCAACTGTCCTGCGCCTCTGCTCTGTTCTTTATTTGTGGGGGATTAGGAGGACCTCAGACAGCCCAGGCAGGGCCGAATCATTATTTCTAAAAGTTAAGTGCCTCACAGTATTGCTTATTTAAGTCCCAATGTCATGGGAAAATGTTCCTAAATAAAAACCCACAGAAGGTGTATCAGGTGGATACTCTCCAAGCACCGACCACGGGACAGGTGGATGCTGGGAGATGAGGTGCGGCTGGGGAGACAGGGTGCCCGGGGGGCGAGTCGTAAACAGGAGCAGAAGCCTCTCCAGGACTGTGTGGGAGGGAGTAGGGAGGCAGCTGTGGACGCCATTGCAGGCATCTTTAAGTGCCCACTGAGGATGCAGGCTGCTGTCGGCTGGAAGGGAGCTGCTGAGTGTTTTCAGGGGGAGGCCACACAGCCACCTGAGCCTGGTGCGCTGCTGCGGCAGGAGGTGCACTGAAAGGAGGGGGGGGCGGTGAGAGGCACTGAGGAGCGCTCCAGGGAGGCCCTGTGGGCCTGAGGACGCTGCCAGGAGGCAGGCAGGAGGAGGACCCTGCTTTCAGCAGAGTCAGAAGCCGAAGCCACCGCTAGGACAAGAGCCTCGGGGAGCCGGAGGAGCGTGGAGGGACTGGGGTCAAGGTGAGGCCAGGGAAGGAGGGAGGGACAATGTGGTGTGGCAAGGGGTCAGACGTCAGCTGCATGCGAGGTGTGGTCCAGGAAGCGTGTTGGAGAGGAAGCGGGCCCAGTGTGGGCAGCGTGTCCCCTCTGGTCCTCCCATGGACACTGTTGGCTCACAGGTGGGAGAGTGAGGCCTTGGGGAGGAGGCGACTTACCCACAGTCCCAGGTGCAAGTGTGAGCCGAGTCCCAAGGACTGAAGCCCCAGACCGTCCCATCACGATGCTCCCGTCACGATGCTCCAGGGCAGCACAGGGTGGTGAGGGCCACACGGACATCCTCAATCACCTCTGTGAGTTGGACAGTGAGGCTGATGCTTAGGGGGAGGGGAAGCCCTAGGGACTTGGGACAGAGGTGACCTGGGAACAGCCACAGCAGGGAGGTGGCAGGCCGGTGTGGGGTGCGGGGAGACCCCAGAGGCCGCACATCTCCTCTGTAAGTACCATGGGTGCGGGTCACAGGGCCATCTGCCCAGCTCTGGGCATCCTGGTGCAGGAGGCCTGAGTGGCTTGCTCTGGGGTTGGGGACACCTGAGACCAGGTCATTCAGTGCAGAATTTTAGTTCTCATGTTCGGGGGGCCAGGATGCTCAGGATCGAGGTGTCATTCTCCAGAGAGTGCTTCTGACTTCCTCCCCTGGCAGAGGCAGAAGATCCAGCCGGCACACCTGATGCTCCATCACACCTGATGCTGGCCCACCCCCTCCTCCCCTCAGGTCAGGGGCAGCCTCGAGCTCTGGAGGGACTCGTGAAGCCTCCGCGGCTGGGCACCTCTCCTGAGGACTGCAGAGCTCCCGGGGACTTCCTCACAGCTTCGCGTCCCCTCCTCCTCCCCGCTGTGGGATGGGAGCAGCCCCAGACAGTCCCGAGCCACTCCCACACCGACAGGTCCTGAGGCTCCTCTCTCGTTTCCCTCCCAGACGACTTTGGCAAAGCCATCGTCCCCCCAACCCCATTCCCTCTGTCCTCTCTTGGTGCCCCAGTGCCAGCCTCCCGCCTCCTGCTCCTGCTCACTGATGAGCCTGTCTGCGGCAGCCACTGCTGTGCATGGAGCCCTGGCCATGGTTCATGGGTCTCTGAGATTGGGTGATGGTCACTCCCCTCCCTAACCCTCCTCCCATTTCTGAGGCCCTGGTGGGGTCTCCCCTCAGGTCCCCAGGCATTGCCTTGGGGATTGGCAAGTTCTGGGCCACACTGCTGTCTTAAATCCCCCTGACACGGGACTCTCTGTGGACCCTCCATTCCACAGCCATCTGAGTCACAGAGCCGTGACTTGATGAGCCTTGAGGGACCATTGCTAGGGACCACTGCTCTTCCCTGGTGCAGTGCCTTCCCCAGGGGGCAAAATACCTAAGGACAGTGGGAATCAGAGAGCCATCCACCTGTGTCTGCCTGGCGCCCAGCGAGGGGCTCAGAAAGCGAGGGTGGGGTGGGGTGGGGTGGGGGATGGCCCCCCCGGCTCATTCACACTTTGCCTCAGCAGCTCAGGAGCCCTGGCCCCTGACTGAGGATCCACAGCAGAGAAGCAGGACTAGTGGGCGGCCACCCAAGGTGGATGGACTCTGGCCCACAGGATTGGTGGGAGGTAGGGGGCAGAGGAGCAGCCTGTCCACGTGCTCAGGATGGTCTCACGTAGCGCCTGTCACCTGGAAGGCAAGGCCTGTGATGTCGGCGTTCTTTGCTCTCAGAGAGGGGACAGGGGACAGCTGGGGTGGAAGAAGGCATCGCGAGGAGTCGGAGCCCTCCCCTGTTGGTCACTGGGCAGCACGCCTTCACCTGGATCCAACCCACGAGCCTCAGGCGAGCACACCATCCCCGGTGCGTGCAGCCCCCACACTCTGCAGCTGCGGGACCACCTCGTCCACGTCCACATTTGGGTTCTGGGTTGCATGTTCTGCACCTTGGATTGCAGGGTCAGCCACCACCCTTTCCAACCCCACAAGCTCAAGGTGCACAGTGGGCTTCTGGCTGGCCCAAACCCCTGCTTCTCCTCCCCTGAGCTTCCAGAGCTGGTACGCCCCTCACAGACAACGGGCTCTCCCCCTGACTCTGGGCACCAATGTCATTTGTGCTGACCTTGCCTCCCCAGGCTTGGCACCCCTGCAGGTGGATGGGCCCTCCGGGGACCCTTACTTCTTCCCCTTTGCTTTTCCTTCCTGACCATCCACATGACTGGCCATTTCTTCCCCTACCTAGACATGTTTAGACCAGCTGCCACCCAGCTGAGGGTCCGTGTTTCAGACACTCCATCCTGGGGCCAATCGCTCCCCAGCATCGTCACCACAGGAGAGAGGTGCCGGGTGCTTGAAAGCCAGTCTGCCACGCAAGGGTGACACCAGTGGGCACGTGCTCCGGCTGCCTCCTCCTGACATAGGGATGCTTTGGTCAATGTCCAGCTGAGGGATTCTGTGGGACTGAAATGGCTGTTTTTTAATGTGTTGGTCTGCCTGAGGAGCTGTCCCAATGTAACTGTTATCCCAAAAAGTCCACCCTAAAAGTTCTTTCACAGAGAAACATATGGGGGCTGGGACATAGCTCAGTTGGTAGAGTGCCTGCCTCACATGCACAAGGCCCTGGGTTCCATCCTCAGCACCACCAAAAATGTGAAATATACTTAGCCCGTGACCACACATGGTGCCTGTAGCCAGGCAAGGCCTGAAAGTGCTCCAAGGACACTCCACCCTGCCCCTCCTAGCCTGTGAGCTTCCCATCTCTCAAAGTTCTCAGAAAGGTAACACACTGGGTAGAATATTCAAGAACAAAATCTTTAAAACTCAGCTTTATTTGTGCTACCTTATAAGCTTCGTAATACATTCTATCTGTATTTTTAAAATTAAATTTATTTTTAACTGATACATAAAAACAAAATCATGTACACATGCCTGAGAAAACCCAGACACAACGTGACACTTGTGAGATTGTGTGCCCCTGTGGCCTGAGCCACCTTCCTGGGTGCCAACATCAGTGTTCTCTCCCCTTGGTGGATGAGAAAACAGGCGCAGAGTTTACAGCTGCCAGCTGCGCGTGCCCACCTGGTGGAGCTTCTACCCAAACAAGGCGGCTCACATTGGGTCTGGATTTTCTCAGACAGTGAAAGCCTGCAAGGCCACAGTCCTGCTGACCGGGCACCCAGGGAGTCCCAGACTGCACCTGCCCCATCCAGTGGTCAGCGCTGCAGCAGGACCTGGTCTCCACCCCCCGGAACTGGAAACTGTGAGGACAACAGGCTTTTGCCAAGGACAGTGCTCACGGAAGCTTTCTCGCTTCTGCGGCCTCCATCTGCTCCTGCTCGCCTCAGCCCATGGCCGGAGCAGCTGGAGCAGGGCTCTTGTGGCCTTATTTTCACCATCTCCTTCTTCACCGATGACCATTAAAATAAAATCCTGTGCCAATCTGGAAAGTCCTCCTCCAGCTCCTCGTTCCTAAGTTAGGGCCTACTCCGTGTCTTCAGGGAATATTTCCCTGCTAGCCAAGCAGGGCATTGCCCACAAGAGGAGGTGGGGGGTCAGCTCCTAATCAAAGTCCATATATTGAAAAGGCACTCGTCTCTAACCCAGTACATGGTCACTGTCTGTGTCCAGTTCAGCAATTAAATATGGCAATTTATTGTGTTTTTTTTTTTTTTTGGTGCTTAATCAGTTTATTCATCTTTATCAGTTCTTTTTAGTCATGCATAACATTTGGACTCACTGGGACATAATGATAAAATCAAGGAATGGATTTTACTTTGATTCAGTCCGCAGTACTTTCCCTCCCCGTCTCTTCCTCCCACCTCTGTCCCCTTCCTGGACTCTGCTCATCTTCTGCCGTGTGTTTACAGTTTTAAAGTCAGTGTCCGGTGCTGCAGTCTGCCTGGGCACGAATATCCGAGCCGCCACAAAGCCTTGTAGGTTCAAACACCAACTACTTTATTTCAACTCTTACCAGCACTGCATGCGTTCTTTTCCACCAACACCACCCACATGGCCTTCTCCCGGGACACACCACACACCAACCGGAAATCCCTCCTCCAGAAATCCCTCCTCTGGCACTTCCCCAACCAATGGGAACTCTCCGGGAATCCCTGCAAGAACTCCAAAGTAGCAGGTGCCCGAGGCAGCAAGAGCCACCCCATTGCCTGACAGTAAAGGTCAAATATACAATACAATCAATCCAGCATCACAGCAATTATATATAGCTTAACTCAAATCATCATCTCAATGGTTTCCTGGTGTCACCTTTCAAACATTCCCTCTGGCAAATGCCAGGAGTCATTCTGACCCGCCATGGCTCTCAACATCTCCCCCCTTCTGTTTAATTAAACAACAAGCAATGTGGCTTAGGAACCATGCCTGTTAGGTTGTCCAATACTACATATGGTCCTTACCCGTCATCGAATGAGCTGACCTCAAGGCGTCAGCCTCCTGTCTTAGGTTGGTACCACTGCAATTGGATCATACCCGTCACTGACTACTGGTCCAGCATACAGTCATACTTGTGGATAGGCCTTTGCACCAGTGGGGGGGGGTGAGGTTCTTTGCCTCACCTCTGTTGGCCCCCAAATTTGGCCTTGGTGCAAGTGGGGGGGTGAGGTTCTTTGCCTCACCTCTGTTGGCCCCCAATTTTAGACCATCACTAGCAGAAGGGAGGAGGATACAGAAATGCCAGGACACCAAGCCAATTGACAGCTCCTTTGGAAAAATTGTACCACCAGTGACACCATCAGCAAAGATACTCCAGCACTACCACAATTCGCTGCACCAACAGATAGTTCACAATGCATACAAGTGATACATAGTCCAGGCAAGTTCTGCAAGCAGTTCAAAGCGGAGGAATCTATTAATATGTCCATTTCCTCCCAAAGTAAATCGACTCCTTGATTGAGCATTACTTGTTGAGTTATTATTCATTGATGCATCAGTTTATATAGTTTGTTGTGATAAATATCCAGAAGCTGTAGTTTGGTTTTATCTTTGTCTTCACCGGCACTGGGATGAAGATAGGAATTCTGGCAATGATGGCTAAAAAAAAATTATGTAACATTCCAACAGGCACTAAAAGAAAGCAATTTTCTAAACAATTTAGTATCCTGAATAGAATTAGATATAATGAAAAGGAAAGGTGAAAGTAAACAAACAGATCTGTTAACCTCCTTATTTGTTCACATATTAAAACAATCCTCAAGTGCTGTTTACCCAATTTAAATTAAACCATTTAAATCACGTGAATAATAAAAATATTTGGATCCATTTTTTCATGAGCACTCTTCATATATGATATATGGACATACGCACATACAGACATACAACACAAAACACAAGTGTGCACACATAGCATACAACACATAAGACAACACAAAACACAAGTGTGTACACATAACATGCAACACATAAGACAATAGTAAAGGCCTTGTAGCTTTACACAGGTGAAATCTCCATTGCAATGTTTAAAAACTCCACAGTCAAAAAATAGAACTGATCAGAAAATCATTCACCTAGGTCGGTATGAGCTCAAAAAATAAAATAGAACTTCATGGCATGGGAAAAGGCAATAATAAAATAGATATTGAAAAAGTCATCCTGGTTACCACCTGGGTTTGATTCTTCTCTGGATATCACATCCTTTTTCCTATAACTTCCATAATGGGTCTGACATACCCACAAGCAATCCCCAGGTTTTTCACATTTGAAATAGGCTTTAATGGTGTTCATTATTCATTAGCCTCCAGGTGTGGGAGAACCACTGTTGCAGATGTAAGAATAGCCAAGCTGGAGCTCTGGATATCAGCAGTTATGGATTTGAGTCAAATCATCTTCTTTTTGGTCTGTAGAAGTCGCTTTGGTTAGTCTCTCTGGAATCCAAATCCACTGCTGTTCTCCCTGTGGAAACACACAAACAGAACTCTGACTCCAATCACTGGGTCAGGACCTTTCCATTGTCCTGTTAGAATATCCTTCCAAAGTACCTTGGGTTTATGTACATTTTTTGGACACATATGCCTTTCCACAGCACTAAGCCCTGATGAATCCAAATTTAAAAAGGTTAGAGTAAAAAGGTGTGGCTGTATGCTGGACCGGTAGTCAGTGACGGGTAAGATCCAATTGCAATGGTACCAACCTAAGACAGGAGGCTGACGCCTTGAGGTCAGCTCATCCGATGACGGGTAAGGACCATATGTAGTATTGGACAACCTAAGTCAGGCACGGTCCCTAAGCCACATGCTTGTTGTTTAAACAGAGAGGGGGAGATGTTGAGAGCCACAGCCGAAGGGGCCCCAGCAAACTTTCAGCTACCAGCAAACTTCCAGCTGCCAGCTGATGATTGGCTCACAGAGGCCCCGGCAAACTTCTAGCTGCCAACTGATTGGCTCTTCTGCGGTGATGCTCATTGGGCTGTTTCCCCTCCCTTTCAGACCACGGAGCTGCTCATTGGGGGACTTTTTTTGCCTCTGCCCACATGACCCAGCCAATCAGCTCAAGGGCAGGAGGAGTGGGGGAGGTGGAGAGGCTTGTGGGAAGAGGGTGGTGGCAGTTGGGCTCTGAGGGTTTTTCCTGAAGAGCTGTGTGGTTTGGTGTGTGGTTCTAAAAATAAAGTTCATTTCTTTTGACAAGTGGCTCCTGAATTGTGCCCCAGTTGGGGACAGTGAGAACCAAATTCCTGCTGCTTCTTGAGACTGGATGATGGTCTGGGGACAAAGGAGGGCAGGATGCCTGAGCAGAGAGAGAAGGGAGGGCCAAGTGGAGACCCAGGAGCCCAGGCTGACTGATGCAAGGGAGCCCTGACCATCTCCACCCAGAGCTGCCTCCAGGTGAGGGCTGCGTCCCTGGACAGAAGCACACAGCACCGTGGACAATGCCCTGAGCCAGCCGGTTAGGACCAAGGGCAGGCGCCCATCTGTGCTCACCCATCCATGCTCGCATACACGTGCATCTGGGGGCCAGCATGAGCCCGTGGCATCAGGTGCTCTCGGGTTCCTGTGTCCCTGGGCTTGTTGAAGGGAAAGAACAGCAGGCAGTTAGTCTAGGCAGAGGACACTTACATAATCTGCAAGTACAAGGAAAATTGGGGTGGAAATTTTACCTTGGATGGAAAGTCCCCCTGCAGACTGCTGAATGTTCCCGGGCAACGTGTGTGGAGGCGGTACCAGCGCTGGCTTCAGTCCCTTCTTCCCTGAAACCCTGCAAGCCCACCCTAAACTCCAGGCCACCAGAGCCACACAGGAGAACATGAAAACAGATAAAGAGCCAGAGTGGAGGCCTGGGAAGGGGACCTGCGGTGGCGACCTCCAGTCGGAGGAGGGTGTAGGCTTTGGGTCACTCCAGCCTGCCCACGAAGTGGACGTGTGGCCAGAGCATCCCAGAGGAGGCTCCTGCTGAGCAGGCCTGGACCAGCCGCTCAAAGTGCCTGGGCCAGTAGGATCCAACCCCAGTAACCTGTGCAGCTGCAGCCTGTGCCCAGCCAGGACCCCTTGTTCCTCTGTCCTGGGGGCTCCTATTCACTGGGTGCTGGCTGCCAGGCTGCTGAGTGCTTCTTGTCCTGTAGATCCCAGGCCTCACTTGTTCCTGAGCTGGCATCACTGACCATGGGCAGCTGCCTGCAGAATAGTCACTTTATGCCCTGTTGTGTCCCCAAATGCTGAGTGGCTGCATTTGGAGATGGGCCTCTGGGAGTGTAATAAGAAGAAATGAGGCCAGGAGGATGGGATCCTTAGAAGAGGAGACATCAGATAGCTAGCCCATGGCCTCCTCCTGCATGTGGGCAAAGGCCAGACTCTGAGGACCGATGAGGAGGACCACTGTGAGCCAGGGAGAAAGGCCCCCCAGGAGCCAGCCAGCCCCCTGATGGCAGACTTCCAGCCCCCAGAGCCTGGAGCCACGCAGCCTGGAGCTCCTGCAGCAGCCCTCGCTGACCGGCACACACCCTCCCTGTGACCGACAGGCAGAAAGGGACTTTGCATTACCGTCACCACCAGGTCCTGAGGCCCAGACAGATGGAGTGCTCTCCTAGTCCTGGCTCTGAGTGGGGATGGTCCCAGCTCATGGGAACCCTGGGCAAATTCCTCCTGACCTCAGGAGCCATCGGGCACCAGGCCTCCTCTGGAAGTTCTCTTGACCAGGTGGCCCCCGTGACTGCTCCATGTGGGGTGTTCTGAAGCACATTTTGGGAGTGCTGGTCTCATCACCCAATTGCTCTATTAGTTTCTCAGTCCTTCCCTGTTGCTGTAACTGAATACCACAGACTGGGTGACTGAACAGAGGTTGAAGTTCCTTGGGGTTTAGGGACTGGAAGTCCAAGAGCTGAGGCTGGCTCCTACCCAGCCTCTGGCCAGACCCCATGCTGCTCCAGGCAAAGTGGGAAGGAGGAAAGAAGGTAGGTGTTGGAAGACAGGCAGGGCAGGCACTCAGGGGGACCGCTCTCAGGATACCTGCCCCTCCCTTGGGAACTGCGTTGATCTGTGACCTCTCACCTCTTCTGGGCTCTGTCACCCCTCAGCACTGCCCCTTGTAAATCCAATTCCAACTTAGTCTAGGGGACAGATGGCATCTGAGCCCAGCAGTTCTTCCTTGGTGGTGCTCATTCTGTCTTGGATGTGCTGCGTATCCTGCAAAAATAGCACGGAGCCCAGCCAGTGTGTGTTCAAGAGAAAGTTGCAGAATTCATAAGGAAGGGCAGAAAGAAGGAGGCCCTGTGCATACCTGTGAGGCGACTGCAGTCGTCTTGGGAACTGCATCCAGGAACTGCATCCAGGGGAGTGTTGAGTGAAACCGAGGCAGGGCTGCAGGCCTCTCCAGGCAGGCAGAAGACGCGGCACGCTGGAGCCATGTGGGCTTCCTGGCCCCCGTGGTGTGCCTCCACGGGTCCTCTGCCCTGCTGCTGAGAGAGGTTCCCCCTGCCTCTAGAATGTTCTAGGGCTGGAGAGACTCAGTGATACTGAGTGATGAAAATTCCTTAGAGAAACCACAAGGATTATTGACAAACAATTGTGACAGCAGAGAATGGAAAAAATGCATAGCTCCAAAAAGTGCCTGGTGTCCACCAATGACCACAAACCCAAAACCTGATTCTTGCTCTTGAGTTGTGACTGGCCCACTGATGGCTTCTGGACCTCAGAAAGTGTCCTACCACCTAACAGAAACAGCATGGCCACAGTTCCCGCTGGACAGAACACTTGACCAGGCAGGACCCCTCGTGAGGAGGGGCAGTGCCCTTTCCCACCAAGTGCTGACTAAGGAGGCTCGCACGCGGCCCTGTATGGAGCAGGGACTGTGGACAGAGAAGGGGACAGCTCCCGAGTGGCACTTCTTTCTGGAGGAAGGAGGCATTCAGGAAGCAGGTACAAAATTACAAGCACTTTAATGCACAGTCAAGACTGGAGGACTCTGGTGGGACAGGAGCCTGGGTGCCTGAGTGTCCTGTGAAGAGTGCCAGTGTCCCTAGGGGCTGCAGGAAGCCACGGGCAGGGCAAGTCTGGCTGGGGGGGTGCGCCACCCTACTCCATCCTGAAGTGGGTGAGGCCCTGCCCCACTGGGCCTCTGCAAGACTCTTCCTGGCCTTGGAGGGCCTGGTGAACGGGTGTGTGTCCAGGCTGTGCTCCATCTGGAGACCACCCCACCGTCAGGGGCGCCATGGCCATGGATCCCAGCAGTCACAGCTCGACGAGAAAAAAACAGTGGGTCTGAGAAGTTTTAGGGAGATGAAACTGACGGGCACCTGGTGAGCTGGAGCTGAGGCTGGGCGCTGCGGGAGGGAGGCCGTGTTGAGGAGCAGGCTCGGTGCCTAGGGTTAGGGTTAGGGTTAGGGTAGGGAGAGCAGGTTTGCAGTGAGTGAGCCGCGCAGCGCCCAGCAGCACCCCCACCTGGTGACCCTCACCTGTGGACGTGCTCTTTCCACTGCCATGTCTGTGTCCTTGCTCCACAGGAAACCGCTTTGCCAAGGCCACCGACACAGCCGTCTCTCTGCACAGTGGCCATGCGGTGACCTGGCAGTGCTCGGCTCCACTGGCCATCTTCCTGACCTGTGTCCCCAGGCTACCTGGGTTTTCTCGTGTGTCTACCTTTTCTCCTCTTGGCAGGCCCGTCCTGTCTGTGCATGGACACAACTGTTCCCGGGCTCCGCCCCTGCACTAGCCTCTCTCGCAGGCTCACTCAAACGGCCTCTGTCACCACGCGCACACCCGGTGCTCCCCACGGTCTCCACCAGATGGCCTTTCCTGGGGGACCCCTTACTGGGCACTGCCACCTGCAGACCCGTGCTGGACCTGCTGCCAGGCCCTTGCAAAGTCCGAAGGCAGCACGTGCAGCCTTCCTGAAGTCCTCTGGGCCTGTGGGCACTCCCTGTGCGGCAGGCCTGGCCCCTGGGCTGTTTGAGGCACCATCTCCGATTCTCTGAACCTGCTCACTCTGCCTTTCTCCCATCCCTGCTGCACCCGGGCACCCTCGTTGTCACCCAAGACAGAACTCTGCCTCCTCCTCAGGGAGTTCCCGTGGCTCTGCCTGGTTCCCCAGCACCGTAGCAGACTGGCTCGGCCCGTCCTGTCGCTTGAAGGGGCCTCGGCGGAGCACATAGCTCTGCTGTGCTCCAGAGCTAGATGCCAATCAAACAAGACACGATTCAACGAGAACAGACGTGACGGGGCACATGAGCCTCAGACGCCTGACTGCCAGTTGAGGACCGAGGCTTTCTCTCGGGGGCTCACGGGGCTCACGTGTTTCTTGGGCAGACTTACCCCAGGTGTCCCCAAGGGTGTCTGGCTGCCTCTTCAGAGGGCAAGCCCTTCAGGACGGCTTCAGTGACAACCTACTGCCAAGTCCCTGGGTCTGTGTCATTCCTGTCCACTCTAAGTCCACAGCAGCTGTGGTCAGGAGGACGCCCATGTCTTTCCCGAAGGGTTTTGGAGGGTTCGGTGGCTGTCCACTGGCCTCCCCAGCCTTAGGCCTGTGGCAAGGCAGTCCACCATGGCAGGCATGGGGGGGGCACAGCCAGGACCCCCCGCCAGGAAGCAGAGGGAGAGAGGGAGAGAGGGGTTTCCCCAGGGCCCTTGAGGGCACACCCTGGTACCTGAGGACCCCCTCAAGGCCACCTCCTCGAGGTTCCTCCCACTGGGGCCAGCCAGGAGCAAGCCTTCAATACACAGCCTCAGGAGACTCCCAGCCTCCAAACTAGCCCCCTGAGTGTGCCTGAGACAGCACCTGTCAATCACCTGCAGAGTTCCTCCTACGTCACCTCGTCAACAGCAGTGTGTGCGCTCCAAGCACACCCACAGGAGTGACCTCGCGTGGCAGAGCAACGGGAAGGAAGTCCTCAGGGACGTTGGCTCATGACTCCCTGAGCAGCCACGGTGATTTGGGAACCAAGACGGGGGACTCTGCTGTCTTCAGGAGGGTCCCTCGCCCCTTACCTGGCACTTCCTGTACCCCTCGTCTAGTCCTTCACCTCCCTTCCCTTACAGAACACAAGACCATGAGGACAGACGGGCCAGCTTGGTCTGTGCCCTCATGTGACAGCCCTGCAGAGGGGTCTGTCCTACGTGTCCAACATTCAGCTGACAGGTAAACGTGGGCCTCTTCCCACGCCTGTCACCCTCAGGGGAATCTGTGAGCTTGGACCTCAGGCTCAGTGGCCGCAGAGGCCGACGTGGCAGGGCTCATGCGGGGGAGTCTCTTAAGTGCTCAGAAGTAGAGACTCCAGGGGTCGGAGGCCAATCCACATGGGAGTGTCCCTTGGCCATGGCCCCGTCCTGTTGTTCATGATGCCGACTGACACACAGCTCAGAGCCTCCAGGCTGCTCTGTCCCCTCCAGGTCTTCATCCAGGAACTGTGCACACGGCCTCCCGTGCCACCCTGGGTTGGGAACAAGGACAGCAGGGAGGGGAAGGCTGGTGGCAGCCCGGCCTCTCTCTGGGCCTCCACCGTCCACCTCACCACATGCTGAGGTAGGTGGGTGCCCAGGAGGACTCTGGCACTTTCTGCAGGACTTCAGCGTGACTCCAGGAGGCTCTCCCACCATGACCTGGACCTGGACCAGAAGGGCCGGAGCTGGGCGTGGATCTCCCCCCATTCCCAGGAGGGAACCACAGTTGGCATGGACCCGTAGTTGGAGGAGGTCAGGCCCTGGCCAGCTGCTCTCCACTTCTGGAATCTGGCACCGGACACACATCATGCCCGTCCTGTCCAGGCTGGACACAGAATTCGTGGGGGAGCCCCAGTGTTAGAGAGTGATGGGTGTGGACACATGAGAGGGAGGGGCGGGTAAAGGGCTGTCCTGCCAGGGCCACAGCCGCTTCCCAGGGCACAGGTGCTCAGAGGGCAGGCGAGGGCTCCTGCCCAGGCCTGGGAAGTGGGGGAAGGGTCGTGACAAGAAGCCAGCTCAGGGAGGGGCTGGGTGGTGCCCACAGGTGGCTGGCATTCTGGTGGGTACAGGCCTCGTCCCCTGTCAGCAGGAGCTTCAGAGTGGCCTGCTTCCCTGACCCTCACAAGCCTCAGCTGCAGGGCAGCCATCAGGGCACCACAGCCCTGCGGTGGGGAGGAGGCCAGGGGTGCGGTGCCCAGAGGGCCTGCCAGGTGCTAGGGGCTGTGGCCGACCTTCCTCCTGACCCGGAGCTCTTTCATGGTGTCTCTGTTAAGTGTCTCCTCGTTACTGTGATGAGTCTGTTTAAAGTGCATCTTACGTCTACAAGTTTTGTGCGCTCAGGGAAGACAGTCCGTGTCCTTCCTCCCGCGTCCACTCCTGACTCTGGCGGGGCATGGATCTACCTTCAGAGTGCCCTTGTCCACCCTTGCTTTCAACAGGCTGCTTCGCAATCCTTGTTTCCATGGATGGGCAGCTGATCACCGTTGCCATCCCGTCGGAGGCCAGCGCAGCTCTGTTCTGACGTTGAAAGCTCCCGGGAAAGTCAGGAAGCACCAGGACACCGTGGAAATGCAGCTGAGATGCCCTTTCTCGCTGGATTCTGAGCACAGGGATGCTCTTCGGGAGGTTGCTCCACACCACCAGGAGCCACGGCTCATTTCAGGGCATGTTCTCTGGCTGGTGGGTTGGGTTTGGGTGCTGTCGACCCTTCCCTTCCAGGTAGGACCACAGCAAAGAACACCCAGAAATGCTCTGAGAGGGAAGGGATCCTGTCAGCCGGCTTCACGTCACCAAGTAATGAGCACACCCGGGGGGCGTGTCCGGTTGGCCTGACACTGCAGACACCCCTCTCCGCGTCTGTGCGAGTCCAACCCAGGCTCACGCGTTGCTCATCACTGGTGAAAAGAAGAAGAGAGAAAACATGAGTCTGGGAGTGGACGAAGGCTGCTGCTACTGGAGAAACCGGGAACTCTGGCGCTTACCTTCCGGGTGTTCTCTGGGCACCATGAGAGTTGGTGGAAGGTCCGCTCCCAGCAGCCACCTCCAGGTGCACAGCCGAGTGGCAGCACCCCACCAGGCAGGTGGGGCTCTCGGGGGCTCTGGAGTTTTTAATCTATTGTCCACAGAGACCAGCAGCACACCCCTGGGAAAGGGCTGGGGTGGGACGTCCCTGAATGTCCCAAATGGAGGCGACTCACCCAGACCCCGGCTACACTTGAACCACCACTGAGCTGTGTGGGGTTAGGACCTGGAGGGCCCAGGCCCGGGAGCCACGGTTTGTGGTTTGTGTACCTGGTCTTCCCACAAAGAAAAAAATGCCCCCTTTCTCTGGCGATGAGGCGTGGTCAGCAGGGAGAAACCAAACTCGGGAAAGCAATTTCCACGTCTTCATCTTGTAAAACGTCTTCTGAGACAGCTTAAAAAAGAAGTGAGCTTCAGAGTTGCTGCACACAACCCCCCTGAGGGTTGAGGAATTTCACCAAATGCAACCGAGGGACCTGGACTCTGTGCTGGAGGACGTCTCCGCTGGGCGGCCCTGGACTGTGCTGCCCCAGTGAGGCACAATCTGGCAAAGAGCACTGAGCTCCTGGGACCCCAGACAGCCACGCCGTCCCCACCCAATCCCACACCCTGCCCCAGGCCCCCGAACGCTTTGCCGTTTCCTGAGGCTGCTGGCCTCAGAGACCCGAAGGCTTTATTTGGATGGGGTTTTGGTTGGCGACCTCAGGAATCCTCATCTCACCTGTAGCTTGAAGGACCATGTACGCAGGGATGTGTGCAGGAGCTGATGCCTGGTGCCCAGGGAGCCACACGCACAGAGCCACACGCACAGGCACCCTGTGACTCACTGTGTGTCCCGAGGGCAGGTAAAGGCCCCTGCACTGAGGCTGCAGACCCTTCTGCTTGCTGGTCAGCTCGCTCACCTGCACAGGACGAGTGGTCAGCATCTGCAGCAGGCCAGTCCCTGCTCAGGGCACCCTGCACACTTACTGCTTCAGTGTGAGCTACGGTGCCCAGCCCCTGCACGGGGACAGAGAACCCCCAGGACAGAAAACATGGAGTGTTCCAGGTGGGGCCTTTGGAAACCAGCAAGTGTCCTGCTTCCCGTACCCGGGCACCATCGTGTGAGTGCAAAGGAGGGTGCTCAGGGGCAGGTGGATGGCTCCAGTTCTCCTTCTACAGGGAAGGAAGGGCCTCAGGATGGGCCCTGCCCTCATGACCTCACCTGACCCACGTTATCTCCCAAAGGCCCAGGGCCATGGTGCTGGGAGTCAGGGCTTTAACAGAAATTGGAACCCAGCTTTTTCACTTCACCCCAAGGGCAGCAAGCCCCCAGCTGCCCGCCAGAGCAGCCCATTCAGGGTGGAAGGGCTTCGTGGGGCATGCCGCTTATACCATTTTTATGAAAGAGAACACAAAACCATAAATGCAGACTTAGGTACATAGATGGATATTTATTTAGAATAAGAAAAAATTATAATAAACATGTAAGAACTGATATTTAAACACTAATAGCATCTTCTCATCAGTTCATGTGCCTCTGAGATGCCTTTCCCTTTAATTCTCGTCTGCACGTCCCTTGGTCGGCTGGCCCCGCGGAAGACCTGTAGAAAGGCTGGGAAGGGAATCTTGTTTTGCCCCGAGGTATGCGATCAAAGTTGATTTTTGTTATACAGATTAGAAAAATCTTACATGCACAACCTACTTATAATGATGCACGTTTTTATGGCTGTTCTTTTTTTTAATATTTATTTTTAGTTGTAGGTGGACACAACATCTTTATTTTATTCATTTATTTTTATGTGGTGCTGAGGATCAACCTACTTCCTCACACCGGCTAGGCGAGCACTCCACCGCTGAGCCCCAGCCCCAGCCCTGCGGCTGCTCTTTAATCAGGGAAAAGCCCTGTGAAGTCGCTCTCATATACAGCGGTATTTCAGGGTGTTGGGAGCTCCCCTGGCTCTGACCACACAGACCCTTTGAGTAGACCGCTCTCGTCAGCCGGGGCCCTCCTCGTCTTCATCTTGACGAGGTGTTGAATTCGATGTCAACGTGCTGATTGAATCAGTAAGAAATGTACTGTCCGGCCTGTCCTGTGAGCAGATGACCCGAGAGCCCACGTGTCCATGTGCTGCTTCTGCAGGACGCTTCTTGTCCGCCTGCAAGTCTGTGGCGCAGGATCTGTGTGTGGTCACAGGCCTTCCTGGTGTGGACCAGCTGCTGCTGCGCTCCTGAGACGCCATCTGATTTACCTGGGCCCAAAACACAAGTGTCACTCGCACATGTTCTGTGTGTGACAGTTGTGACTCTGCTCTGTTCAACTCCCCGTGGCATGGCTCACGTCACGGGGGGAGAGTGTGCTGGCTTGTTGATGAGTGCTCCTGGTAGGCCGTCCTGCCGTGGGAGGCTCAGCCTCAGGGACCCCGGGAGCACGAGGCAGGCAGTTACATTGCAATGACAGACCTTGGTGAGGGGGCGGTGGCAGATTCTGGGGGTACTGAAAAGGGGAGAGAAGGGACTTAGCCACAGGAGCCATGGAAATTCGTAGGTTGGGGTCTAGGTTCCGATGCTAATAACCAGAATCCATACACAGAGGGGAGTGTTTTTCCAAGGCATGCAACAGCTGGCAGGTGCAGTGGAGGTGGGAGAAACAGCTCCCCAAGCCACAGTCCAGAATTACGCCTCCTGGGCTGCCACCTCCTCTCCCCGTGGGATCCTAGTGGGCAGGAGGCTGTCAGGGCTTCCAAATCCATGTCACTCAGCTCCCTCCACTGGCACCAACACAGGGCTCTTGGCCCCTCCCACCCCGGGTTCTGTAGCCCCCAGAGATTTCCACAGCCTGGCCCACCCCACCTCAGCTCCTGTGGAGGTGCGTCTGGCAGGAAGGACCCAGGGGACAGTGGAGCCTTAGCCTGGCCCACCTTACCTCACAGCTCCTGTGGAGGTGCGTCCTGTGGGAAGAAGCCGAGTCCTATCTGTACTCTCAGCTGCAGAGACAGATGGGAAAGGCAGTTCTTAACTCTCAGTCTCTGCTGAAGAGGAAGTAACTCTAAAAATGGGAATGTCTAAGTACGACCATTGTGGGGGACGATCGGGGATGGGGGGCTGGTGAGAGGAGCAGAAATAGCCGGGAGGCTGGCAGAACAGTCCTCTGGAGAGAGAATTTTGTACCTTTGTTCTGACTCGGTGTGATGAGTCCTGCAACCTGAATCAAAGTTCTCCCATAAATAGCACCTTCTGCAAGTGACGACTGAGAACATTGGGGAACTTTCCCCGTGCACACCGCGGAGACTCAATTTAGATTAGTTCAAGTGAAGCACAAATCCCCTGGATCACAGAACTCAATTCCGGGAGAGTCTGACTTCAGGCATGGTTCGACAAAGGTGCTCCGCCAGGACTTAGGCCACCTTTGCCTCTCGGTTTGGCTCTGCAGACTGGCTTAGTTCTCTGCAGGCTTTTGCTGTGTCCCACCCCAGCTCCAGGGTCATGGCTGTGTGACTGATCAGCTCAGAATCAGAGGGACACTATTTGTTCTAGTGTTTGTGTCAGTTGCAGCGAAAAGAAATCCTGCTGCTCGGGATGTGCACTCAGGCGCATGGGCACTCTGAATGGCCAGTCTGGTGAGGTGCTCAGAGTCAGTGGGTTTGAGTGGCAGTGCCCTAGAATCACATGGAGTGGAGTGGTCCTTTTCAAAAAGGCTCTGATTCTGGAAAACAGACACACCTAGGTGGTGCCCTTGGGGTGTAGAGAATATCTGAGAACAAAGGTGGAACAGGGTGTGTGGACAGCAGCTCAGCACAAGGCGATGTCTCTGGCTCGATGTGGCTCTCTTCTCCCCAGGAACTTGCAGAGGTCTGGGCAGGATACTGCATCAGTCAGGAACAATGGTCTGATTCAACTGGCTTGGAGTGCCCAGTGGACAGCAAGGTCACTCAGCACAGGGCAGGCATGGCCTCCACCTCACCTGTCACTCCACATCCCCGGCCGTCCCTCTCACGTGTACCACACCAACCTCCTGCCCAGCCTCACGGTCCTGGGTCCTAGCAAGGGACATTTGGAGTTACATTTCCAGCATCCTGTTCTTGTTTGAAAATAGATCCATCCCCTTCAGCTGGTTCACGAGAACACCTTCGTAGATGCTGTCTTCATCAAGAATATGATTTAAAGAGGGTGAAGCGGTCATGTTTGAATTGGCCTAAGCTGGACAGTGAGCATGGCCGTCCAGCCCTGCAGCTCCTGAGTGTGGAAGACAGAGTCACAACTGTCACACACAGGGGTGACCGTAGGACCACTTCCCCTGCACGGGGCCCCTGGGATTTTGAGCTGATAACTGAGAGGGACCAACACTCCTCTGGTCTGCCTTCCCAGGCCCACTTCCCGGGAGGGACAGGGTGTGCGGTGTGAACCCCGATGCTGCTGTGTGTGGCCACGCACCTGTGTGTGCCTTGGTGCTTGTGAGTGCTTGAACTCAGCGTCCAGGAGCAGCCGGAGGGCAACGTGAAGAAGAGGTACAGATCTACTCCTTATATACTTTATGAATAAAAAGACACATGCCCAAAATTTTATTTTATAAAACAATTCCTTACATCAGTGTTACTAATCATTAGTAAATCACTCAAAATCTACAGGTGCACAGCCTTTAAAAGGGAAGTTTATGGCTTGGGAAATATTTGCCTGTAAAGGAAAGAAAAAGACATAACGTTTGCATCAGCTCCTAAGCCTCGCAGTGACGGCTGTGACCCCCAGAGGGTGTGGATCATGACGGAAGAGTCACTGCTTCTCACAATTTGCAAAAGAGAAATCTTTCTGTGCCCTCCTTTTTGAAACGAGGGATGTGTTCATCATTACCATAGCAACGCACAACCCTGCAGTAAACATCCCACCGAGCTTCTCCTGCAGAGGGTGCCGGTCACTCACACTGGCTGGAGAGCCAGGCCTGCCCTCCCGCTGCCGCATTGTCTGCTGGCGGGTGGCTCTGCCCCAGACCCCTGGGCACCTCCTGCAAAGTGGCCAGGAACAGTGGCACGCTGTCCGTGCTGCTGCCCAGCCGCCCCCTTCGGCCCTCCCGGCAGCCCTGCGCAATCTGTCCCCTCCACCTCCTCCCTCTCTTCTCACTCCGCCTCTCCTTTTTCTTCTTCTCCTCCTTCTTTTTCAAAATAGTTTTGGTCCAATGTGTTTTTTCCATCATGTTTTGACATATATTTGAATTACAAATTCAAAAGTTTTCAACTCCTTCAGATACAGCGATAAAACAAAGTGCTCTTCTGTTACTCTCAAGTCCATCACATAGGACCCCACACACACCCACACACACTCAGACACACACACACTCACACTCACACACACTCACACTCTCACACACTCACACTCACACACACACTCACACTCACACTCTCACACACTCACATCACACCCACACACTCAGACACACATTCACACTCACACACTCACACACTCACACACACACTCACACACTCACACACTCACACACACTCTCACACACACAGGCAGCAGGGCCTCAGGTCACCTGAGCCCACGCTGACCTGGGCAGGAACTAGCCAATGCCCCAGGGTTCCCATCCCCTGGCTCTTGCTGTGGTGGGACAGGGATTTCAATCTCGCAGGACAATGACCTCAAAGCCTTTCTTCCTCCTCCACACCCCAGTGGTGAAAGCTAGTCACAGACAGCGACACAAGAAATGGGGGGCGTCTGGAGGAGAAGGGAGATGGAGGGGTGCAGGATGCGCCTCGGGGAAGTCCCTCCCGCCTACACAGCTGGGTCCAGCCCTGGTGAGGTGCAGGCCACAGTCACGTCCTGCTTGGCTGTGCTGTGTCCCAGCGCGACCCTGGCCAGAGGAGAGTGACATGTGGCCCCATGCACTGTGGTGGGAGGGAAGAGCACCGGGGAGACCTGAGCCAAGACGGCTCCTCCAGGTTTAGACCAAACCCAGCTCTGGACGTCCTGACACCCTGCTTCCAGAAGATGAGTTCCTGGTTACCTGACCCACTTGCTGCGCGTCTGCCTGCCAAACCCTCTGCTATGCACGGGGTCCTATCTCCTGGGTTCAGACAGACAATTTAACAGATTTTAGTAGACAAGATACCAGACAGATAATTTAATAGGCTTTAGTAGACCAGATACCATAAGCAACTCAGGGTTCACCCAGCATCTTTGAAAGAAATGCAAGACAGAACCTCAGGATTCCACACCACAGTACACATCCTCTGGGAAGAGATTGAGAGAGTCAGCCTCCCTCCCAGCAGGACACTGCCCCCTGCCCCCTGCAGTGTGTCTCCTGCTGGGCTTTTGTCCCAAAGACACTGACTGCAAACACTTAGTTTTTAAAGAGCTCCATATGACCCCCCAGTTCCCAAAGCCCTTCTGTTTTTCTGCATTTATTTCTATATTTGCATTTTTATTAATTTACTCATGGGAAAACTTCAAGCCTACAGATGTTTAAACTGCAGCTGAAGCCTCGCAGGCTTGCACCGAAACACCAAGAGCCAGAGAGCACACTTCTGGGTACCATGCCAAGTCAGTTCAGCCAGGTGCCAGGAGTCACAGGGAGTCAGAAGTGACCAAGGGACGTAGATCCAGGAGGGACACCAAGGCTGCTCACCAGGCTCCACTGCTTCCATGGTGCTCTTGACCTGTTGATCGATGCCTAGAAAAGTACGGAGAGCCATGTTCCCTGTGAGAGCTGCACTGTTCACTGTCCCTGCAGACCTCACTGTGCCTCCAGGGCAGCAGCCTTGCATCCCAGCTCAAGCCGGTGCCACAGCCCTGAGCTGGGCAGGCCCCTCAGGGCTCACCTGGTACCCCCCATGTGTGCAGAAGGCATCTGGCCCCCAGGGTGGGAAGCCCTGCCCCAGGTGAAACAAGATGACTGGCTAAGACAGAGCACAGAATTGCACTAGCAGCGACCTCAAAGTAGGTTTCAGTGCCCCTTGATAGGCCGAGACATTACTGCAGACACCAAAGAACATTTGCTCATGTGAATCATATCAGTAATAATTGCTCTATTAGAAACTGGAGCAGAGAGAATCTAAAAACATTTTTTTAATCCATTTAAAGATAGCAATAATAAATCCACCATTTGTTAAACCAAATGACATATTTTTATTGCAAGGAAGAGTATTTTCCAAAAACATAAGGAAATTGGTGTAGAGTGTTATCAACATTTTCCTAAATTCCTTAACATTTGACTCAGTGGCAGACAGCCGATTCTCCTCTGGCTCCTGTCAATGAGCAGCCACGCTCTTTCATGTGGAAGACAGGAGGAAAATACAGTCATTCTCACACATGCATTCAGGCACACACATTAGAACACACTTTTATACACACCCACAACATGCATATGCATGCACATAAATGCACACACATATGCAGACACATGCAGACATAACATTCACAAACATGTACACACGCACGCACATATTTATAAGCAAGTGCATATAAATGCACATGCACTCACATAAACACACATGTACACATGTACGTATTCACACAAGCATGTGTACACATGTGCATAAAAGCATGAACACACAAGCACACACACATGCTCCCATGCACACAAATATACATACACCTATAGTGACAAGCATACACATGTACACACATGTAAACACACTCAAATATTCACACATACATCAGACAGACCAGCACACACATGCACAAAGGCACATAATCACACACATACACAAGTGCTCCTTTGCGCTTATGTACATACATGCACAACAGTGCGCACTCTGGCACACACATATGCACACAGATACCTACATGCACACACACAAATACAAGCATACACACAAACTTATGCACACAAGGGCACACACGCATATATCCAGACACATACTCAAGCACACATGGGCACATATTCACACAAAAATGCACATGCCTGCACTTGTGTGCACACACCACACATACACAGACATGTGCCCCCACCTACATACACTCACAATTACACACATGCTAACATATACAATGCACACACACATGCATACGCTAACATAATGCACACACATACACACATGCACACAGACACACGCTTGTGTTGTAGAAAGGTGAAATGCTTTAAGAACCTCATGTCTTTATCATGGACATTCTTTCTTGATCTATTCAAAAGCTTGACGGGGCTCCTTTCATGAAAATCAATGTGCCCTGTGCCCTGAGACCCCGTCCCTGACCTGCTAGTCCTCTTACTGAAGTTCCTTGACTGCCCTGTGAATCTGATTTGAACCTGTGTACTGGCCACTGGGGACCGCTCCAGGGTCCCCCGTCAGATGGAGGGGGCTGGACTCTGACCCTGCCAAGCCCCAGCAGCCAGCCTGCCACCGCTAGTCAGTGTGGTAGGAGCTCCACTGCTGGACCGTCACCCTGGGACTACTGCAGGCAGTCAAGTGACAATGGCAATCCCTGGATCAACCAACTCCAAATGGCCCAGGCTAACTGATGCTTCTTCAGTGTTGTTCCTGTTTCCTCTTCAGGACCAACAAGAGAAAGCCGAACACGCCCCCATCCACCCCCAGGAGGCCCTGCACCTCTCTGCCTCCAGCCGCCCCACCGAAGCTCCCATCGGGCTCACCCAGAGCCTCCCTTCTTCTTGTCAGGCTCCTCTGTCTCCGAACGTGTCTGCCAGGCACAGTGGCAGCGTCTGAGCCCTTCACAGGAGCTCTGCTGGTCCTCATGGTGTTGGCCTCCATTTACTCCCACATCTCATCGGACCCCTAAACCCATGACTGTTAATACTGCATGCATCTCCCCAGAAAAGTCTGTAGATCATGTAAAACATGAAGCTGGAAGTGGGTGAAGGTGTCTCCAAGTCCATCAGTTCTTTCCATCCAGGTAGGAGGCTGCCTGCTACCCAAGTTTGAAGACCGCAGTTTCTTACCAGTTTTCCTTACAAGCTATCATTGCATCTGCCTGATGAAAGCCAAAAGAAAGGGCTAGCCAGGGCAGAGCCTGTGGACACGTGCTTCTCCGACAGGACCCTGCCCCAGACCAGCACTGCTCACAGACCACCCACCTCATCCCCTGGAAGATGGGCCGCCAGGCTCCCTGGAGTGGAGGTGGAGTAAGGACATATGGGCGGCTCGGCGCTGGGTGTCCTCAAGTGGACGGTTTCCACTTCCCTGCGAGTGGGAGCTGGGGGACCCGGTGCCAATGTGGTGCACTTCCTGGGCTTGGGCCGAGGGGCCGAGGGGCCGAGTTTTCTCCCTGCATTGCACTCACTGTCCACACCACGGAAAGCACTTCCGCGTCAGAACAAAGACATTGTGGCCCTTGTGGACCCCTTGAGGGGGTCTCGGGACCCTGGCAGCCTGCAGAACAGACTGGAGGGTTGGCAGGCACGTGTGTGTCTGGACCCTCCGTTGTCGCTGTGTGTTCCATGACCATGTCCCAAAGGCCCTAGTGCAGCCTCAGGCTTTAAAGACTTCAATTTTTAGTTTGCCTTCAATTTTCGGTGTCTGGTATGTAAGAAAAAATGACTGAAATGCATAAGAGACACCTGAGCACTGTGACGAGCGCCGAGAAGGGGAGAGAGGGGCGTCAGTTGAGGACAGCAGGTGACTATGGCCCCGGCACAAGCCTCCAGGAACAGCCCCTGGCCACACAGCAGGTCCTGGGGCTGCCCCGCCCTGCCCACCGTCACCGCCCCAGGCCCCTCCACCTGCTCAGGAGGAGTTCCTATGTCTGAGAAGCCACACCCGAGCTGACTCCTCACCTGGGGTCCTCACAGGTACCCCAGATTTCGCAGAGGGCAGGAGTTATCTCTTAGCTGACTGAGTTAGAAGAAGGGACTCTGAGCACTCTGGTGGACGAGACCTCGGAATAGTAGATCAGGCATTGCTACTGAATTAGGTTTTAGCCTGGAGCTCAAAACCCTGCCCCAAAAGCACCCAGGGAGCGCCCTGAGCGGGTGCAGTGAGGAGACCGTCTCCACCCCTGGGGACATCAGATCTGGCTCTGGCTCGCTCTTCTGTGGACAGCCCCCCCTCAGCCCAGAACCAGCCCATCAAAGGCAAGCCAGGGTCTCCTGCCCACCCGCCCTCCTTTAGTTGTTCAATTTTAAAAGGGGGTGGGCAGTGAAGGCTTGACCAGGTGGCCTGCCAGCCAGAGACGGGGCAGGAACCCGCAGGTCGGACTGCTGCACCTGAGCCGGTCTCTCTCCATCCTGCCCACTCTCAGAACACCTCAGTGTGGTGGTCTTCAGCTGGACTTTGAGATGGCCACTGCACACTTCAGAAGGCGATCGCGGCCACCCACACACAAATGCGATCTCCACTACCCCTCTGAATTCCTCACAGCGTAATTGCCTGCAGCAAGCGTGACCTCTTCACTGGAAATGCACATTTTTAAAGGCTCTGTTCTGTGAGACACTGAGGTAAGCTGATAAGCAACTGCTCTTCCAGATGTGGAGTCCAGCCGGAAGCCCTTTGAAAAACACACCCTACTCCTGGTACCCATGGGTGTGAGCTCCCAGGCCCTCGACCAACAACACCTGCTACTCAGAGGAAAGCAACTGCCCATGGGCACAGGCGCAGCCCAAGCCAGGGGAGCGACCAACTCACTCGGTTCCCACTGGAGGACCTTTCTCAGCCAGCCGTCTCCCGCGGAGGCAGCCACCTCAGAGCAATTGCTTTCTGGATGGGGCCAGACCTAGGGCCCAGGGGGCTGCCTGGTGGGACAGAGAGCAGGACGTCTCAGGTCAGCTGGCTTCGGCCTCCTGGAAGGAAGGGAGCCCCTGCTGTGAACCACAGGGCTGGCCCCTGCAGGTCCTAGGCCCAGCATGACCTTCCAGGGTGGTGACCGGGGAGGAGAGGGCAACGACCCAGAAACCAGAGACTTTACAAACAGCATCTGGCGAATCCCTTGATCTTTCCAAATTCCCACTTCCTTGCTCTCAGATCCACATGGTTTTCTAGTATCAGGAGAGTCAAGAACTAAGTGAGTTTAAATAGCAAATTATCGGCCTAGGAGAAGCTAAATCTCATTTTCTGTTTTAGTTTTCCTCTTCTCTTGACCTGAGGGTCAGACCTATGTTGTCATCTCTGCAAGAACCATCAATTCTATAGGAACGTAATTTAACTAAAATCCATCAAAGTTGAATCTTTGAAATGCTGAGCATATTAACCAGAGCAAATCAAAACCCCACCTCCCGGGACTCAGATAGACACATCTGACCTGCTCAGATTGGCCACCTCCACGCAGCAGCTCCACCTGCCACTGGGTGGGCCTTTCCAGGGTGCAGGGAATTCTTCCAATGCAGAGCTAGGGTGTGCTTGAGAAGAGGAGTCACACGGACAGCACTGTCTTCATGAAATCCTTAGGCTGAGTTAGACGTTAAAACCTCCACAGCGAAGACGAACTCTGCACTGCCAGTATGCGAATGGTGTTTAGAGGAAATTGCGTCTTATTTCAAAGCTAATAACGGATTTCAATTTGCTAGTTTGCCTTCCTGCCCGCACCATTTTTTTTTTTTTTTTTGTCAGCAAGTGAGAGCTGTCTGTACACAACTTCCCTCCCCCCGCCCATTGGCCTATAAGTCACTAAATTTGCAACCTGGGTTTTAAACCTCATCTCTTCGTGTTTTAAAATTCGGCATAGGCCTTAAATGTACATACTATTAGTTGAATTTCTCATATGTGCAAAGCACAGGAGAATGTAACAATAGTAACAGAAAACCTTCTTGAAGTTTTGATACGGAGCCCTCAGATGTCAGATTCATGGAGATAAACAGCTTGATATGTCTGTCACCGTAAGAGATGACATCCTGCTGAAGCAGGTGTTCTTAATCTGCTCCAAGGTCCAGGTGCATCCAGATGTGTCGGGGCCAGGCCTCTCAAAGCCGTAGAGGCTGCTGCTCTATGCGTCCTATGGTGGAATTGTTCTTCAGGAAAACAGGGATCATAAACCACTCCCCAGTTTACTGACTTGGCACCTGGGGTCTGGAGAATTCCTAACCTACGCACCCCACTTAAAATGCACAGGAGGAAACTGGGAGCATTCTCATGGGATTTGGAGACTAGGGCTTAGAATTTTAACACCTTTTCCACGGAGACTCCTTTTCTTAGTTCAATGCTGAAAGGCCTTCTGAAGACACAGCGTACTCCTGGGCCACCTACCTGGAAAGGGTGCCAGGTCAGGAGAGAAGCCCTTGAGAAGTGACTTGTCACCACCCTGCACAGATTGCATGGAGGGAGTGTCCATCAGAGGGTGTGAGAAGACGGTCAAGGGAAGCATCTGGCAATGGCCCCACGGCCATCCTGTGATTTCCTGCAGGCTCTTCTCTCTGCCCACCTTTTCCCCTCACATTCCAACTCTGTTCCCCTACAGCCCAGTGCAGGACACATTGGGTGCCCCTCCCCACTCCCCTGACCTCCCAGCACACACTGAAAGTCTCACTGACCTCAGTAGCATAAGCAGAGGGAAGAAAGAACCCTCCAGTCTCAGGAGAGTGGGAAATAAGGAGCCAGGAAAGACCACCTGCAATACAACCTGAAGGAACCTTCTCCAAGTTCTGTTCCTGATTCTTTTGCAGGACATTTAATAAGATTTGGAGAAAATTAGAATCCCGGAGCATGATGTCCAGTGTGCTCTTGCATTGTTCCCAAGCTCTGCTACATAGACTGTTGTCCCCAAAGCTACGACCGGCAGCCCCTGCCGTCCCCACAGCCCAGTGGCCCGAGCACATGCTTGTGACCCTCCGCAGGTTGTGCCTGCGGTCTCTGGTCCTGACTTCTCTGTTCCTTTCCTCTCCTGGTTCATCTCTCTGTGTACCCCTCTCTCTCTGCACTCTGGTTTCCCCCAAGGATGTTACCCACTTTCCAGAAACTCTGAAATGTCAGCGTAGTTCCTAGAGCAGAACAGCACTCTACAGCTTGCAGTTAACTCAAGCAGGCCTTTGGGTACATTTGGGTTGTGCTTTTCTCTGGGGCATTGATGTTGTGTCTAATTGTGATAAAACTCTCTTCCATATAAAGAAAGTTTGGCTGCTGTGTCAAAATAAGAGGGAGACAAGTCAGGGTGAGGGTCCCTTCTGAGGCTCAGTGACCACCTTCTCTGCCTATTTCAAGAGTGGGCTTCTGGGTCCCCAGTGGGTAATGCACAGATGCCTTCCTTTGTCCTGGTCACAGGGTCCTCTTTGTCTCCACCTTGTGTGAGGAGGCTAATATTTTTTGAGAAATATTAATAAGCATTTTGTATTCTGACCTTCTACTTCATAACAAGAGCCTGAGGGGATAAAGACCATCATCAATGAGCACAAAGGGAAAGAATGAGGCTGTGACATGCAGACGACCCTGAGCCAGGAGTCCCGAGCAGCAGGCTCAGAACTTCCTGACTCTGGTAGCCGTGCTGGGCTGGATTGGCAAGCTGGAGTCCATGTTACTTAGGGTGCTGCAGCAAGATGGGCCTGGCCAAGCAGCCACCTCCTGGGCTCAGGGGCAGAGACGGCAGAGGGAGCGGGTGACACCATGGGTGGGTTGGGGCAGCCCTTCTCAGCTTGGGGAGGAGCTGAGGTCAGGACCTCTGGTGCATACGGATGGGGAGAGCAAGATGTTCTACCCTGGCCACGTGGCAGGTAACAGAAGGCCCTGGCTGGGGTGCCTGAGGCAGGTGCTGACGAGCTGGGGGCAGGGCTTCAGAGGGTCGGTGGTTAACAGAGGGACCTGTGACCACAGGTGCCAAGAGAGCAGCCAAGAACCCAGACTACAGGTGACACCAGGGAGAAACTGAAACTTGGCACAGGCCAAGCCCAGCAGGATTTAGAGGGCAGGGCAGGGCCTGGCAGCTTCCAACTCCCTGAGGTCCCAGGAAGCCCTGTTCCTCTGCCCCGACCAAGTCAGGGGAACGATGCACAAGGAGGCCACACCAGGGAGGTGGATCCCCACAGACCCACACTTGGCTCCACTCAGAGCTCAGAAAGCCAGCTCTTCCGGAGCTGGTGAGTAAGAGTGTCACTTCTAAGTTTCCCAAGTCCAGAGGGAGCGCAGAGCTGGGTGCTGGTGTACTGGGTGTGCTGGTGAACTGGGTGTGCTGGTATACTGGGTGTGCTGGTGTACTGGGGGTGCTGGTGTACTGGGGGTGCTGGGGTACTGGGGGTGCTGGTGTACTGGGTGTGCTGGTGAACTGGGTGTGCTGGTGTACTGGGGGTGCTGGTGTACTGGGGGTGCTGGTGTACTGGGGGTGCTGGTGAACTGGGTGTGCTGGTGTACTGGGGGTGCTGGTGTACTGGGGGTGCTGGGGTACTGGGGGTGCTGGTGAACTGGGTGTGCTGGTGTACTGGGTGTGCTGGTGAACTGGGCAGAGGGCGGCAGCTGTCTGGCTGTCCTCCTACCAGGAGGTGGTCTCTCCAGGAGCCTCACACCCCCCTGGGACCTTTTGAGCATGTCCCCCAATCCATTGCCACTAGTGGAAAAGAAAGAACACTATTGACCCCTAACCAGGCCTGTGGGGTGCATGTGTGGAAATACACAATGTGATTGCTTTAATTCAAAATGTGGATAACATGGCAGCCACCCGTGTGTCGGGCTGGTGACCCAGGGCAAGCTCAGCCTCAGGTGTGTATCGAGTGGCCGCCAGCTGGGGGCTGCCTCCACAGGCACCTGTGGACAAGGCCTTTCCTTCCATCCAGAGGACATGGGCATCTCAGCTCCACCTGTTTGGAAGCTTTCTAAGCTCTGTCAGCTGCTCAGCCAAAGGGCAACCCGGCAGTGGTCCTAAGGAAGCTCAGCAAGCCACAGAGGAATGGGACAGGAGCCACGGAGTCAGGAGGAGCGCGCTGTCTGGGGGACAGCAAGGACAGAGGTGCTTAAAGACACCGCGGCAGCAAAGCCCCAGAACCCGGGGCCTCGAGCTGCTGTAAGGAAAGGAGGCATGGACCACAGACCAGATCCAGGAGAAGCCCTTCCTCAGCCGGAAGATGGGTCTTTGGAGGTAACTCAGGGGGAAAGGGAAAAGACTGAAAGAGAGTGAAGAAATCCTCGGGATCTACGCAACACCCTTGGGTGAGCATTCGCCCAGGGGAAGTTCCAGGTGCAGATGGGGACGGGCAGAGCAAGGCCTCCCCTCCCGGCTCCTGGCCTCCCGGCCTGAGCAGCTTTCCTCTGCCACGCCCTTCTGCCACCATGTTGGCCCCGTGCAATGGAGTCGGCCAGCCGGGCACTGAGCCTCAGAAGCTGTGAGCCTCCAGTTGTTCCTGTCAGGTATCTTGGTCACAGCTATGAAAAGCTGAGCTAGGCAGACTGGGTCCCCACGGGGCTTGTCATATGAGCAGATCTGACGATGAGACTTGTTCCAGCAGGGGGCAGCGGGGGTGGGTGCGTCGTGGAGCTTCGTGCCCCCCACAGTGCTGCACCCTTTCCAGCGCCCCCTGCCTAAGGAGGCTTCCTGGTGCCTCAGTCCAGGGTCTACACTGAGAGAAGCGGTTGGCTCTGAAGGCCCAACCAGGCTGCGGGTCAGTGGCTGTTGTCACGCTCCTCAGAGCAGAGGATCCTGTCACGAAAGAACTGATCTCAGAGCAGAGGCTTCCTCTCTCCTTCATAAAAGAACTGAGGATGTGTCCACCAAAGGGTCATCTGCTGTGTGAAAGGTAGCCCCAGGCCCAGCGTGACATCCAGCAGGGCTTCCCTATGTCCCACAGGGACATAGCCAAGCGTAGCTCAAGTGCAAACACAGGGATGCCTGCCACCACGTCATCGCCTGCCTGTCCGAAAGGCTCACCCGCAGGCACTTGGGGGTCCTGTGCCAAGCACTGAGCGGGACTGGGGATGAGCACGTCTGGGACCCCCAGGGCACAGGCAGAGGACCCGCCTCTCCAGCTGGGCTGGGGGTGGGGAGTGCAGACCCCACAGGCATGCCTCTGGCCAGTCGGGAGCCTGGGGAGGAAATGGCATTTCGGCTGACGGCCCAGGGGAGGAGCCGGCTGGGTAAAGAGGGCAACACAGGAGAACTGGGAGGTGTGAGTGGGTGAGGCCAGCCCAGGTCACAGTGGTCACCGGAGCTGATGGTGAACTTGGCCAGTCGGAGCGCCAGATCAAGGACATCTGTGAGACCAGGATCTGGACCTTATCGTGGACCGTGAGAAGGGTAGATGAGTTTCAAGTAGGGGTGGCCGTCACTTCCACACAGGCTGGCTCAGAACCTGCAGGGCTGATGGTCTACGGTAAGTGGGAAGAGGGAGGAGAGGGGGAGGGGGCAGGGAGCGGAAGGTGAGGTCAGCAGGCATGGAGGGTCGGCCTCTGATTCAGAGAGTACGGCAGGCAGGCTTGTCTTAAGCTGGAAGTGGGGACAGAACTTGGGGCAACGCCAGTCAATGATCAAGTCATCCTTGGGGCCCGTTGCCATGGGCCGCTGCTGTGGGTGGCCTAGGTGTCTGTTTCCAAATATGGTGTAGCCATGCCCATCTGTGTCTCCCTCTCAGGACGTGGTGTGGTGGTGGAGAGTCTTGAAGGCGTGCATGCTGACCCCCTGCTCTCACTTCTAAGAACTTCCAAGGACCCCCCACCAAATGTCCACCCTCAGGCCCCTGCTAGGAGGGGGTGCACACCAGCAGGCCTGTGGGCCTGGACTGCCTCACCAGGGGGAGGCTGGCATGGAGCTGGCAGGAATGCCCAGACCTGGGAGCTGCAGCTTGGTCTGGAGGAGGGTAGGACCTGGGTGGTCAGTCCCCAGGCCTCTGATGCCCAGGCCCGGGAGGGAGAGTAGCGCAAGTGAGGACGCGGCCCATCCCCAGTCCTCCAGGTGATGGAGTGACCCCAGTAGTCATGGAGGTTCCTGGTCCCTAACTTGTCACCCACACAGTCTGTAGCTCACCTGAGCACGGGTGGTGTCTTCACTCTGCCAGGGTCACCACGGAGCCTCCTTGAGCGTGGGCCTCGTGTTCAAAGCCTGACTCCGTGACGATCGGTGCTTGCTTTTGAGGCAGCTCTGAAGGCCTCTCAGGCTTTGTGGAGACAGAGATCATCAAACACCTGCGGCTGTGGTCGTCTGTGGGGCAGTCCTCAATCTCTGATTCCATGCTATTAAATAAGCAGGTCCCCAAGTTGTCCCTCTGCCTGGCGGAGCTCCGCAGACCCCTCTGGGTTCTCAGGCGGGGTCGGGTTCTGCGTGGATCTCCGTCTCCACTCCCCCTTTCTCTCCCAGACCAGTCTTTCCCCTTTGGCTGTTATTTCATGTAGCTCATGCAAGGGCCTCTCTGTGCCTGAGACCCCTGTGGACCCTGGAGCAACTGTGGGGCAGGACCCAGGCCTGGGGCAGCTGCTGGCTGTGTGAGGAAGAGGGAGGACTCGAGGTTGTCCTACTCAGTGCTCACTCAGACAGCAGGGCAGGACACCCAGGGAGCTGGGGACTCCGGTGACATCCCCTGATGAGACCTGTAAGAGCACATCCCGGCTTCCCTGAGTGGCCTTCCTGGGCTGCCTCCGCTGGGTGGAGAGATAGAGGCACAGCATTGAGCCCACTGACCTATGGCCTGCAGTGCAGAGGCAGGTGACCTGAGAGCCCAGAGAGGCTGGGGTTCTGGACTGAGCAGAGGGGCCAGCTGGCCTTGGGGCCTGACCTGGGGCCCCCCAGCCCTGCACTTGGGGTCCGGCACACAGGTGCCTCAGAGTGCTTGCAGCAGGAATCTGTCTTCCCCTTCTCCTCTGCAGACTCTAGATCTCCCTCTGCAACCCACCTTACCCTCCCTCCAAACTGAACAATGAAGCCAAACAGAAAACCCAGCTACACTAACACAAAGAGTGAAAGTTGACAATTTCCAGATAGAACGCAGACTCTCTCCCTGCCAGCCTGGCACAGGGTGGACTCCAGGTGAGACATGCTCCAGCTGCATAGCTCAGCCGTCCATGGCTGAGCTGCAAGTCCAACTGCCTTGTCTCCAAGACAGAGCCACTTTCTGCAGCAGCCCCCACTGACCAGGGACATCTCCTCTCTCACTCTGTGAGTGTGGCCCATGGCAGGCTTATGCCTTCTCAATCAGGTCTTCCATCCGGGCTGTTTCTGCCTACAGTGACCTTCACTGGGGCCAGAAACTCACCTCTTTGGCTCCTGAGGCCGAGGACTCTGTTGACCCCCAGGTTGGGAGACTCTGGTGGGAAAGGAGGTGGGTGGTGGTCTCCCAGGCTCCCTGAGCTTTGGCACTGTCGAAGGTGGCCTGGTGGTTTTCTGCTTTTGCAGAGAGGATCCATTCTCAAAGAAAGAGCCTGCGTCTGTGCCCTGGGCCAGGACCCGGATGCCGTTGCCACACACACCACCCTCAGCGAGGTGACAGGTTGCTCCGCGCCTCCAGTGCCGGCCTCCACGCTGGCTGCTCACAGGCCTGGGAAGCCTGCCTTGGAGGCCCAGCACAGGCCTGGAGACCTGCAGTGCTAGCCTTGCCCTCGTCCAGGAAGGAGGGTAGTGCTAAGCGCCAGGGCCAGGCGGCCCTCGAGGATGGTCATCATTCCCATAGTCCCAGTTGGAAGAACCAAGGGTGCAGTTTCGTCCCCATTGTGCCGTTGTTCCTCGGGCCTCCTCCTGGACAGTTCACAGTTTGCTGAATTCTCGAGTGCTTGGGCCCAAGGACACAGGACCTTCCTCTGGGCCTCTGTGGTGTGCTGCAGAGGAATGGACTAAGCTGGTTACACTACTTAAAACATGCAGTCAAGCTTGAAAACAAGAGGCCCATTAGCCCAGGCACGCATGCTCCGGCGGAGGGGCCTCGTGCAGGCCAAACACTGCACCCTCAGAGCCGCAGGCTTTGAGCAAAGTGCAGGGCTCAGAAGAGGAAAGAGAGATCTGGTTCACACAGAAGAGCTAAAACCAAAAAGCACCTGGCCTCAGCCCAGCCTGCATCAGAAATTTCTTGACAGAGCAGCTTTCTGTGGATGTTCAACTATACTTTCAGGAACTGTCAATCATCAGAAATAACCCCCAGAGCAGCAGGTGTATCACAATTCAAGAAAAACCCACAGCTGGGAGTAAACTGAGTTTTTACTAGGGCTGAATCTAATCGACACATTGTTCTTCTATTTAAAGCACAAGTGGTATATTTGAGAGGTGGGAGAAGCAGTCAGATGTCATCCAATCATTTGGGCAGCTCGGCATAATTTGCTGCCTTGACCGACTGCTGAGGACTTGCCTGCCACTAGGGCAGGGCAGGACCATTGGTCAGGAAGGTGGGTTTGTTTTGAATTCAAGAAGCTGTGAGCATTGAGGATGTGACCTACAGCCCCCAGATGCACAGGTCCATGGAAACACACCAGGGTATTCATCTTGCACCATGATTGCTTAAAAGCAAACCCACACCAGCCCCGCAGCAGGTCAATGGTTCAGTTATTACCAGTGTGCTGTCTCCCCTGGGCCAGCTTCTACCTAACTCTCCCCCGAAAGCCTAGAGGGGCAGAGAAGGGGCCTACGTCACAGAGAAGACAGAGGCTCCCAGGGTGACAGGAAACCAATTCCACAACTGATGTCTCCAAGTTTGTAATAGACCAAGTCGTTTCTCTGGTGAAATGACCTCGGGAGGTGCCAGTGCTCATGTGTGAACACCATCACTCTCCCTGCCACAGCCACCGTATTCATACACATGTGGGATGCTGAGTGCTGCTCATGTGTGAGCAGGTGGGAGCCCGCGTGCACCAGGTAAGTGGAAAGGCAGTCAGCTCGGATGCCTGCAGTGGTCCCAGGAGCCTGAGCAGAACGCACCTGGTCTTATAAAGATATTTTTGAGTGACGGTTTCTAGAGAAACATGCCATGCAAAAAGGCCTGTTGGTATATATTAAGCATGTGCTATTCATTGGCATGAAAGAAATGCCACCCGAGAGCCAAGCACTCCATTGATTTTGAAGATCTAGAAATATCACCAGGTTGTAGAACACGGTAGGGGTCGGAGGAGCAAAGCCTGCACTGTATCCCAAATCACATCTATGCTTTTGCTTGTTGAGCAGGTGAAGATAACTGAAACAAGAATGGTCTTTATCACAGTGGTCCCTGTTCTCACTAATTAGAAGCAAAGCCCCCAGGGCCAGAAGCTCTGGGCTGTGTTCTCCCTAGCACCAGGTCATGAGCTGCGGCTCGGGTTTCCTCTGCTCAGGAGGACTCCCTGCACTGCCTATCGGGTGAGTCCTGGGCTCCAGGGCAGGTGTGGGGTGGGGGCAAGGGAGACTAAGTGGTCTGGCATGTCATTTCTTGGCAAGCTCAGGAAATTAATGCTGAGCCTGCGGATGTTCATAGTTAGGAGAATAAGTGTAACAAAGTTCTTGAGTATCTTTTGCATTAAAAATGTAAAGTTTGGAAAATGTTACTTGAGAAACAAATCAATAAATTAGCAAATAGAAGTAAAAATAACAATGTATAAACTAGGAATTTCTAATAGTTGTTTGCTAATTAGAACAAGCAAACTCACATACATTGTGGTTTTAGGATGGAAATGACCATTTTATTTTACAAAACAGTCACAAACACAATTAGAAGTACAGCCAGCCCAGTGCTCAAAATGTCCTGAGTCGGACATGGGCTGACTGGCTGGAGGACATGGGCGTGGGGCCAGGCCCTTGCTACACTGACACTGCCTGTGGGCACCTGTGTTCTTAACAATGTGTGATAATCGGAAGCCCAGGACCCACACTGCAGCACCCTCCAATGGACTTGACCTGGAAACGGCATCTCTTGTAACGGGCAACTCTGCCTGTGGCAACTTTGACAAGGATAGTTATTGACTGTCCGGAGGGTTTCAAGATAATTTTTTTTTTCTTTAGACCAAAGTTTCATGCAGAAGAGAACACACAAATAATCGCTAAAGAAAATGAAGCTGATTCGTTACCTGTAGGATCTGAACTGCTGGCCGAACTCGTTGCTGAGCTAGTATAAGTGTTTCCACGTTATTTCATCACTGTACCAGCTCTCCTGTCCTGGGGCAGTGGCCACACCTGCTCCACACTGTCCTTTCTAAGAAAGCCCCGGTGCACAAGTCATAGCCCCCGCCCCACCCTGAGGGCTCCTGGGCGGAAGGTCTCCAGGTTGGAGGGTCAGGCCCTGCAGTGAATTACTGAAGGACTGCGTGGGGCGTGGGTGAAGGAGTGTCTGCTGTCCAGGCATACTTGCTGTGGACGGAAGAAACACCCACAAGTAACGAGTCTTGTGCCCCCAGTTGGGGGTCAGGAAGTTGCTCCTGTGAAGGTCCAGGGGAGCTGCTGCTGGGTTGGTGATGGGGACGGTCAGCATGTCTGTGGTGTGGCTTCCTAAAGGTTCACCCCACCAGCGGGGCTGATGGGACAGGTCGCAGCCGGGAACGCGCCTCCACTGCCGGCTGCGCCCCCCGCCCCCCCCCCGCCCCCCCCCGCCCCCGTGGGGTTTAACGTTTAACTTATGAGGAGGGCTAGGCCCCGTCTGGGTAACTGATGTGTAACTTGAGAAGTCTCAATCTCCAGGGGTCTAAACTGCACAGGGCTGCAGGCCGGCAGGCGGGGGCAGGAAGCTGCCTTGGGCTCTATCCTGATGTCCTTTGCCCATGTCACCTGTGTGGTAAGCAGGTTCCGCCTGTGCTCTGTGACGGTCTCTGAAAGACCGCTCAAGCCTGGACCTGGGGTGGCAGGAGAAACGGGTGAAATGCAAGCACATGCCACCTTGTCAAAGCCCCAGCTTCCCAGGCCAGGCAGGGGCAAGGGGGTGGGAGCATTGGAGGGGCTGGGGTCCGGAGGACGGGCTCGTGTCCCCCCTGAGGCACACAGGTCAGGGTGCTGCAGGGGACTGGTTCTAAGAGAGTGGCCAAGACCAGGCACAGAGCCAGGTGCTGGTGCTGGGTCCCCAGGCTGCGGCAGCACAAGCTCCTGGATGTCTTTTATTCTCACAGGACCCTGGAGGGGGCCAGAATCCTGAGGAGAGAGAGAGGCGCTGTCTGCCTGAGACCAGCGGGTGCTGGGCTTAAGCTTGACTCAGACTCCAGCTCAGAGCAGGAGCCTGACCCCATCTTCCTGTCCCTGGTCTGACCCCCTTGGGAGGCACCTCCCGGTCTCCCACAGGGGAGGACACGTGTTCACGAGGCTATCACCTTCTCCAGGGAACAGGGTGAGGGCAGGAGTGCTTCAGGCTGGCCGGCAGTCTCCATCCTGCACCCTGCAAGTCCTGACAGGGACCTGAAAACATGCCTCTGGCCCAATGCACCATCATCCCCACTGTCCTGGGGTCCCCTTCCCAGGTCTCCTAAGGTCCCTGACCCCCCTCCAGCCTGGTCTTTAGAGCCTTGGGGTCCTGTGCACATCGGGGTCCCTCAGGTCCCCATGTTCTTCCCATTCTGGGCTCTGTCTTGCTCACCGGGAGCTGGCCTGAGAGACACGCTGGGAGGGACACTTGACTGGAGAGGCTCCAGGCAGGGGCTAGGCGAGGCCTGAGCACTGGGCCCTGGACAAGGTAGGAGGGCCCAGGCCGCACTGGCTCCCGTGTCCCGCATGCCCGGAGGTGTTTCAAAGCCTTCTTTGCTCACGGAGAGAAGTCCGGACCAGGCTTGTCCACACCTGAGCGACAGCAGTCAGCGGGCAGGTCACTGAGCTGCGTGTGGGACCTGCAGCGGGCTTCCCGCCTGTCCTGCCGTTCCACACAAGAGGCGAACCTCTCCGCTTGTCTCCTTGCTCGGGAGACCCTTTGCCTTCCCCCGAGTTGGCTCCGTCATTTCTAAGTGAGTCTGACACCCGAGGCTTGCAGGCTGGGCCTTCCTGGCCCCACTCCCTGTCCCAGTGCTGGAGGGCAAGAGGCTCTAAAGCAAGATCCCCTGTGGGTGCAACTGAAGGCCAGGGACCCCACGTTCCGCTCGGCAGGGTCCCTCAGGAGGCGGGGCAGGGCTGGCCTCTCACAGGCCTGTGGAGGGAAGTGGGACCCTGACCCAGGAAGTGGAGCCCTGACCCAGACAGTGGAGCCCTGACCCAGACAGTGGTGTCCTGACCCAGACAGTGGAGCCCTGACCCAGACAGTGGTGCGCTGACCCAGACAGTGGTGTCCTGACCCAGACAGTGGTGTCCTGACCCAGACAGTGGTGTCCTGACCCAGACAGTGGAGCCCTGACCCAGACAGTGGAGCCCTGACCCAGACAGTGGAGCCCTGACCCAGATAGTGGAGCCCTGACCCAGACAGTGGAGCCCTGACCCAGACAGTGGTGTGCTGACCCAGACAGTGGTGTCCTGACCCAGACAGTGGAGCCCTGACCCAGACAGTGGTGTCCTGACCCAGACAGTGGAGCCCTGACCCAGACAGTGGTGTCCTGACCCAGACAGTGGAGCCCTGACCCAGACAGTGGTGTCCTGACCCAGACAGTGGAGCCCTGACCCAGACAGTGGTGTGCTGACCCAGACAGTGGTGTGCTGACCCAGACAGTGGTGTCCTGACCCAGACAGTGGTGTGCTGACCCAGGCAGTAGAGCCCTGACCCAGGCAGTAGTGCTGGCGAGGCTCCCGGGGAAGTGGCAGCTGAGGTCAGGGGTGTGGGCCTCTGTGCAGTTGGATGACTCTGCTTCCTGCAGAGAGAGTGAGCAGGTTTGCAGGGAGGGCACTCGGGAGAGCAGGAAGCAGATGTTCTTGGGCGATGGGGGTGGGAGCAGGGGTGTATGTCTGGCTGGTGGTTGAAAAGGGCAGGGAGCCCTCTGGCCTGCATTTCCACCTCAGGGAAGGAGGGTGCCCCAGCCAAGCAGACAGCACTGTGTCTGGCAGATCTTGCAGTGTCGGGATCACAGGGCCCCTTGGAAGTACATGGCTCAGAATGTAAGGGTTCAGTGAAACGTCGGAGGGAGAGACCACAAGAGACCGGCTCCATGCAATTGGCAGAAGGGGTTTTATTGATTCAGCATGCTGAGGCTCCAGGCTCACGCAGGAAGACAGAGCAGCCCAGAGCCCCGAGCAGGGGTCAGGCAGAGCTTAAGTACACTTTTTGGAGAGGGCAAGGGGCTTTGCATACATCAGAACAAATCATCATGGGGCGCAGGAAAATTGAACAACAACTCTGAGACCTGATTAGCACATTTGTTGGCGGGAACAGATTGGACGGGGGTGATTGGTTACTTTTAAGCGGGGTGAACATTTAAACTGATTGGTTCTGGGGCCCGAGGTGCCTACGTGCCAGCTTTACAGAACCCCAAGTTATTAGACAACCAGAGGAGTCAGTGAGAATATTTACTGGGCAGCTCGGGTATTGTCCTAACAGCTACCGAGATTACAGGTTCCGGGGGTAGCAGAGGAATTGTAACAATACTTAATCTTTTACTCTTTAACCCAAGCCTTGCAGTTAGAAACTTCACAATGTCTGGTCTTTTACACTTTAACTCTGGCTCTGTGGCTTAGAATCAGCTTAGAAATTTTACCTTTACAAGAAAAGCCCTGTCAAGGGAAGACCTTGAGACGGCACTGTTCCACCCTTACCCAGGAGACACTCGGGGATTAGAAATTCATTAAAGAAAATCTGCAAACCAGCTACACCCCAGTGTGCCAGGTAGGGGACGGCTTTCCCCTGACACCTGGTATAAAGTACACAGTCCCCACAGATCCTGGACTGGACCCCAGGACAGGTCCTTTCCCATGACCTGAATGTGCTTCCTGTTCACGGAGCAGCTTCAATGCTGCTGAGATCAAGCCCAGCCCTGGGCTGCGGAGCTGGTCTCCTGACCCTCCCTACGACCTCAGTGGAGGCAGTGGCTTTGGTGAAACCTGCACCACAGAGACAAATGTGATTTACTGAGTGACATAATCATGTCACATCTAAATTTTTAAATTTTTACTTTGAGACAGGGTCTCAGTAGGTTGCTCACAGCCTCTCTAAGTGGCCGAGGCTGGCTGTGAACCTACAATCCCCCTGTTTCAGCCTCCTGAGCCACTGGGATTACAGGCATGTGCCGCCACACCTGGCAGGAGCATCCTCTAAAATACTTCTGCACTCCAAGTCAAGGAAGGAACTGGCTAAACAGCTCCACAGCTTCCATACTGTCACTCCCCAGATGTTTAACAGGATTGTAGTGAGAACGTTTGCATTTTTCCTCCCTGAGGCACACAAACAATTGTGTTAATTCCTTTCTTTATATTGACATAGAACATACTCTCAGGCAAAAAAAAAAAAGTCAAAATTGGGGCAAAGTTACTAAGAGCCCAGGCATAACAAATGCTGAAGTCCAGTGAATGACTAGAACAAGGGACCCTTGGATAAGGGGTAGTTTCAGGTGGAATGACTTCTATATTTTGTAGTAGGGTACATTGTTTTCTTTTCCCAAGACGTAACTCCCAGGGCAGAACAGTTATTCTCATGTACTTGGTGATGTCTCCCGGAGTGTGTTTGCAGGTAGCCGTCGTGGCCAGGAGAGGCATTTTAACTCTGGGTCTCTGCTGCTGGCTCCCCTGAGCTCCCCTGAGCTCCCCAGACCTTGCCCTGCTCTAGAAGGCACAGCCCCCCATCCAAGGTGGTGCATAGCTATATTCCCAGCATCTCAGGAGGCTGAGACAGGAGGATCACCAGCTCAAGGCAGCCTCAGCATCTCAGCAACACCCTGTCACAGGGCTTGGGAAGACCCAACTTCTCCATGCTGGTGGGGACTCCCCTCTGCGTGGGAATATCAGGAGAGGGGGAGGAGCAGGGGGAGGGGGAGGGCTGGCAGAGAGACTAGAATGTGTCTAGGCAGGAGGAGGAGGGAGGTGTCGAGGCTGTCAGGATGGCCTCGTGCATACTGGGAAGGCTCTGTGGCAGCTCAGGGGCTAAGGGTGGTCTTTGTGAAGAGGGTGGGAGAAGCAGCAGGCTGGGCAGAGCTGGACAGTGACCTGGAGACACTGGGGCAGGTCCTCATGTCATCTTATAAGCTGGCCTCCCAGAGGCACCTGCTCCTCTGTCCTGTCCCAGAGATGGGATTCTAGCAGACCTCATGTAGGTGTGTCCAAAATCACACCCAGAGGGACAGGAAGCTGAGTGGCTGACTTTCATCTGCAAGCTTTTATCAGACTGCGTGAGTTTGCAGCAGCTGCCAGTCCCACCGTAGCCAGGGGACTTGACAGCACTCACGTTTGTGGGGGCCTGAGTTGGACAGCCAGTGTGGTCAGGGCTGCTGCCCGCTGAGGCCCGTCTCTGAGCTTGCAGATGGCCTCCCTCCCCGTGTCCTCAAAGTGATACTTCTGGGAGTCTGTGGCCTGATTTCCTCTGCTGTAAGGACACTGCCCACATCTGATTAGGGCCACCTAGGTGGTCTCATTGAACTTAGTAATCTCTGCCAAGACCCTGTCTCCAAATAGGAGCACACTCTGAGCTACTTGGGTTAGGACTTCAAAATAAGGATCCTGGGAGAGGTTAAGTGGTCCCAGCCCTGGGAAGACAACGTAGTCTCCATCCACCTAGTCAGGCCCTTCTGATCTATACCAGCCCCGTGGGGCCCTTAATCAGCACCGATCCTGTGAGGCCACTTTAATGAGGCTTTCCTGGATTCGTATTGATCAATCTACCCCCATCCTACCAGGACACCGTGACCTATCCCCATCCAGGGAGCCACGTTACCCCATCCCAATCCTCGGCAGCCTTTCTCATCAGCACCGTCCCTGTGAGGACCTCCTATCCACACGAGCTCCTTCACCAGGCCAGGGGCCTTCCACCCCGGATCTGTTGGTGGAATTCTTCTGCTCTAAGTTCTCAGGATAACCCCCAAACATGTCTACTTCTGTGTGACCATTAAGAATGAGATCATGCCAGGCGGGGTGGCGCACCTCTGTGATCCCAGTGGCTTGAGAGGCTGAGGCAGGAGGATCGCAAGTTCAAAGCCAGCCTCAGCAGAAGTGAGGTGTTTAGCAACTCAGTGAGACCCTGTCTCTAAATAAGATCAAAATAGGGCTGGGAAGTGGCTCAGGGGTTGAGTGTCCGAGAGTTCAATCCCTGGTTACCTCCCTCCAAAAAAATAAAATAAAACTTTCATAGAATAAATAAAAAAAACACTTAAGATGTTAAGAAAAAGAGTGACTTAAAGGGAAAAATCCTCCAAGGATTGGAATGAAAATCCCAGATGTAGGAGTCGCCTTACTGCTGCCCTCTGAAAACTCAGCGCTTCGGTCCTGGCTTGGCCAGCTCCTCAGCAGCTTCCCAGAAGGTCCCTGAGTGAAGCAGCCAGGCTGGGCCCGGCCTCGCTGGCTCCTGGCTGGGGAGGGTGCTGTCCCTGGCCAGGCCTGGCTGTGCAGCCCCCTCTGTCGGCTGGGGTTCCTGGTCTGTAGGGAGGGCTGGTCGGAAAGTCCAGTTCTGAGGGGACTGGGCAGCGGCAGAGCGCTCTGTCGCCGACGTCCTCCGGGCACTGGGTCGGCGCAGGTTTTCACGCCGCCTCCCCTTGCAGCTCTCTTTGGCACCCTGTTCGAGAGGAACAAGAAAGCGGCTTTCGCCAGTTATCGCATGTGGGAGGCCCTGGGCTTCGTCGCCGCCTTCGGCTACAGCTCCTTTCTCTGTGTCAGTGTCAAGCTCTACATCCTGCTGGGCGTCCTGGCAGTGGCCATGGTCTCCTACGGGACTGTTGAGTACCTGGAATCCAGGAGCCCGGTCAAGACCCTCACGGCCACACAGACCAGCCAAGCAGTGGAGGAAGAGACGGGGACAGCGATGTGACAGCAGTGGGCCATGGTGAGGGACTTCCACCACCCGAGTTCCAAAGGGGTGCGGCGAGCCAGCTGAACGCAGGGAGGCAGCCTCCTGAGCCCACAGAGGGTCTCCACATTCACATGGCAGATTCAGCACTTGCTTCCTGTCCGATGCTTATCTCCCAGAGGCTCGCACACCATCAGGAACCGGGCCGCCCTGAACAGGGCCATGCACACACCTGGACCTCCTGGGTAAAGAGGTGCTGGACTGCATTGCACCTGCAGTGCAAGGGGTTTTGACCTCCGCCTGGATAGAAAGGTGCAGCTCTGGGGGTGGGCGTCACCTAATGGGGTTGAATCACACCCCCTGTGGGTTGTCAGCCTATCCTTTGCCTTTTGTGGATAGAATGTTCCATGGGTTATCCCCCCCCATTAATAAAACCCGGGTTTGAGGCAGGCTCCCCCTCTGTCTTGCCTGTCTTGCCTCCTTGGTGGGAGCTGGGTCAGAGAGGCCATCACTGAACCCAAAGAAAGAGATTTCTCTGTCATTGCGTCGTGCCAGCCCAGTTCACCTGCAGGACTCTGAATGTTTAGTCGTGTGTTGTGACAATCGGGGAAGTGACTGGGCGTGCTGCAGACCAGTGGAATCATCCAGAATGCCTCCAACTGGGCAGGGACAGAGGACCTTGCCATGCCTGAGCTAGGCACACAGGTGTCTGTCACTCCTTCCTGGGTGCACTGTCCCTTACGTGTCTCCTCCTTGCCGCGGGCAATGCTGTCCACACTCTCTCCACACTGTCCTTCTTGGTCCCAGTGGTCCTGTGTCCTTTCACCTTTGCCCAGGCCCCGCCCCCTGCCCCCTTGAATTTGTGCCCGGGCTCCAGGTGCCCTCTGTGCAGACGGCTCACCACGCCATCACACACGGTTGGCAGGAGCGTCTCCAGTGGAACTCGGCGTCCCAGCGTGTAGTGTGCCCTCCAGCAGCTGCCACGCCATGGCAAGTGGAGAGAAGGCCATCCCAAGAGCCCTGATGCGTTCCAGCCACGGGCTCCCTGCATCCATGGTCCCCTCCCCAGTGCTCCCTGAGCCCCGTGACAGACGGTGGCCTCTGTCTGCAGATGAAACAAGGGCAGATGCTGGGGTGGACCTTCCTTCTCCAGCCAGCACTGGCCAAGAGGGCACAGGCAAATAAATACATCCTGCACTGCCACACGGGACGTTCATGGCCCCTGGAGTGTCACTTTGCCCCAAGCTGAGCTTGGCACCCCCCCTGCAGAATTCCCCGTGTCCCTCGTGTCCGGGAGGCAGAGCTCTTCCTGTTGTCTCCAGGCTCAGCCTGGCTGTGCCACCTGCCGTGAGCTGTGGTTCCCTCTCCTCTGGCCCGTGGGGTGGCCTCGGACTCCCTGCTCCCTGCAGGGCCCCTCTGCTCACTTCCTGCCCGCCTGCCCTCTCACTGGTATTACACCTACCATTTTCCCTGCAACCTGGGCTACTAAACAAGAGGATCGTGCTACAGCCCAAGCCCACGGAGGGCTCTCCTGTCCACCGCTCACCGTCTGGACTCCTGCCCAGGAAGCACCAGGTCTGAGTGATCAGATGCCCCCTTAGGCCAAACCCGGCCAAACCTCATCCTCAGAATTTCTCTTAGACGTTTCTTCCTTCCCTCCCAGCACCTCTGCTCTCCCCTTTCAGCCATCCCTTGCAGGCCCCCCCACACACCCTCATTTGTAAGGTCCCTGACTGACCGTGGCTCCTACACGTGGAGCTTGGTCGGGAGGAGCCGAATCTGGCAGCCTGACTTGTCAATCCTCGCCTAAGGGACGCTCGGGGAGCCCACAGACACGTCTGATGCTCTGGGCGGCCTGTCGTGAGCTGAGTGAGCCTCATGGGTGGACGGACATGGCCTGGAGGATGAAGCTGAGAGGGGTCAGTCCTGCTGCTGGAGGCCACCCCCTACTCTCCCTGAGCCTAGGATGGTGCTGGACAGTGCTCCCTCCCACACACTTCACTCAATGACCCAGAGTGGACATTGGAAAATCAGGAGGAGATATGCAGAGAAGCCCAGTCTCCAACAGCAACTTAAAATTATAAATAACATAGCTAACATATATAAATTATATATTAATTATAATTAATATATAATTATATAATATATATAATTAATATATAATATATAATTATATAATATATATATAATTAATATATAATTATATAATTATATATTAATTATTTATTTACAATTATAAATAACATAGCTAACATATATAAAATTAACATCATAGCTCCTCTTGCCTTAGCCTCCCACATTGCTGGGATTACAGGCAAGCACCACCATGCCCAGAGAGGTAAGCAGCTTTCCTTTGCCATGTCTACCCCACCATGAAGTGCAGCCTCACCACAAGTACAAAAGCAATTGAGCCAATCTTTACTCTGTATAAAGTTATTACCTCAGGTATTTAAATAACGACTGAGAACTAACATTACTGGCAATCAAAGTATGCACTAACAGGATGAATGGCAGGAATAAAACAAAAATAAACAGACTTAGAGGTCATTTCTAGGTTTCTTTCCTGGAAAGTCCAAAGGTATAGAAACAAACTATGAAGGGAGAGAAGAAGAAAAACCAAAAAGTGAAAAATGATAATACTGTCATTTTGAACTATTTGAATGCTTCAATTTTGCATATATTGTAATCTACGGTAAGAGCATTTGTATCTTCTTTTTTAAAAATATTCTTTATATGCTTCAATGGTTTTCTTAGTGATAGGTAACTATGAGGCACACAATAAATATTTGGTGAATAAATGAGCAATGTCAATTTTTACTGACTTATCATTTTATTAATAACTCTTTTATTTAAAAATGTCTATAAATCTTGACACTTATAATATAACCTAACTCAATTAGCAAAAGTTGAGAAGACTAACAATATCAAATATTGGAGAGGAGAAGGATCAACTGCAATGCATACATGACAGAAAGAGTAAATCAAAATGACCACTTTGGAAATGAGTATGGTCAACTGCAATGATAAGTTTTTGATGTGCATTATGTGGTATATGTTTTATATCTTAAATATATGTTACACCTAGTCTTATGTAGCAATTATTATTTTTAGTGATTATAAAGCAAAAATGTTCAAAAAAATTTGTAGGCTGATTCTTAAGTGTGTTACAGCATGGGATTCAGATTTTTGCTTTTTATCCTATTATACAGCCTACAAATAACTTTTTAAGGGGAAAAAACACTGAGTTATACATAGACAAAATTTGTAGGTCCTACCCTAGAGAAATGGCAATGTTAATAACAACTAATAGCATCATATGACAGTGGGACATTCAAGATTATAACGACTTTGCTGGATTCATTTCTTGTTTTTACTTCATTAACTTTTTTTCCTCATCAAAGTACTCTGAACAATGAACTTAGTTTGTCCAGCATATGGGAAGAATTAGACAAAAAATCTTTTATTTCACATTGTCATGCCCCAAACAATCTTTTTGTTTAGCCAGAATACTGGCTTTGTCCTCAAATTTACCAGGGACAAGCAGAGGGGGTGGTTTGTGACAAATATCAATTCAAGTGTTTTTGTTTAGTTTTTCTATGTAATTTTGCAGCATTTTTCTTTCTCTTTTTTTAGCAATTTCATTACAAAGAACTTTTCTAGAACTTTATGTGGTCTGCTTGTGACACAAAACATTTGCTCTTTGACTCAGTGTGATCAGCCGAAACTATTGACCTAGATATTGAGCCAATTATTTCTCATCTCCTTTTAAGAGGTTTTGTCACTAAGCTATAAGGTCCATCTAATTCACCTTCCTGGAGTGTCCTAGCCCATGAGCCATTATACCTGCCAAGCTTTCTTTGTATATCCATCTGTCTCCCTTAGGAAATCACTCAATGATAACATTTCACTATCATATCACATGAAAAGCAAAGCTGTTTTTAACAATGTAACACTTTTAGTGGCAATGATCATCACATCCATGAACTTTAAATATCCATTTTTCTCTTATAAATGTAAGTTTTGTGTCCTCACATTCTTTGGGTGATATCTGAAGATTTTTATGTTCCTAAAATCAGTGAATAGCTGAGAAAAACATTTTCCAACAATACAAATCTGCCATAGTTACTTAGGAATTAAAAGAAATTCAGAGAAATTTCTACTTTATTAACATATCAAAAAAAATTTTTATTCACTGTAGGAAAGAAATCAATACAAGAATTGCAAAGAAATCTAGCAAGTAGAAGTTTACCTAGAAATGTAAATATTCTAAATGTCTTAGAGAGTCCTGTTTCTTATAATTTCTATGCCCTGCTCCCACCATCATCTCTCGCTTTGTCTCATTCAAATGACAGAAGTAAAGTGAAGATATTAATTCTACAAGTTAACAAATGAAAAGTCAATAAATGTTTCCTGAATAATATAGTAGGATAAAAAAAAAAAACAAAAATCTGAATCCCATGAAGGAACATGCTTAAGAATCATAATTTTCTTTAAGAAATCCTGCCATGAAGATTCCTATCTCTAGCATCTCTGTAACCAATGATCATTTAGCCTCCAAAAATAGAAAATGCATCACCACCAAAGGAGGCCTATTCCATCATTAGCCAGCTCTACTGGTTAGAAAATTATGTTAGAATTCAATTTACTACTTTGTAGCTTTCCTACATTTGCTCTGTGTCTATTAGAACAACAAGCCCATTCTTAGATTTACTTAAGGATTTTTAATGCCTGTTTAAAATATCCCCTTAGGGGATGGGGATACAGTTCAGTGGTAAAGCATTTGCTTAACATGTGCTAGGCCCTGAATACCATCTCCAGCACTGCAAAAAATTAAAATATCCCCTTTTACTTTTTTACTTCACTAAAACATTTCCCAGAAGATAATTTTCAGGTTTTTTTCTCCAAAGAGGTTTCCAAGTTTTCCTACAGCATAGCATTTTGTCAGTGTAACACTAAAAATATGGTACTCAGAAGCAGATGTAATATTTTGGATGTTAGCCATTTTATATACCATAGACTTTAAATTTCTATTACTGCAACCAAACACAATTCTAACGCTTGTATAATTCAAGGATTGTTCATTTAGCTAATATTTATCACTGGGCATGGTGGTGCATGCCGGTAATCTCAGAAACTCAGGAGGCTGAGGTAGGAGGATCACAAGTTTGAGGGCAACCTCATCAACTTAGTGAAGCCCAAAGCAACTTAACAAGACTCCATCTCAAAATTAAAAGGGCTGTGGTATAGCTCCATAGTTATAAAACCCCTGTGTTCAATGCACAGTATAAAAAAATGATTCACCAAGTACCTACTAAATGCTAAGTTTTAGCTAGGCCTTGGGAATTTAAAATCAAAGAAGGCTTCCTTCCTTCCCTCCTACAGCTGCATTGCCCTATTAACTCATGAGGGTTTATGATTAGTACTTCTGCATATGTATTTCTGCAAGCTGATCACTACCTCTATACATTGCTATGCAGAGAAATTTACTCCCAAACTGTGAAGTTCACTGACTTTAATCACAATGTTCCTTTTTTAATGGGAAATTTTTATTCTCCTTTTCCAAACTATATAGTCTGCTTGTTATCCCCTTCAACTTGTATGAGGATGAGAAAAAAAGTTCTATTTTTTTTTTCTTGAATGGCCTTTGCAAATAGGACATTTGGGACAGACACCTCTCTGCTCTCCTTAAGTCATGGTGGGCACAATGGTTATTACCAGATCAGAACACATCACTGCTGTCACTCACCCAACATAGTATCAGTTGCTTCACAAATCATATCAAGGGCTTCACCAAGCATACCAAGAGCTTTACTCAGGATACACTGTGAGCATATTTTTCTGATTTACCACGTTAAAGATTCCATTATGAATGAATATAAGGTTTCTTATGTCTTGTTCTCAGTAAACTCATATTGTGATGTCAAGTTCTCCAAAGTTCTTCTAAATACTCACAAATGTTTTATTACTTCACTCTATAATTTTTCTAGGTATTGAGATTATGTTTTCAGGTCTATTGTTTCCAAGATCCCTCTTTTTATCTTCTGGAAATTAAGCCATTGATTCACAGATTTCTGTCACTTTTCATCCCCCATCCCCTTTCTCCCAATTAGCAAGAAAATAATGATTCTTCCTATGGAACTAGGCACTTACTAATGCTAAAAATGAAGACAGGCTCACAGTGGGAACAGAAATGACTGAAAGGAGATGCTTCTGCATGGTCACACCTGAGGTTTTCAGATTCCTTTCAGTTCCCTTATGATTCTTCAAATGAAAGACTACTTACTAGTACTTAATGGTAGTTCAATGACTGAAGAAGACAAGATTGAAGTACCTCTGGTTGCATAAAAGAAATACATCACAGCATGGTGGTGAATGTCTGTAATCCCATACGTTTGGGAATCTGAGGCAGGGAGATCACAAGTTCAAAGTCAGCCTCTGCAACTTAATGAAGCCCTAAGCAACCTATCAAGACTTTGTCTCAAAATAAAAATAAAAAGGGCTGGGAATGTGACTCAGTGGGTAAATACACCTGGATTGAAAGAAAGAAAGAAAGAAGGAAGGAAGGAAGGAAAGAAGGAAGGAAGGAAGAGATTGATTTTCTACATGCTTTTAATATGTGCATGAATCTCACCTGAGGATCCTGTTTAAACTGCAGATCCTAGATCAGTGGGTATGTGATAAGCCCAAGAATCTGCCTTTCTGATGATCTTGTAAGTTGATGCCCAGATTTTTACCCACAGACTACACAATGGAGTAGTTATGGGATATGGACAGCCTCTCAAAGCTGGAAAACATGAGGACCGAGTATTTATTTATTTATTTATTTTGATACTGGGGATTAAACCCAAAGGTGCTTAACCACTGAACCACATCCACAGCCCTTATTTATATTTTATTTAGAGACAGGGTCTAGCTAAATTGCTTAGCTGGCTTGGAACCTGCAATCTTCCTTCTTCATCCTCCTGAGCTGCTGGGACTACAAGCAGAACCCAGTTTTCTTCCACAGCCTACACAATGAGACTCATTTCATACTTCTACTGAATTGTAAAATAACATATTTGAGTTGTTTTAATCCAATATATGTGGTAATTTGTTATAGAAGCAATAGAAAACTAATAGATTCTCCATACCACATGTTTTTACTGAATAAAGAGCTAACTCAAATTGTCTACATAATATCATGAGTTTCTCTTTTTAAAAATTAGATAAGATTTGAGTGAAACTTTTGTCCTCTGAATTGCTACTTTATTTTCAAGCTTCAAAACTATAAGGAAACTCATTTTATGTAAGAGTCAGTGGTGCATGTGTATGACAATATAATATACTTTATTGCACTAACTGAGCATCTGGAATTTGTTTAAAAAGTACTCAAAATTAGTGGTTTTCATTTTTATTTTAGAGTAAGATTTACTACTTAAACTAATTAAGTAGAGTCGACTTTTAAGTGTGAAATTTTGTTGGTTTTTTATGTGTTCAGAATGTGTCACCATTAGTGCTTTTAAAAAAAACTAATTGAAAACCTATAAAATGATTTTTTTTGATAAAATTTTTCTCCTTGTGGTATTTAAAGAAAGTTCTGCCACATTTACCACCAAAATAAGTTTAAATGTCAGCCTAATAACTTTTTAATAAACTCTAAATTAGTTATAATCTTGGTTGGAAGGAATCAGTACAAATATTGCAATGAAAAACATCAGGAATTGGGCCCCATACATGCACAATCTTTAAACTCTCAGAGAAGGGGGAAGGGATGTCAATAAAAGTATTCTGAAATTTTATGTTTCTAAATAATGGAAGTTTCATTATGCAACAAAGTGAAAATTACCTAAAAATAAGTGCACATAATTTAATGACAAAATCTCTGCATCTCAAGTATGAAGTTGCTAAAGAATATAAAAATATGTTGATATAAAGATAAAGACTTATAAATGAGCTTAATCTATTCAGATATAGTGGCCTCTTCTTTCTACAACATTCAACAACCTCTGTTCTAGAAAGTTGACTCCAGGAAGCAACAGGACTAATTTCCAATGTAAAATGTTCAACAATAAAGAATATCACACTGTTTTCATCTTCCAGTGGGAGAGGAGATCAGAAAAAAAATGTGAGATCAGAATGAGAAGAGCCTCTGTAGATACCTAAATGGAAAGAAAATCAGGGAAGGGTTCCAGTATCACAATAAAACAATAGTTAAAGCAGCATGGAACTTTCATCATCAGAAGGTTTGAAGTTGCAAACAACAGAAACCAACACCGACTTTGCGAAAATGGGTATTATTTGAGAACTTACAATGTTGTTCACAATTCTTTGCATTGGAGAGCAGGAGGAAATGAGGGCAACAAAGCAAGGCCAACTTCCAGAACCAGTCCATAAAAGTCACCACTGCTTCTGTCACTAAAGGTTGGAGACAGGTCTGCCATAGCTTTTGGCACTGAACATCGAAAGCCATAGTAATACTGCTATAGTAATATTGTAGTAAAACCATAGTAACACTGCTAGAAACAGTATTACTGCCACTTCTGCTGACACTATTCATCTCCAAAATGGATTTTCTCCAAATCTTACTCCTTTGAATCAGTAACTTCTTATTCAAAGTCAAAAGAGGTTATCATTCCAACCAGACTGGCAGTCATCAAAAACACAAATAATAATTAATGTTGACAAGGATAAGGGAGGAAATGAACTCTTAAACATAGTTGGTAGGAATACAAATTAGAACAAGTATGGAGGTTCCTCAAAAAACTAAAAATAAAATTACCATGTGATCCAGTTATACCAATCCAGACATTTACACAAAAGAATCAAAGTTAGCATACTTTACAGATACATGCATACCTATGTTTATAGTGGTACAATTCAGAATAACCATGATATGAAATTAGTCTAGATATCTGTGAAGAAATGAATATATAAAGAAAATATGATGTATATATACATAATGGTGTTTAATTCAACTGTAAAGAAGAATTAAATCCTGTCATTTACAAGAAAATGGATGGATATGAAGACCATCGTGCTAAGCAAAATGTCAGATTCAAAAGTATTATATATTTTCTCCCATATGAGAAATTTAAAGGAAGAGGTGAAGGGGGACATCATGAATGTAAAAGGGAAACTAACTGTAGAGAAAGGGGAGGTATAAGAGAGAGTAAAAGGTGGTAGTAGGAAATTAATCTGAGCAAACTATGTTATAAGCATTATGAATATGCCACAATGAAATGCAATATTCTGAATAATTAATATGAAACATGAAAAAAAGTTAGAAGAGGTTCTGTATTTGTCTAGGTTGTAGAATAAAGGTTATGTGCTCACATCATATATCTCTGGGGATACAAATATCAAGTATGAGAATATCTATTATACAAGACAGGTTCTATCTGTCACCAACACTATAGTTATCCCCTTGTTATCCACAGGGTTGGCTTCCAGGACACCTCTATACACACAATCCCACCTTCATGCCCCCTGTGGAGCCCAAAATTTGTAGATGCTCAAGGCCCTTATATAACATGGCATAATATTTGCATATAACCTATGCACATCCTCCTGGACATTTAAATCATCTTTAGATTATTCATAGTACTTAATGCAATGAAAATGCTATCAAAGTAGCTGTTATCCTGTGTTGTATGGGAAATAATAACAAGGAAAAATGTCATTATATATTTGGTATAGATACAATTTTCCTTTTTCCGAATATTTTCTATGTGTAGTTGATTGAATCCACAGATGTGAAAGGCCTACTGTAAGATATGGAGGGCCTACTGCAATTATGTGTGGAATCCCAGAAATATAAAGGGACTTAAAGTGTTGGTCAACCCTAGCCTCTCAAAAAAGGTATTATCCATTACAAGCAATCTGAATTAAATGAAAAGAAGCATGGGATTCAGTTAGTGTTGCTTTCCTTCAAATTAGCTACAAGTTTTTGGAGTAAGAGATGGTGAAAAGACTCCTTCTACTTTTCCACTGACTCATTCTTACACTCACTACCTGAAGTACAAGAACATCAGATTGTACCTATGTGTCAACCCCCGTGATGATTCTGAATACAAGATTAAGTATAATAACAATTACGAATTTACTGAATATTAGTAGATTTTTTTTTATTTTTAAGAGCACAACTAAAAATTTTACTATCTATCTTTATGGTAAAAAATAACAAAAAAAGGGCTGGGGTTGTGGCTCAGTGGTAGAGCACTTGCCTAGCATGTGTGAGGCACTGGGTTCAATCCTCAGCACCACATAAAAATAAACAAATAAAATAAAGGCATTGTGTCCATCTACAACTCAAAAAAATTTTTTTCAAATAACAAAAAATTATAAATTAATTATGACAGTATCTTTAGCATACAATTTTGGTGCATTGTCTTCTCCATTTAATGGTTTATGAAAATATTGAAAAACACTGTTAGTTGCTTATAAAATTCTTTTATTCCATCTTCATAAACAACTTTATGAGGAAAATGGAACAGACTTGTTGCAGTTAGAGACTTGCTGAGGATTACACAAACATAGCAGAACTAAGGCCTCACCCAATTATATCTTAATTTCAAGTTCCAACTCCTAATTCCAAAGTTCAGCACTGATTAAAACATGCTATAGGGAAGCCCAGCAAAGTTTATCTTTCCCATTTTGTTTGATTCATTATTCTCTCCTAAGTATTAAAATTAATTATATCAAAACTTTAGGGGGAAAAAAGTCTGAAATTGCAACTGGAAGTACTTACATAATTGTAAACCCCTGTGAGCTTTTTGAGACCTTGGAAAATATTTTTGTAGAATTCCTATCTAAATAATTTGACTTCAAATAAATTATAGAGGGCTGGGGATGTGGTTTAGTTGTCAAGCACTCCTGGGCTCAGTCTTCAGCATCAAATTAATTAATTAATTAATTGCAGATCTAATAGGTCACTGTAAAATTAGCAAGGTATTGATGAAGATTATAATAATGGGTAGAAAAGAAGTATTTGTGTGTTTATTATCTAGTCATGTGAAGTCTCACATTGTCCAGATGTCACCTCTTACTGTTCAGAGCTATGAACCATCCTCTTATGTTCTTTGTTCTCAACTGTGCTAATTTCACTATCTCCTACTGTGAGACTGTTATTATCCAATGTCATGGCTCATCAGAACCTGTTTGTGTTGAAACAATGCACATCTTACCTATGCAGCTCCCTAATACCATTTGCTGAATGCTGGTTACATCATTACTGATGATTCCGAAATATCCCTCATACTGCCCATGGATATTTTCATCCAGCTGCTGATTTTTCTTCTCAAAGAATAATGATGATTAACAAATATTGTCTTATACAGAGGAGGAAGGAAATCTGGACAATACTTCATTTATGGGCCACATTAAACTTATCTTTCAGAATCTTACCAAATATATGCAGAACAGCACATCGTCTAGTAACGTTGACTGCATGGTGCCCTCCTCATACCACCTCACCAAGAAAGACAAGGAAGGGACCCATGGGTGAAATGAGAAGAATGTTCATATTTAAACAGGAATATGAATCTATATCCCTCATGGCTTAAGACCAACCCAAGAGAGCATATTCTGGCAGCACTAACATTGCATAAAGATCTCAGAATCCCTGAAGATTGCACAATGCATAGTTATAAGCCTGAAAAGGAGTGGGGTTGGCCACCCTGGGTGCCATTGATGGGGATGGGGAAGTACGGGGAAGGAAGCCTGCAAACCCACCCTACTACTAGTTGTTTACTTTTGTACTTTTTTTGCCTTGTTGCTGCCTCATCTATGTCATTATACCTGACTTAAACTCTAAAGAGAATTTATATGTGTGAGGAGTCCTGAAAGTCACGAATTCTCTGTAAATCCATCTACTCTGGTCTTGGTAAATTTGAGGATATTATGTGACAATTTTTCCTAGTTCTTTTGACCCTCAGTTTAAATATCTGTTCCTCTGGTTGAATTACATCTAAAATTTAGCAACTGGTTAATATCTTGCAATGGTCAGTGTTTTGACAAATGCCTGTATGATGCTGCCTCAAAAGCAAATTACTAGTTAAACAAAGTATTGGATAAAATACAAAAATAAAGAAACACAATCTCCTAAGTATTTGCTGAGTAATCTTGCGGTCGCCGCGTCTGCAGCCTAGCTGAGAGCCCCGCGGGGCTGGCTGGGGGGCTGGCCGAGAGCTACTGCGCCTGCGTGGTGGGCGGTCTCGGGGAGCAACCGCCGCCGGCACCGCCTGCGCCGGCACCGCCTCCTGCCCGCACCGCCTCCTGCCCGCACCGCCTCCGACCCGCACTGCCTGCGCCCGGCACCGCCTCCCACCGGCACCGCCTGGGCCCGGCACCACCTGCGCCCGGCACCGCCTGCGCCCGGCACCGCCTCCGACCGGCACCGCCTCAGCCCGGCACCGCCTCCAACCCGCACCGCCTGCGCCTGGCACCGCCTGCGCCAGCACCGCCTCTGACCCGCACCGCCTGCGCCCGGCACCGCCTGCCCCGGCACCGCCTCCGACCGGCACCGCCTGCTCCCGGCACCGCCTCCGACCAGCACCGCCTCCGACCGGCACCGCCTCCAACCGGCACCGCCTGCCCCAGCACCGCTGCGTTCCGCCTCCGGTTAACATGGAGGCAGAGCTGGAACGTGCGGCTTTCCTCAGCCAGCTGTGGAGGAAGCCCACAGCCAGGACTTCATCACCTGGAGCCAGGTATGGTCGGGGCACCGCGGCCTCCGAACCACCTCCCCCGCTCCCTCCCCCGGGGTTGTCTCTCCTGGCCCGAGGCGCTCAGCGGCTGTGAGGCACCGCGCGGCCTTGGCGCCGCCTCTGGAGGAGCCTGGTGTCGCTCACGAGGGGCCTGGGCCCGGCCGCACCGTGCGCTTGCCGCGGGCCGCGGTGGGGGAGGGGCGGCCCGTAACGGTCCCGCCGGGTCGCGTTCCGAACCGGCCCCGCGCAGCCTAGGCCGAGGAGGTACCTAGGGCGCGGGGGCCACGTTATTGCCCACTCGTCCTCCATCGGCTGGGGGAGGGATGGGAACCGGAGATCCCGGCGGGCTCCTGGGCGCGGGGTTGGCTGGGGCAATCTGAACCCTAGGACCTGACCGCCCGCACACACCCCGCTTTGCATCTGGGGTCTTTTTGAGGAGAGCTGTCGGGGGAGTAGGTAGATGTTCAAACGCAGGCTGTGGCTCATCAGTGGCTTTTTCAAACATTAAATAGAAAATGGCAACCTGTTCTTTGGAATCGGGCCATTTGTGTAATGTATATGGGTATAGAAGGGTGTTTAAGGTTTTTTATTTATTTATTTATTTATTTATTTATTTGCCATGAATAGCAGATAATACATTTAAGAAGGAATGATTCTGGAGTTGTGTTGATAGTTGTCATTCCTGTATTATTGAACCAGCTTTCTGGTCTCATAAAAATACTTATCATACTGAAAACAAACACAGTTAAGTTCTCTAGGTTTGTGTTTTTTAATTCTCTAGTATTCTTAATTAAAGATACTGGGGTTTGGTTTTCTGACTAAATCTTTTTATTTATTTTATTTTTTTTTAATTATAATAGTGAGAATGAGTCCCTTTGGAAGGAGGTGTCTGAATTAAGAGCAAAGCATGCAAAGCAGCAACAAGTTATTTGAAAGGTAAGAAGCTCTTTTCCTTGTGACTATCATTTGCATTTGTTTAATGAGTAATGTGTGTAACACAAAAAACCTCTGTTGAGTAGTTAGTAATTGATCTTAGTTTTTTATGTATTAAGTACACAAAAGTAAAATTTTGAAGACTACCAAATTAAGCCAAGTGTTATATATCCTTTTTAACAACAGCAGAAACATTTCTCATAGATAATGATGGTTGTTCTATACTCTCATATAATATCTCATTAGCTTTTACCTGGCATAACAATTTTGAGATACTTTATTCTTGGGAGCTTAATTAATACACTAGCCAATTTCTTACCTCTTTTTATTATTATTATTATTATTATTATTATTATTATTATTATTATTATAAAACAGTCTGTGTTTTGTGGGAGATTTCCTCTTACTTTTTACTATAATATTCATAGTTAATTTTTAAATAATTTGACCCAATTAAGAATTCAAAAAGATTTTTCAGTGGATGCCATTATTAGTTTCTGCATAAAATCGTAATATAATGATTACCATAATAAAATAAAATCATTAACATAATGCTGTAAAATGACTCTTAGATTTTATATTGAACCTAAAATGTGTTCTTCTGATTTAATGTTTGCATATCAACTTTCATTTGTTAATAAGAGATGAAATATAAAAATAATTAAGGCAGCTATTTTTTACTTATGAGTAAATGGACTCTAAGCTGCAGGTTTTTTAATGGGAAGATGGGGGAGAGCTTCAGCTTGTTCCTATTTGGAAGGCCCTTGAACTAAAAATAGGTCTGTGACTGACAGGATCTGGGTCTAGTGGAGCAAACTTAGAGCAGAAATAAATAGTAATTGCAGCCTTTGGTCTGTAGTCAAAATAGATTCTTCTTCTTTTTTTTTTTTAATCAGTGTGCAAATGAAGGTTGAATATAGGAGAATTCAAATCTAAGTGTTTAGTTTAAATATGTGTTTTAAACATTTTTATTGGGGTCTCTAATGCATACCCCTTTTAAGAATATCTGATATAAAAGAAGACATGTATTTTAATATGTACTTTAATATTTTTCAGAAAACACAATTTTGATTAAATGTTAACTTAAAATACACCTTCATCTGTAGGGTTTTTTTTTTAAACAAGAATTATTAGTATAATAGTTACATTGAATTTCAGTTTTTCATGAACACTAATATTTTTTCATCAAATTTATATTTAAATATATGTGTATTGGTGAGTGGATTTGCCTAATGACCTCCAGGCGATGAATTTCCCTCTTAAAACTGCTTTCATTGTGTCCCATAGATTCCGATAAGTTGTGTCTGTATTTTCATTTATCTCTAAGATTTTTTTGATTTCCTCCTTTATGTCTTCTGTAACCCCTTGATCATTCAGTAACATATTGTTCATTTTCCATGTGATATAGGATTTTCCCTTCCTTCTTTTATCATTGATTTCCAGTTTCATTCCATTATGATCAGATAAAATGCATGGTATTATCTCCACCCCTTTATATTTACTGAGGGTTGCCCTATGGCATAATATATGGTCTCTTTTTGAGAAGGATCCATGTGCTGCTGAGAAAAAAGTATATCCACTTGATGATGGTTGATATATTCTATATATGTCAGTTAAGTTTAGGTTATTGATTGTGATATTGAGTTCTATAGTTTCTTTATTCAACTTTTGTTTGGAGGATCTGTCCAATGGTGAGAGAGGTGTGTTGAAGTCACCCATAATTATTGTGTTGTGGTCTATTTGATTCTTGAACTTGAGGAGAATTTGTTTTATGAACGTCGCAGCACCATTATTTGGTGCATAAATATTGATAATTGTTATATCTTGTTGGTGAATGGTTCCTTTTAACAGTATATAATGTCCTTCCTTATCCCTTTGGGTTAACTTAGTCTTGAAGTCGATTTTATTCTATATGAGGATGGCCACCCCTGCTTGCTTGCTAGGACCATGTGCGTGGTATATTTTTTCCCAGCCTTTCACCTTCAGCCTGTGTATGTCTTTTCCAGTCAGATGTGTTTCCTGGAGGCAGCATATTGTTGGATTTGTTTTTTTAATCCATGTTACCAGCCTACGTCGCTTTATTGGAGAGTTTAAACCATTAATGTTTAGAGTTTCTTCTATTGATATATGGTTTGTACTTCCAGCCATGTTTGATTATTTATCTCTCTCTCTCTTTTTTTTTAATTTAGTTTGTTTCTCCATGATTAGCTTTCCCCTCTCCGTCTGTCTTTACTGAGGTACTTCCCACTGTTGGCTTTGGTTATTGTTTTTCATTTCTTTCTCGTGTAGTGTTTTGCTCAAGATGCTTTGCAATGCTGGTTTTCTGGCTGCAAAGTCTTTTAGCTTTTGTTTATCATGAAAGATTTTTCTTTCGTTGTCATACCTGAAGCTTAATTTTGCTGGATACAGAATTCTTGGTTGGCAACCATTGTCTTTCAGTGTTTGAAATACGTTGTTCCCGGATCTTCTTGCTTTCAGCGTCTGTGATGAAAAATCCGTTCTTAACCTTATTGGTTTACCCCTGAATGTAATCTGCCTCCTTTCTCTTGTAGCTTTTAATATTTTCTCTTTGTTCTGTATATTGGATATCTTCATAACAATGTGTCTTGGCGTTGGTCTACTGTGATTTTGTATGGTCGGTGTCCTGTATGCATCTACAATTTGTATATCTGTTTCCTTTTTTATTTCTGGAAAGTTTTCTGTAATTATTTCATGTAGCAGGTTACTCATTCCCTTGGTTTGAATTTCTATTCCTTCCTCTATCCCAATGACTCTTAAATTTGGTTTTTTTATGTTATCCCATATCTCTTGGATGTTTCTCTCGTGATTTTTAACCAGCCTATCTGAGTTGGCTAGACTCTTTTCAAGATGATATATTTTGTCTTCATTATCTGATGTTCTGGCTTCTACTTGCTTCACTCTATTAGTGATACTCTCATTTGAGTTTTTAATTTGGTTTATAATTTCCTTCATTTCTAAGATTATTGTTTGATTCTTTTTTATAATCTCTGTCTTCTGATAAAGATGCTTAACTTCTTCTTTTATCTGTTTATGTAATTCATTCTCAATGTGTTCTTTCGCTGCTTGAATTTGCTGTCTTGTATCCTCGTTAAGGTTCCATTCCATCTGTCTAAGGTATTCCTTGAGTTCTTTATATGACCATTTTTTCTGATGACTCTATATCCTCCTGAATATTTAGGCTGTCCTGCATTGTTTGTACTCCTTTTCTTCCTTGCTTTTTCGTGCTGCTCATGTTGCTTCTTGTTCTGTTTGACTGCTGAGTTACTGTTTACTCCTAGTAATTTATTTGATGTAATTCCCGGCAGGTCTCCTTTCAGCGGAATGTTGCTAGAAGTTTCTCAGCAGGTCACACGTAGGTGTATGAATGGGTTTCTCTGATCCCGTTACTGCGGAGGCATTGAAAGTGCTGCCTCCTCGCCGGCCGCCATGTTGGGTCCTCACATACCAATACTTATTTGTTTCATGTGATATTATGGACATTTTTATATTACTTATTCAATTCTTCTATGTGGACCAATCTCATTTTAATTGTGGTATAGAATTTCAAAATACAGGCAAACACTAATCTATGCTCTTCCTATTAATAGCTTTAAGTTTTTTTGCTACTGAAAATAATGCTACAATGAATGTTTTTATAAACAGAACTTTCTGTATAAATAGTATGGCTTCCTAGAGATATTATTGTTAGATCAAAGAGTCTATGCTTTCATACTTTTTATTAATTATGTCAAATTTTCCTCCAAAGAACTTGTATCAGTTTGTCAACCCACCATCAATTAGTAAGTGCTACTTTCCACATTTGCACTTTCAGTGAATATTATTAGTTTTTTATAAAGTGATACATGAAAACATCACATTCTTTATATATTTTTATAAGTACATTATAGTTATACATACTATTGTGGTTCATTTTTATAATTATACATGCATGGAATACAATTTGCTTCATTTAAGTCCCCAGTGCTTACCCCTCTCTTTTCTTTGTCCCACTATCCCCTTCCTCTACTCCACTGATCTCCCTTCTATTTTTATTGTATTCTTCATATCCACTTTTTTCCCCTTATTTTAACTTCCCCATATGAGAGAAAACATTCAACCCTTGACTTTTTGAGTCTGGTTTATTTCACTTAGTGTGTTGTTCTCCAGTTTTATCTATTTACCAGAGAATGCTACAATTTCATTCTTTTTTATGGCTAAATAGGACTTCATTGTATATAGATGCCACATTTTCTTCATCCATTCATCTGTAGACAGGCACCTGGGCCGGTTTCATAACTTGACTAATGTGAACTGCACTGTTGCAAACATTGAAGTTTGGCTTGAAACACTAGAGTATACTGATTTCAGTTCTTTAGAAATATTAAGGAGTAAGATAGCTGGGTCTTGTGGTGGTTCCATTGCTAGTTCTTTGAAAATCTCCATACTTCTTTCCGGAGTAGTTGTAGTTATTTGAAGTCCCACCAACAGTGCATAAGTGTACCTTTTCCCCACATTTTCACCAGCATTTATTATTATTTGTATTTATGATGACATTCTGACTGGAGTGAGATGAAATCTCAATGAAGTTTTGATTTGTATTTTTCTGATTTCTAGAGATGTTGAACATCTTTTTCATATATTTGTTAGCCATTTGTATTTCTTATTTTGTAAAGTACCTGTTTAGTTCTTTTGCCCATTTGTTAATTGATTGTTTTTTGGTGGTTTTTTTTTTTGGAGTTCTTCATATATTCAGATTATTAATCCCCTATTAGAGGAGCAGCTGGCAGAGATTTCCCATTCAGCAGGCTCTCTCTTCATGCTCTTAATTGTTTCCTTTGATGTGCAGAAGCTTTAGTTTGTATCTATTTGATTAATAGTTAAGTTGAAGGAGCTATAAAGAATTAATTTAGGAACAGTAAGGGGAAGGGGGGATGGGGCAACAGCAACATTCAGTTTTCAAAGTATAGTAGTTAAGGTAATGTTTAGCTGGAAAAGGCGACCCCCAAATACAAAAGCTTAAATAGTTTGTAAGCTCTCTGTCTCAGCCCCTCCCCCCTCCCTCCTTCAACCCTTCTCCCTCCCCTCCCTTCTTCAACCCCTCTCCTTTTTTTCTCTCCTTCCCTCTGCCCCCCCTCCCCTACTCCCTGCCCCCCCCCATCTCTATCTCTATTTCTATCTCTTCTTTCATGAAACCTTGACCAGTCTGCACTGATAGGCCAGCTGTATTCCAGTGGCTATGTAGGGACTCACATAGCATTTGTAACCTCTTGTGTATTACCCTTATCTGCAGGGTGGAAGATGGGTTTCTGCATAGCTATACAAGTTTGTCTGTAGGATAGACCTACCTAAAAGAGAAAATGATAAGTATGATTTCCAGCTAGATGTCTATAAATAGATTTTAGTGATGGAGTTTAGGACACACTACCCCAAAATACAGCTTTTGGCATTTGAGAAAACAGCAGAACCAGGCAAGCCAGTCTGACTTCCTTCCACCTTTCCTTCTGAAGCAGTTTATAAAAGAATTCTCTGCTCTTCCTCTAAAATAGATCATAAGAACCTCAATCTAGAGTGGTCTTTCCTATGCCTAAAAGAGAGGAAGGTCATAGAAAAAAATCTCAACAAAAGTGCAGGCCTTCGTAAGGTTTCCCCCAAGTTGTCTTACCATTAGATCATACCATTTTTGCTTTCAATCGTATTTCTGTACAATTGTCCATAAAAATCACTTTTCCTTTATCTTTGGGTCTTAATTTCTGAAGGGGCTCATGAAAAATAAAACTATATTAAATAAATATTTAAGTTTTTCTCTTGTTAATCTTTTTTTTTCAGGGGTCTTGGCAAAAAATTTTGCAATGAAAAAGGAAACAAATCTTTTCTCCGTGCATTAACAACTTTCCATAGTGAAAACAATGCTCCAGAAATCTGCTTCTCAAATGGAGATGGTTTCTTGTCCCCAAATTCAGTGGCTTCATATAGCATCTCCAGAGACTGAGAAAAAAACATTTTGTCATGTTAATAGTTTCTATGCTAGGAAACTGAGGCTATGATAATTTTCACCAGTCGATATATTCCAATATATTTGGAATAGTTGCTACAATTATTGAAAGTTTTGGGTAATTCATAATAATTCTGTAAGATCCATATAAACTTATTACTAGGGGCTGACTTGCATAGTCCTTCTTCAGGAAATTCCTAGGTCTGCAAACTTGAGTGGGAGGCTACAAATTGTGAACTCTCCCTTTGGTGATTCCAGTTATATTTCTGTTAACCTGACATATATTTTTTTCCAATTACACAGACCAAGTAATAGTTGTCAGCTGCCCATCTACTCTTATTCTGTAGAATTGTCATTAAACAACCAGATGTCTGCAGGTCAAAACATTGACTGCCATCCACCTCTATGGCTAATTATGGTAATTGCAACCACCTTTGCTTTGAAGGTTAAGCATTACCACATGGCCTTTCCCACTCCAAAATTATTCCCATTAAAGTGAGAGATCCTAATAAAAAGTTAGCATCCCACTTTTATTTTCAATTCACTGAAGAAAGCTAACATAGATAGAGCTTTTCTAGCATAGTGTCTCCTATATTACCCTGAGAGATTGTCTGTTTTCTGGCAATTCCTGATGGACATGTTGTCTATAATAAATCTACCTGGAGGTTCTCAATTCTCTAAGCTACTGGATACCTTCTTTCACATAAGAACAAGGAAGTTTTAGCATCTTCACATCATGAAATATTGGTTTTCTTTGAATCCAGGATTGAGTAACCAACAAAGGAAAACACTAGAGATGCTTAAAACTGTTTTGGATGGTACACTAAATTCAGAATACTGGGTAAGTATATCTCCATGGAAAATTTGGCTCAGTTCTTCAATATGTTTTATCTATTCCAGTTTAACTCTTTTAGAAAACATTCCTACACAATTCATCAGGTTCCTGATGATGCAATTTTGAAAGATTTTTTCAATCCTAATAGGCATACTTTGTTTCCTCTGGAAATAGGCTTAGTAATTTTCCAACTGATGGATGCTGGGATCTAGCTTTCTTGAGAGCTGATGGAGATGGGTCTTCAGAAGATCTGGTATTTCTTTGTGAGTCAGAATACCAAATGAGGTCATTGAAGCATCTTTATGTATATAAAGGTTATTTTTTTATTTTAATTTTTTTTAGTTGTAAATGGATCTTTTATTTTATTTTATTTATGTATTTATAATGAGGTGCTGAGGATGGAACCCAGGGCCTCACACCAGGCAAGAGTTGTGGCTCTACCACTGAACCACAACTCCAGCCTCTAAGATTATTTTTCTTATACAGGGAAGAGAGGCTACTTCTTCATGCAAAATGATCTTGGGTTGATGTGGGAAATTAAAGTTCACATTTTCAAACCAACCTAGATATCTTCATCACAAGTCTCACAGTGCAACCTCTCAACCAATGCTCTGACTTTATTAAAAGGGCCTTGTTAGTGTTGTGTGTTTACCAAATGTAGCAATTCTACCACTGGCACAATTATATTTTTGGCAAATTCTCAGTCATGTCTGTCCTGTAGTTATTAATATAAATGGATTCTTTTGAGGTCATTATAGGAGTTTTATAGTTTTCTACTAAAGCTTTGGTTTTTAAAGTAAGTTCTTCCACTTATCCTTTTTGTTTTTTACTTCCTCTTTTTTAGGTTAAGGTCTCCAGAATAGTCATAAACAGTCACGCCTACAGTCTTTTTATTTAAAGTCAAAATTTTTTTATATTGTTTAAAAGTCAATGGATATTTATTTTATTTATTTATATGTGGTGCTGAGAATTAAAACCAGTACCTCACACATGCTAGGCAAGCATTCTACCCCTGAGCCATAATCCCAACACTACTCCTACAGTCTTTTAAATTCTTATATTGCCATAGAAACCAAATGCAAAATGTATGATATCTGGCCTTCTGTGCCATGTGGACACTGGTAATATCTGAGTAATTCTTACATCATGGCATAGCATTTTCTTTGAAGAAGAGCATGCATTTATCAAATAATTTAACAAACACAGTCTCAGAATACCAAATTGAGGATCTACTTTGTGTGGTTATTTTTGGTATTAAGTCCTTTATCAGTCAGAATCCCTATGGGAAACAGAATTTTACTCAGATGGTTTAAATGAAGAAGCTTTAATAATGGATTACTTATGAATATGTGTATAGGGTGTCAGGATAGTAAGTCATCCATAGACAAAGGTCAGTAGGAATGCATACCACTTACCAAAGAGTGACCTTTTGATCCAGAAGAGCCCAATGAGAACTATAATTATAAAGAGGAGGCTGCCTTGTGGAAGGCTTGGTTTTGAAAGGTTGGAGCTATTACTAATACACCTGCCAAGGCATGTACTCATCAGGGAACAAATACCCTGACCTCTCTCCTCACATATCCCAATCTTTTGTGAGTGATTCCTCAACTAAGCTGAAGTGAATGTTAACCAATAAGGGAAAACAGGAGATGTGCTTCCTGGGGGTCAGCCTTCTGTTGACAGAAAGAGGCAAGAGAAGGGAAAGATGGAGGGACATGGGGTGGGGAGAACTACAGTAAAATAGCTATCAACAAAGGTAGCTATCTCACATGTCATCTCATTTTATCCTTGTATGACTGGTATCAGTTTCCCCACATTTTATACAGAAAATTCATTAGTCAACTTCTTTTTACTATAACAAAATACCTGAAACAGCATACAGGATTTATTATGGCTCATGGTTCTGGAGGTTCATATCCAAAATTGATCAGTTCCTAATGTGAAAATTTTTAATTTCTGGAGAAAATGGCACATAATGATGTAAGCGTATGCTGAAGTAAGTGTTAATATCTCAAGGTGAGAAGCAGAAGGAAAGATGACAGGTTGAGGTCAGAACAGTGACTCAAATGGCTCCCATGAAACATTACTTCTTGAAGATCCATATCCCCTCCCAACACTATCGCTCTGGAAACCAAGCTTTGACCCCTTGGGGACCTTCATCATCCAAACTATAGCAAAAAGTGAGGGTTAAACTGGCTAAGTTATTTAAGATCACATACCTAGTAAATGGTCAAGTCAAGAAGGAAACCAGATTTGTCTAGTACATAGTTATATATCTTTCTCTGCTTTACCATATCATGACTTCAATATTTGGTTTTGACCATGGAAATTAAGGATAATGGAAATTGTTGAAGTTGGAGATAGAAAGGCAAAAACAAAACTTATACTTTTAACATTCTTGAAACAAATAATTTTAAATTTTTCTGTGTGTGTGGTGGTGCTGGGGATTGAACCCAGTACCTCAAGCATACTAGGTTAGCACTCTACTGCTGAGTTATATTCCCAGTCCAACACTTATTTTCTTAATAGAACTTATCACAACCTGAAATTGTTGACAAATTTATCATCTTTTTTCTTCACTAGAATGTAAGGTTCATGAAGGTTTTGTTTTTCTCCATTTTTGCTATAATAAAAAACGCTTGCTAAACTAAAAAGAAAATGAATAAGTAAATGAAAGGGTAAAAACATATGCATCTTTCTTTAGACACGTTAGAGCATAGAATTATATCCTAATATTTTAATTTGCAAATAAGCTTGAAAACCATCCAACTTTTCCTGAGTATTTCCTGGAAAAGAGATATCAAGTATATAGGTATCTATTCCCTTGTTAAACCATCAGTAATAATAGTTATACCTATACCAAAGACAGTTGATTCTGGTTTTGTTCCAACTTTTGGCCTCAATAATAGCAAAGATAATAACCGGACTGCAGTTATCTTTTAAAAACTTACTAAGAAACATCAAATAATCATTATCTCTATTATTTAAGATAGAAACCTTTTATTTTTTTTCAATTTTTCTTCATATAAACAAGTTTCCAATTAAGTCATCTTTTTGAATGTCTTTTTTCTGTGTATAGTTCAAATTTTTAATAGTTTTCTTAAATTGTTAAAAGTTGAGGACATAACCTTAATGTAGTACTTCACACTGACTTATCAAGAACAAATTAGGATAATTGTCTCCTTTATTTGAGGAAACAGCTTTCTATTAATAAATGTTTCAGTAAAAATAATTATCTATTCATAGTCATATTCTGTTGTTGATTCAAATTGAAAAGAGAACTAAACAGGCCTGTAGGTCTTAAGAGGAATCATAGATTTGTGCCTGCTTTCATGAATTCCTCTAAGCCACCTTGAGAATGTGCTTTGTGTAGCTTCTGGATTTAGGAGTATGTGTATTCATACAGAGTCCACTTGAAACGATATAAGGCTGGGACCAAGCACAGCCCAACTTCAGCTTGCAGCAGTCACCCCAGACAAACCACAGACACAAGGAAGGAAAAGCAAATACTTTGGGCTACAATGCATTAAACTTCCGTATAGTTTGTTCTAGTCACTATAGCTGATTATGGAGTTACCTTGGATTTGGGGAACAAAATACATGCCAAAAGAAGAGATAAGAAAAAACAAAGTTTAGAGTGATGTCAGGATAGATGCACAGGAAAAAACCTCTCTTTTTAAAAGTTGAGAGAGGATGAAAGTCATTAATAGAAACCAGTGTTCCCTTTGCCTTCAGTTCCTGGAAATCTCTCAAACACTGGATTAAATTCATAGTTATCTACCCATACTAAAATTTTAGTGTTTAGGGTGTCCATTAATGTGACTAGGAAATAAAAGCTATCTAGAGGCAGAGGAATAGTCTATTTTTCCTAAAGAACATTTGAGAAATGAAGGGTGGGCATGCATGGGCTGTGATTCAGTCCGCATGAATCACTCCTTCTGGTGAAAGTCTGTGTGCCCCTCAATCAGGTTTCCATGTTAGAGATCCATTTACAGATTATAGTGTATCTGGTTTTTATATTCCAATCACGTGCCATGGAAAAATAATATAAACTTGGAAAAGAAATAAAAGGAAAAGATCTTGTCTTGGGGAAAAAAAAAAGTTTTCTGCACTGTACTGTGAGAAACCTTCACTGTGAGTTATCTATTTGTTCCCATCCTGACAGGAGAAGCTGAATGGAAGATCTAATCCACTATTTTTAAAACTGGGAAATTAGAAAGTTACTGGTCAATGCTTTCATGGATGTATAGCTAAGGAGAAATAAATTCAGTTATATTCTTTAACTCCTGCCTCCCCCCAAGAGTGATGGCTCTAATTTAGTGTGACCTGCTGTCAGCTCAGGAAATTTCCACCTTGAGATTTTCCTAGCAGAGTCAAAATCAGTCACAGTCAGAAAAAGAAAAAGATTGTTTTTATGAGAGTGCCTGAAACTGCATTTAAATTCTGTCTTAAAAAGTTGCAAAGTGCTTGGCTAATGATTTTCCATAGTGTCATTTTTAAACTATTTTGGCATGCTCTATGAATAGTACATACATTTACTGTTCAAAAACTAATAAAAAAGCATTATAATTCTTGGAATAGAGTGTCTTTGAGAAAGCAAAAATCTATCCCAGGATGCAGACATTATCCAGCTTATTAGGGTGACAGATAGGCCTGTATAGACCCTGGCAGAGCAATAGATTAGGAATAAAACAGGAAACAGGCTGGTCTCTCAGGCAAAATAATGATATGGGTTCCAGGTGGAAGGAACACTGGGTGGGTTTTGGAAATGTCTCCACACCTTTCCCCAGCTGAGTTAATAATACATTCTCCAAAGATGTTCTTTCTATACAATTCTGGGGCTAATATAAGAAGAGTCTCAGGATCCATCTATTCTCTTTTTATTTATTCCCCCTGGTTCTGGAAGACTGTCCAAGGAAGCCCTGTAAAGTAGCAAAGACAACCATTTTGGTGAAGGAGTTGTAAAGGAGATATGAATTCATTATTAATTACATGGTGGTATGATTTGGATCTGGCATGTCCCCCAAGGCTCACGTGTTAAGGGCTTATTCCCCCACTGCAGCAATATTTGGGGTAGAGATTTGGGAAAGTGACTGGATCATAATGGTTTTGACCTCATCAGTGAATTAATCTAATGCAAGATTCACATTTGATGGCATTATTGGGAGGTGGTAGAAACTGTAGGAGGTAGGACCTAGTTGGAAGATGTAGGTCACTGAGGATATGCCCTGGAATGGTATATCTTGTTTCTGGCCCTTACTCTTTCTCTCTCTCTCAATTTTTTTTTAATATATAAAGACAAGAGCTAATGGTCTTTGGTGGTAATGTGTGTGTGTGTGTGTGTGTGTGTGTGTGTGCGCGCGCGCATGAGGATCAAGAGTAGTGGTGGTGGAGAGATGTGGAATGTGCATTCAGTAGGTTACTTACTTTTTGAGTCATTATACATAATTCAACTGGCAGTTTATGCAGTTTATGCAGCTATATGCAACCTGAAACTCTCTCAATGTTGGGCATGGGCATTAAGATACAGCTCCCAGCTACTTGTATCATCACAAGGGCAAACAACCAATACTCTGTAGTGTATTGTGTTGCTAAGCTTGACTGTTGGTAGATGCATTGTATTAAATACTTTGTCTTATGATGAGAAGATTTTAAACTTATGATGGATTTCTCAGGAAGCGATTTCATTGTAAATCAGGGGGCCTTTGTACATGGAAAATTATATGAGGAATTGGGAAGTGTAAGGGAAGGTACCAAAATGATATATCCTGATGGTACTCTACAGTGCAAAGATTTCAGGAAGGAGCAACTGAAGGAAGGAGATCAACAAGGAATCTGATAAAGATATTCAGTAAGAAAAAAAATGAGGATTTGAACCAAGTCAGTAGAAATGAACATTAAGATGTTGCCAATGAGATGAGATGACAATGAGATAGGAAGGACTCTTGGGCTTCTTGTTGGAATTCAAGGGAAACACAGAACACAGGAGGAAGAACAGACTGTGAGAATGAGGGTATTGGAGGAGCTCAAGAGATATCTTTGTACAGTGTAGTTTCATGTGTCTATGGCATAGCCAACTGGAATTATTTATAGGAAATGAAATGTATGACATTGGAATTTAGGGAAGTGATAGGATATGGCCAAAAAGAAATGCATGCCTCTTTGAATTGATCATCAGGTAATTAAGAAGGAAATGGCTTGTTAAGGATATTTACCTTCTTAGGAAATATAAAATAACTAATATTAGGGCCCAAGCATCATATATGGAATGAGCTAGTAAAGAGGAGACTGGGGAAAATGTCAGGGAAGGAGAATTTTAAGGTGAAGCCAATTTCAGAGAAGATGGGAAGACATCTGTTTTATATCAGGAAACAGGAGGTCATCCAAAAGATCTGCTAAGAACAATGCAATTTTGTTTTTCTTTGATGAGCAAGGAGATCAAGTGTCGGTGTAAGATCTATGTCATGCTTTTATTCACTGAACTTCCCAGACTAGTAGTTATAATTCCAAACTTCCCATTTCAAATCTGTTCATTCCAAGAACATAAAATAAGAAGTGTGTCAAAAAAGAATGTAAGAGACTAGGGAAGCTTGGTGGCGCACACCTGTAATCCCAGCAGCTCAGGAGGCTAAGGCAGGAGGATGGTGAGTTCAAAGCCAGACTCAGCAAAAGTAAAGTGCTAAGCAATTCAGTAAGACCCTCTCTCTAAATAAAATACAAAATAGGGCTGGGAATGTGACTCAGTGTTTGGGGGGGGGGGTATTATTGCCTTAAGATTAAATAAACAGCATTAAAGAGATTCCGTGTGTGTGTGTGTGTGTGTGTGTGTGTGTGTGTGTGTGTGTGTAGACAAAGAAAGCATTTTATATTAGACAAAGATTATTCACAAATATCCTAAAGAAATTTACTAGCAGCTTGGAAAAAAAATTTTAACTCTTAACCTTATATATTATGTCCACATTAATTTAGATGATTAGAAACCTTAAATTTCTTTTAAAGTATAGAAATTAGAAAAAAGTATAAAGGTAAATAAATGATTGGCTAATTTTAGAATTTTTAAGTATATCCAAAGGTCAAAATCAGTGAAAGAAGCCAAATGAAAAAAAATACTTTTAAACAAATAACTTCATGAAATGTATATCAAAAGAGTTAGTTAACATCTTCAAACAAATTTTGAAAAAATAACATATTAGAAAAAAATCTAAGAAATAGTACAAATGGAGTTAAAACGTCATCAATAGAAGAGGATTTGTAGAAGATGGTGGAATAAGACATCTGAATTATATCACCTTCTAAATTCATACACCGAAGCCCTAAGCCTCAGTGGGATACATTGGAGATATATTTGGATATATAGTTTAGAAGAGATCATTATGAGATTAGTATTCTTATTTACAAAAAAAAAAAAAAAATAGACACTAGAGAGCTTGCTCTTTTCCTTCATCACATGAGAGAATAATCTGTAAGCCAGAAGGAGTCCTCAAGAGTGCTTGACCGTACTGGCACCCTTATCTCAAACTTCCAGTCTCCAGATTACATGAAAATTTGTTTATTAAGCCACACAGTTTAGGCATTTTAGTATAGCAGACCAAGCAGCTAATACAGAAGAAATTTAAAACAGCCCTCTGTGCTGTATTAGTGAAATCATGAATTTGTTTGTTACTGTGCAACATACGAATACATTTTAAAACAATTTATTGAACACTTTATTTTATATTTTCTTCAAAAAGCAAAGCAGAGTATGTCACCAGGGTATTCTGGAGACCATCCACTCTAAGGAGATTATTTCCATGTTATATTTATAAAGGCTTTAAAAACCACAAATTGTTATTTTGAAAGATTTTCACTCCTCAACTTTCTAAATTGTACCTGATGTGAAGATAAACAATCACTCCCAGGATTGCTTCAAAAAGAAAAATATTGGAAAGTAGTGAAACCAGTCACTATATTGAGGTTTTCTATTTCTTGATCATTTTAGCATGGTATATGTTAAAATAAAAATATTTCATTTATCTATAGAGCATGTTCAGTAGAAGGCCAAACTATTGTAATCTGAGATTCTGTGGTGATAGTCTCACTTGTAGTGTGTCACAAAGAATTACTTTAAAAAATTCTAATAACTATATTACTTACTTATTTTTAGACATGACAAAATAGATACTTCAAACGAGACTTCATTTGTATGAAAAAGTAAAATACGTAAGATATTTACCATTAAATAAAGTCAAGCATATTGTGAGGAGGGAAATGAACATTCTTTTTTTTTTTTTTTTAAGTTTGCAAAGTTGATTCAGAAGAAATTTTTGTCCTTCTAAGAGATGTTTTTGGTAAGAAAACTGGGTTATCACCAAACATTGAAATAATATTATGAAAAGGGTTGACAGCTCTGATAATTCAGAAAAAGATAAATTCCTTAAAAATATTCAGTACTCTGTTGAGATGCTGGTTCTTGTGGATGAGAATCCTAGGTTACTCAAGTGTGGCACCCTAGCCTATCAGTGCTAATTCATCTCTTCAATCAGTATGTATTTTTTGAATGATTAACAGGTGTTTTGGTACTACTAAGACAGAAGAAGTAGGCTGGGAAAAGTAAAAAAGCCCCAGATAGCTTAAAAGAAGGCGTTTAAATGAACAGAGGAGACTAGAATTTTATTCCCTACCCTGGTAGAAAACTATTATCTATTTGGGACTGTGTGGTTTGAATGATCATTGTGTAATTGAATTCAAGTGTATTAACTGATTTCTTATTTCGAATACTGAAATCAAATAACTGTTTAAGAGATAAATATATTCAAAGTACACTGAAAATGCCATTTGCTGATTTTATTTTTTATTGACATTGTTACCTAAATATTCTGCACTTGGTCTGCTTTATAAAATTTCTCCTCAAAAATTAAGGTAATCTCAGATTTACCTCTGAGTCACCCTACCTTTTACATAAAATTTATCCTAAATTTTGGTAGAAGAGGTCTTGAATTATGCATCCTACCCATAGAAAAAGGATCTCAAAGTCCTCTTTTACTTTTGTATTCTCCCAGATTCTTTTAGTCCAAGCTGGTGTGGTTCTTTTAGAAAACTTCAAAAGTTTTGTATGTCAGTTTGTAATAGAATCCTTTATTTAATTCACCCAGAAAACTCTTTAAAATAAATCCTTGTTTCTTGCAATCTTTGTAAGCCTGCAGAAGGAACATCACCTCTAAGATTCTCAGATATCCTACTGTGTAGTCACAGAGGTAGGATAGACATGACCTTAAGATCCTTACAGGGGCTTTTGCCTCTGAAAGGATCTGTGAGATGTCCTTTTTAGTTATTTGGGAGTCTTCATATGAACTTCATCTTTTTTTTCTGTTTGATTATTTATTTATTCTAATTTGTTATACATGATAGCAGAATGCAATTCATTTCATATTACACATACAGAGCACAATTTTTCAAGTCATTGATTGTACACAAAGTATTTTCACACCATTCGTGTCTTCATACATGTGCTTCAGGTAATGATGTCTAACTCATTCCACCATCATTCCTACTACCTTCTCCCCTCCATTTCCCTTCCTCCCCTTTGCCTTATGTAAAGTTCCTCCATTTCTCCCATGCTACCCCCACATCGTCATTATGAGTTTCATATCAAAGAAATCATTAGGTCTTTGGTTTGGGGGATTGGCTTGCTTCACTTTGCATTATATTTCCCAACTTCATCCATTTATTGGCAAATGCCATTATTTTATATTCAATGTTGAATAATGTTTTTTGTGTGTATATAAACCAATGTTTCCTTATCCATTAATCTCCTGAAGGGCATCTAGGTTGATTCCAGAGCTATTGTGACTTGTGCTGCTATAAATATTGATGTGGCTGTGTCCCTGTAGTATTTTGTTTTTAAGTCCTTTGGGTATAAAGCAAGGAGTGAGATAGCTGGGTTGAATGGTGCACATAAACTTAATCTTTAAACTATGTTTTCCTTCACTATCTGAATTTGATCTTTGTCCAAAGCCATTTCTTAATTTTAGAATCATTTGCTCTCAGAGAAAAAAACCTGAAAAAATTAAAAGTTATTAATTTATTTTAAAACTTACAAGACTTGGCATCTTTAGATTAAATGGTTTATTCCTTATCTTTTTTTTTTCTACAACATAATTATTGTAGACAGCAAGAAGTCAGATGATATTTTCGATACTCCTCCTGTTACTATGATATTCTCATTTATAATGTTAAATTGCATAAGCATGATTCATTTTTTATATTGATCTTTTTGAAAGCACAAAATTTTGATGTTGTTGAACAAGCCTACTTTGTTTTGATTTAATAACATTAATAACCATTTTACTTTTAATTTATCTTGAACTATATCTTATTGTCTTTTTTTCTGAGTTATCTCCCTCAGAGCATTTAGTTAAAAAATTTCAGTGGGAAACCATTTTGTCACACTACTTATTTATTTTAATAGTTTATAAATATAATTCTCCAATTTTGAGATTACCAAAAGAAATTTGTAACTTTTAATTTTTATTGCACTGTTGAGAATGTGATATTTATCAAATGTTTCTTACAAAGAAAACTTCTAGGTACATAAAATACATTTAATAAATTGAAAAACTTGCAGATAAATTACACTGTATTATATTCTAGTCCATATCTTTTTTTAAAGCATTCAAATTTGACAGCTCAGCCAATAATGTTTAATTCTCATTTGAACTTTTTAAAATTGATTTTTAATTAATATATAACAGCAGAATGAATTAGAATTTATATTATACATATAGAGCATAAATTTATCATATCTATGGTTCTATGCAAAGTTTATTCACTCCAATTCATATTTTCATACATGTACTTTGAATAATAATTACCATCACCTTAATTTCCATAAAAAATTACTTGTAAAACTTGTAAAAATATTAATAGTATTTCTTAGGTCAACAAATGTTGCATACAATACAGGATAGTAGTGCAAAGAAAAGGGAGGTCTTAGAAACAAACCATCTAGTTTTGAATCTTAACTAAGTTATTATTCATAACTTGATCTTGGGTAGATTTCTTGACTTCCCTAATCTGGAGTTAATTCATCTGTAGAGCTCAGTGTCATTGTAAAAATTAACTATAGTAAATATAAAATGCCTGGCACTTTATAGCTTGTATCTCTTATGCTTTTTCTAAGTTCTCACAATAGGTACAGCACTTTAAAATCATGTGTTATATTTACCTGGAATTTAAGCCTCTGGTTCTTTTGCTCTCGTAATGTAGACATAGAATGTGCAACTATATAGGGCCAATATTATTACCTTACTCCAAAAGTATACTTTTAACACTGACAACGTTCTTGGTACTATCTTAGCAAAGGACATCGTGAGGAACAAACAGACAAAGTTCTGTCCAATTAGAAAACTAATTTAGAAGAAAGAAAAATAAGTGAATAACTAGATGAATAAGTACATATTATAAAATACACTCTACTCAAAATGTACAATTACTGCAAGAAAGCAGAACTGAAATGCCTGTGTTGCAATAGATTGTCCAAGAAGAGTCTGAGTCAATGAAATATAATCTGTTTCTTGAAGCATAAGTATGCTTAACACGTACATTAGAAATTATATTAGAATTAGAAATTATATTTTATGTCTGTCTTACTGTAAATCAAGTTCAAAGCAAGAAGTGTCACTTTGATATCCGTAAAACAAATTACTTGTAAAACTTGTAAAAATATTAATAGTATTTCTTAGATAAACAGATGTTGCATACAATACAGGATAGTAGTGCAAAGAAAAGGGAGGTCTTAGAAATAAAACGTCTAGTTTTGAATCTTGACTAAGTTATTATTCATCACTTGATCTTGGGTAGATTTCTTGACTTCCCTAATCTGGAGTTAATTCATCTGTAGAGCTCAGTGTCATTGTAAAAATTAACTATAGTAAATATAAAATGCCTGGCACTTTATAGCTTGTAGCTCTTATGCTTTTTCTAAGTTCTCACAATAGGTACAGTGCTTTAAAATCATGTGTTAATTTTTCTGGAAAATAAGCCTCGTAGTGTTCCTTTGCTCTTCTAAAGTATACATAGAATGTGCAACTATATAGGGCATCTGCTCTCTTATCTATTATGTAAATGCTTAGTATAGTGACATAAATGTTATCTGTTGTTGTTTAAACAGTATAAAGGATACATAAATTTTGGCTTCTATCTCAGAGGTGAGAGTGTTAATCTGTAATCCAAATAGAAAGATGGACAAAAGACAGGTGAAGTGTAACTTCCAGTTGGTGGCCCAGGTGGCTCCACAGAAAGATGAATTGGATCATGAGGTCTAACCTCATCAGTGGATCAATCCACTGATGGGTTTATAATTTGACAGGATTATTGGGAGTTGGTAAAAACTGTAGGCAGTAGGGCATACATTTGTTACCAACTCCCAATGGGAGGGTAGGTCATTGGATTTGATTCCCTAGAAGGGGACATCTCATTCCTCAGATCTTTCTTTCCCTCACTGTTTTTTTTTTTTTTTTTTTTTTTTTATCTCTATGAGGTAAGCAGCTCTGTTTTGAAGCCAGGCTCCCTGGCTTGTTGATGTTCATTTTCTCCTGGTGTCTTTAAATATTCTTTCTCTTATACACATTCAAATTTCACCTTATAAGATTTCCAATCCTAGCAAATTAGAAGTCATCCTAATAATCTCGTGTTAATTTAATCCTCTCTTTAAAATGTTCTCTCCAAATACAGATACCTTCAGAGGCACTGGGGATTAGAACCCCAACATATTAATTTGGGGCAGGGACACTCTTCAGCTTATCCCAGAAGAATTTTTCTGATTATCAAATCTCAAATGGGAAATGAAAAAAAAGTACTATAAAGGTAACTGATAAAACCATTATGTGCAATGTGTGGGGCTGGTTAGTTATTAAGTAACAAAGACATGCAAATACATACATACAGTATGCAATAGATACAACCATTTTCATTAGCCAAAAGCACATCGCCTTATTTAGAGAAAATGATAGAGCAAGTGAACAAAATGTCCTGAGTAACTTTTATGTATAGACCATTGCTTTCAACTACTATCTCTTCGTCTTTCTCTTGCTTTCTCTTTTCTAGTCACGAATTTGAATTATCAAGAAAATATTTAAAATAGTTCAGAGAGTTAACCCTTCTGAACCACAGAGATCATTTCTTTTTTTTTTAAATTTTTAAGGAAACATTAAGCATTTTAAAATTTTGTCTCTGTCTACTCTATTTTAAGTCTCTTAAGAGCATCAAATATATTTTATGTGTCATGAACTCCAAGAGTCTTACACAGTGCTAGCTTAGTAAAGACACATGAGTGGTAGTAAATAGTGGTTGGATAAAATGATGAATAATTTCAGATAAGTTAAGTGAGTCATTCAGGAGAATTATCAGGAGATTTCAAAACACAATTTTGATTGCTTTCAGGTGAGCATTTGATTCCCCTACACTGTTTACTTACATTGAATTTTTGAGTCAGTAATTTTCTTTGTGTTATGAACTAAAAGTGAAAAGGAGAATAAAGAGAAGTCACTTGAACAATTAATCCTATATAAAGACATGTGCTTAGTCATCTTTTCTTACTTTCAGACTCTAATTATTATGATATTATTATTATTATTACTATTATTATTATTATTACTGGTGCTGGGCATTGAACCCAGGGCCTTGTGCATGATAGGCAAGCACTGTACCAGCTGAGCTATATCCCTAGCCACTTTCTGATTATTATAACCATATTCATTACATGATATTATTCTCTACAGATTTACCCAGAAAAAAATTATAATCCTTTCCATTGAATTCTACTACAACTATAATCTTACTTATTATTTAAAAATTTGAAAAATGTTATGTAATTGTCTGTTTCACTTTGTTTGAGAAATTTATATGATTTGTATCTTTGGCAATTTGAAAGTGATTCTTAAATTTTACTCATAATCATTAACTATAGAATGGTATATATGCATTGTAATTTTATTCTATACACTTCCTAGGGTATCTTGCTAAAGGGTCCTCTGCAGGAAAACTAATATTTAATTTAAAAATGCTCTTACTAGTTGAAGAAATCACTTGGTGCTTGGCAATAGCACTCGGTACCTATGAATATAGTTAAAATAAGAAGACATATAGTTTTTTGAAGACGATATAAAGATGACTATAACGATCTGAAAAGATGTTGGAAATCATTAGCATTAGGGAGATGCAATCTGAGACCATCTTGAGGCATCATCACACTTCATAGGTTAAACAAAGATAACCAAAGTGGTAATACCAGATACAGATGATACAGGACGCAGAGAAACTGGATCTCTCATACCTTGCTGGTGAATACTGAGAATGGTACAGCCACTCTGAAAACAGGTCACTAGTTTCTTAAACAAGTAAACTTACCCTTATCACAGGGCCCAGCTCTGACTCTGGTGGATGTTTATTCCAAGAAAAAGGAATGAAATGTTCACCCATGCAGCAAATCAGGTGAATCCCAAGGATATCATGCTGCATGGAAAAAGGCCAATCTAAAAAGTCATATAGCGCATGATTCCATTCATGAAACATTCTTGAGATGACAAAATTATGGAGAGGGAGAAAAAATTAGTGGATAGTGATGGGGGTGGTGTTGGCAGTGATGTTGTAAAAGGGTAGCAAGAGGGAAGAGAACTGAAGGACATTATATTAAGCAAAACAAGTCAGGCACAGAAAGACAAATACTGCCTGTTCACACTTACATGTGGAAACTAAAGGTGATCTCAAAGAAGTACAAGAAAGAATAGTGGTAACAGAGCCTGGGAGAGGTCTGGAAATCACTTATTATCATCCCTGAGAAGGACATGAAAAAAGGAAATAAATTGCTGGATGACAGTTCTTCAGTGCCAAGGATCATTCAAAGTATCACCTACAGTGCATTGCTCCAAAATTGGGGGCAGAGAAGAGGAAGCTACTCTGGTTAACTGTTGCAGGGTTTGATCAGTTCAATGGATTTTGGTCTTTGTTATATTTTGCCTGTCCCGGATAAAAGTTTTTCAAATGGACAAGCTAACCAGAAAAGCTGCTCCAGTCCCTTCTGTCCAGTCTAGTCTTTCTTACTCTAAGCAAATCATCCTAATGTTCCTCCCCAGCAACTGAGGAATCAAAGACTTATGATAGACATGAAAGAAAACTCTATTTTTTTATATCATTTGATACTCACTCCATGTCCATAAACTACTAAAGTGTTAGGGTCTGTAAACAAGTCAGGATGGCGCCTGGCATTTTGCCAGAGGGAGTGGTTTGTGAAGGAACGCCAGGGAGCCTTTAAGTGTGGAGATTCCTTATTGGTTGACTGCTGTATCTAGTTTATGTTAATTAAGATAAGCTGTGTGGAATGTATATATACCCCTCCTGTCCTACAATAAACAGCTCCCACTCCTGCTGTATCCATGTACACAAGTTGCTCCTCACACCCCGGTTATTTTGCTGCAGCCGGACTGTGGCACTAAAGGTTTGCAATAAATCATCTCAAATACTATTTCATCTGTGCTCATAAAAAGTAGACACATTTTAATTGTTGGAACCTTTTACCTCTCTTGGGACCGAGGCCATTATTGGTTGGTGGCTGAGGTGGCCTCATGGGTTCTTCCAGAGCATTTCCGTATACATGACCTGGCTGGATTGGTGTTCGCAGGCTTTTAGCCTCTGCATGGGCTTTTGACCTTAGTGCTGCCTAATGGTTGAATCTGAAATCTTCCTAGGCCCCTTAGTGATAGTGACGGTACCTGCCCCTTATTCGTTCTTCCTACTGTCTCTTCCTACTCCCTCCTTCTATCACTATAGAAACTTGTCCCTGACAAAATAAAGTTGAGACTGTTGCACCTTCTTGGTTGACTCCTCTCCCGACTCAGTGTGATTGTGGGCCAGGTTGGGTGGCAGGCCAGGTTGAGATACTTACCCTCTAGCTCAGCCCAGGAGAAGCTAGTGTGCTTCACTACCTCTGTCAGAGGGTGGTTCCCACAGCTGGTGCCTTGGAGAGGACAGGCTGATCCTGCCTGCCTCCCGTGTACCCTTTGTCACAGGGAGCGACATTAATGTGAGACCAAATCAAATCCAGGGATAGACATTAATAGAATATCTCAAATAAGTATTTAATAAAAAGGCTAGCAAATTCAGGGTCTTTAATGAAACTTTAATAAAATTTATGAGACAAGGAAACTGAAAGCACAATATTTTCTTAGGAACTTTTCTGTTTGGTGTTATCTTCTTTACAACATAGAAGCTTTTCCTAAGAATGCAGGGAGTATGAAATTTCTAAGGCTCTCTTGCTGTTTTCTCCATTAAACCCCTGTCTTAAAAATCTTGAATCTATATTAATCTTTGTAATTTTCTGGCTACCTATATAACATATTTTTCTCAAGCATGCAGTGAGGTCGCTGTTTCCAAGAGCTCTTCAATTCTGAAATATAAGAAGTGTGTTTCCAGGCATTGAAACCCAAAGGTCACCTAGACACAATGGAGTGAGCAGAATACATAAAAATCTCTCCTGACAAATCTGAACTCTGCTTTTCCCAACCATGTGAAGTCTATTGGAAGAAGATTCCAAGTAATTTGGCACGTCGAAGCAAAATATATACTTTGATATTCTTCTCAGGAGTAAGCCATGATATTCTTCTCAGGAGTAAGCCATGTTATGTTGCAGGAAGGCAGTTTTTAGTGCTGAATTTCTGATTGTATCCCCCCAAAAGTTGTTCCAGGCATATCATGCAAGAATGTAACCTCCAAAAAATAAATTTTAAAGGGAGAAAATTGGACTTCAGAAGGCTGGATAATATTTGCATGTTCATGCATTTTACCACACATCAGACCTTCTTCCTTCTTCCTTGCTCTGATGTGAAGCATGTGCTTTCATTTTTCATTTTGGCTTAACATATTATCACTTAATAATAATTCAGTAAATATACTTAGAACAAGAAAGTCACCTAATGACTCATGTCTTAGGGATGGTTTCAAAAAAAATTAATTGTGCATTTTGTACCATAGAGAATTCCCAGTGTTTCCTAGAATTGTTGCAACTGATGCTGGAAGCTTCGAAATAGAGCAGAAGGCATAAGGTCTGTGGCTTGTGACCCTTCCCAAAGTATGTAAGATCGGTAGACATTGAATGCAAACAAAAAACTATGCATCATTGAAGTTTTTCCTGTCACTAAAATGCTAGCAGAGCTCAAGGAATTGTGAGTCCCTTTTTCTATAGTACAGGAAAAATAAGAAATTTCAAGACTTGAGTTACCTACAATTTCTGAGAACGTACCTTGGTACTTAGAAGGTTCTCAACTTAAAAACACAAAAAAAGAAATGTCATCATTTTCCATAGCATTTGGAAACTTTCCATAGGTTGGAAACTTTACTCTCAGAGGTCATCAGTTCTCAGATATTTATATGTTTTGAATACTTAGCCAATCTGACTTTGGGATGCATCTTCCAGTTGTTGTCTCAGTGATTTTGTTCATGCCTAACAACTGATGGCATCTTAATTTTGGTAAAATAATGTAAATGTTAAGGTGAAATTTAGAAATAAGAAAGGAAAAGCTGATATGGGTAGCTACTGGGTGTTTTGTCTCCCTTTTTTTTTATTTTTGTAAAGTGAAACAAAAGATAAACCCAAAGTTTCTATCTTAAGTTAGGTAAAATCAAAGAGGAGAAAAAAGAAGATAATATAGCTAATACTTCACTGCCACCTGTAATTTCTAAAACAACTAAGAGCATTTTTATTAAAATTAACTTTGTTGACATGTATATTAAATTATAGAGTAAATATTAAATAATTCAATCTATATTATATTATTTAAATTTACTTTGTTAAATTGTATTAATTTAAATGAAATTTAATGAATTTTTAAATATAAATCATACTATAATTCAAGTTAATAAACAATATCAGTTAATAAAATAAATGTAAATCAAACAATAGTATTAATAAAAGAAATTTAAACAATACTACTAATAAAGTAAATTTAAATTCGATTAATTTATATTAAATGATAATATAATTTATATTTAAAAATATATTAAATTTAATTTAAATTAATTTTAATAAAAATGTTCTGAGTGGTTTTAGAGACGACAGGTGTCAGAGAAGTATGTGCTATGCAATCTGCTTTTTCTCTTCTCTGATTTCACCTACTTAAGATAGAAACTTTTGATTCATCTTTTACCTTAATTTATCAAAAGTTTGTAACTACTACTATTTTAAGCTTTTCATCTTTCAAAAACTGTTGTTAGCTTATTTCTCTCCCCAACTTGTTCTGATCTACTGTTGTATAAAATGTTTTTATAAGAATTATTGTAGAGCCCCCAATAGTATGTAGATAAACAGTCCAGATATTTAATGATGCATTCTTACTAATTAACTTTTGCATTGGCAATGGATCATGTGATCCCACTTTGGGGTTGACTCATAAAAATACTCTTCCTTCTGGACATATTTAACATCTGGAAAACTGGATTAATGTGAAGTGACTTTTCTGTAGAAGTGGAAATAAGCAAAATGGATAGGGGTCATAGAATTGGGATTCAAAGCATCTTAGAATTTATCCACTAAGCTTCATGTTTAGGTCCTCCCCGTTGGAATTTTCCCTTGGTAGTTGTACAATGTTATCTTGGATAAAATAAATATTCTCAACTTTTTGCAACATTATATTTGGTTTTCATGTACTCTAAATCTGAGACCTCCTTCTTATGGGTTGGATTGTTCTTGTTTCCTGTAATTACATGTATCATTTTTATCTTAATGCCATTAAATTTAAGAAATATTATTCTTTTTTTAAAAAAAGAGGTTGGAACTAATGGTTCAAGAATGCTGCTCTGTACAGTTGCTCACAAAATTACATCAGAATTGATGACTGGTGATGATTAACTGCTACATCGGAACAAAATTCTATAAACAAAAAGTGCTACAAAAAACAAAACAAATTTTTAAAAAAGTACTATGGCAAAAAATCACAACAACAAGAACTCAAAAAATAAAATAAAATGCCTAGTACCTATACACTTACATACACCCGCTTTTTTGCTTTCTCTTACTGACACCACCATGATCTTTATGCAACAACTGCTCCATTTTGTCCTTTGGAATGTCCAGAATGCTTCCCATCAACTGCAATACTTCAAGACGTTTGCCTTTTGGTGCCTTGAAATGACCGATCAAAAGGTTTCTCATGAGGACCTTGTCTAGTTTTCCTTCTGTGCTGTTGACCAAAGTGGACAATTTCTGTTGTGCATGGTCCAACATTTCTTTTCGGAGCTCGTTTTGTTTTTTCAGTTCTTCCATCTCTTCTTCCTTGAGATCTAAGTCTTCTCTCAGTTTGGAAGCAGAATCCAACATAGCATTTGCTTCATGCAAACGTTCCTGCAATGATGATACTTCTCCTTCTAGCTTTTCGGCCTTGTTCTTCCATTCAGCTACCAACTGTTTTTCTTTGGCTAGTTCAGCAGAATGCATAGCTTTCTCTTCTTCTTGGGAGTGCTCTAGGTTACTTGATGACAGGGCACACTGCCTTACTCGTTCCTGGCAGAGCGAAAGCTGCAGTGCATTCTCATCCCTCTGTTGAGAGACCAGACTCAACTGTTCCTGCAGGGACTCTATCTGCACACTGGCTTGATGACTTGCCTTAGAAGATGTAGCTAGCTTCTCCTCCAAGAGTGTGACTTTCTGTCTCAGTTGAATCTCTTTGTCTTCCGCAGCCAATATTTCCTGGGCGTAAGACTCTTCTGATTCCAAGAGCTGGCTGCGTAGCCTTTCTAGCTCCCGGTTTAGGCGTAATTCTTGGTCCTGTAAGTGTTGAACCTCTTTTGTTCTTAGGATTTTTACTTTGGTCTCTTGAAAAATATCAGAATTCAATGTTTGAGCATCTCCTCTTTCTCCAGGCAACTGGGCTTTTATTTTTTCAATAGTTGTCTGCAAGTTCTTAATCTCCTCCTCTTTGTCTAAAAGTAACTGGCTATGCGCAGCATTCATCTGCTCATATTGGTACTTCAATTCATCCATTTCCTCCTTCTGCTCCTGTAAAGACTGAAGTAGTTGCATTTTACGCTGGTTTTGATTTTCAATTATATTCAGATGGTCTTCAATTTCATCTTCCAGATGATTTTTGACTATATTCAGTTGAGATACCTCCAATTCTAGTTCTGTGATAGCATCAAGAGCTTTAGGCTCAGCCACTGGTACAGCTTGATTTTGCTGTTCCCTAAGTGTTTCCAGTTCGAATTGCAGATAGTTGTTTTCTGCTTTCATGTAGGTAAGATTTCTGTCCTTTCTTTCAATGACTTGCCTTAAAGTTTCATTTTCTCTTAAGGCCTGAGAACACTTATCTAAATCCTTTTGTAGTTCTGAATTTTTTTCTTCGAGTTTTTCAATAAAAACTTCTTTCTCATTTAGGACTTGTTTCAATTGCTCCTCGTCTTCTATATAAGATGCCAAAATTTCCTCCATTTCTTTTTCATCAGCAGTCATTTGCTCAATATTCTTTTTGAGTCCTGCTATTTCAAAGTCCTTCTCTTGATTGAGTTGCACTACACACTCGTGTTTCAGCTGTAAGGCAGAGGTATTCAAATGATGTGCATTGGAGAGTTCCTGAATAGTCTGCCTGTGATTATTTGCTTCTTCCAACAGTCTTTTTTCTGCCTGGTGAAGTTTGGCTTCTATCTCTTCTTTGTCTCTTTTTAGAGTCTCCATGATAGTGTCTTTTTCTTGAGAGATTTGATTGTTAGCAGCAATAGATTCTTCCAACTTACGCCTTACATCTTCACGTGCTAAAATCAACATTTCATTTTCTGTTTTGAGATCAATAGCAACTTTCTTTAAATTTTCATTGAGCTGTTCTACTTCAGAAAGATTTTGCCTTAAGTTGCCAATTTCTGCTTCCCGTTCTTTAAGCATGTCATCCTTACAATGACTGTTAGAGTCTTCATTCAGAGAACTTCGGTACTTACTCTTAAATCCAGACAGCTCATCTTCAATTTGTCTAATGGGATCCTTAAGCCCAAGGTTTTCCTGCTGGATGTTTAAACTATTTTTTTGTGACTGATTTAGCTGATCTACTAAATCTTCTACTTTACCTTCAAGCTTCTGCTTGGTTAAATGCAAATCACTGAGGCTCTGTGCATTCCCAGTCAACTTCTCCTTCTGCACATGCAACTCTTGGGATATGTTCATTTGATCATCCTCAAGTTGATGAACTCTCTTTTTTTCATCATCTAGTTCTTGTTCCAACTTCTTGATGACAAGGTCTCCTTCATTTTGTTGTTTGGATAGCTCATCTTTTATCAAAATCATGTGCTTTGTAGCTTCCTGATTCGGATGATCCAGTTCTTCTAACTCAGCTATCAGCATTTTCTCTTCATTGATAGTCTCATTCAGTTCTTCCTCCTTTGCCTTCAAGTGAACTTGTAAGTCTAGTAATCGTACATTCAAATTCATGTCTGTTGAAGCTCTGTTTTTCATGACTTGATGGTCACAGCTCAATTTTGACAGTGACATCTGAAGTTCCTCTTTTTCTTGACTCAATGATGACTTTTCTTTTTCTAAAGCTTCAACATGCATTTTAAGTTTCAGATTGTCTTCAGCAAGACGGTTATCCTGGTTTAAGCCATTTAGTCTCATGATTTCCTTCTCAGCATCAGCCAGGGCTTGTTTTAGCCTGAACACTTCTTCCACTGCTGAACTCTGAGGAAGGATTTTTCCCTTTTCTGCCACAGTAGAACTCTGCTCCAAAACTGACATTTCATGCTGATGATCATCTATGTCTGGACTTTGGTTTGGTTGAAGAGTCTTGATAGCATTTTGTACTTTGCAGATTTCACTTGTGTCAGAATGATATTTTCCCTGAGCCTCAGCAATCTGCCTCGAGTGACCAACTTCAGGTTCATATCTTGCAACTTTAATTGACAATCTGCTTGTTTCTTGTCGTGATAAAATTATGTCACTAAAATCCATGTCATCATCACGGAAGGCGGAAAAATGACTACTGATCCCGGAACCGAATGGAGCCAGAGCAGTTGTTGTTGGTACGCCACCAGCTCCTGAAGGTACCCATTGAGCAGCTGCCTGTAGTTGAAACACTTGATTTTGCAGTACAATCTGTCTTGCTTTAAGATGGCGGCTGATCTCTACCTCTTTCTGTTGCAGTTGATATTGGTAACTTACAGACTGATGGTTTATTTGCAGCTCTGATGCTTCATGCTTTTCTTCCAGATCAGTACAATCCTTTTTCAGTCTTTCATTCTCACATCTTAGTGTGGAATCAGTAGTTTCCATTTCCTCTTCCCAGCAATGATGTAATGCTGCTTCTGGGTCTCCTAAGTCATCCAGAAGTATTTCCCTGGTGAAGCTGGAGATATGGCCAGTGAGGGAAGCCAAGCTGCTCCCCACCTGACCCAAGAAGTGGCCCAAGCCTGAGACCAGGCCTCCAAACCAGGACGACATCGCCGCCACTTCAGTGATCCATGGGACCAGCTCCAAACACCGCGTCCATCACCGTCCACTTCTCTGCCCCGAACGTCCTCCAGCGTTGCTAGGGTCAATTATGACCCAAGCGCTCAGAATTCCTCACAGCGCGAGGTTCCTGGGGCTCCACCAATACCAACCATCCCTCCCTGCCTCTAAACTCAGAAGCCGGTCCTGGGCTTTGACCGGGGGCTGGCAGCCAGTAGCACACTCACCCCCTGCAGGGCCTCTGCTTCTTCCCTGCACTTGCCTGTCAGCTATTGGCTCACACATTGGGCAGGGTTGGCTGGGAGGAGCTAGAGATACAGGAAAGTGTCCTAGTTTGAGTCCAAAGGCACTCCCACGAAGAATCAATGTTGTAGTTGAAATCCAAAGGTAGTTCACTGGACAGTTCCCTCTTGTCTGGGAGAGGTGGATTTTTTGTTGCTTTCAGTTGCATTCAGTTGACAAGGTGAGGTCTCGCTCCATTACAGAACGCAATCTATTTAATTAAAAGTCCCCGATTCAAAAGTAAATCTCACCCCAAAACACCAGAGTAATTACCAGAGTAATATTTGGCCAAATATGTGAGCATCATAGCTCAGATGGTTAATTTTATTTAACATATAAAATTAACCATCACAAAGTCTTAATCATTCTCAGAATTCAGATTATAATATGGATTAAATGTCACTAAAGAACCATCTTTACCCTTTCCAAAAATAATTTTTTGCTCTTAATCTATAAATGTTTGAGTTCATTTTAACATTATATGGTCCTTGTAAGTTCTGATTGAAGTTCATTTAAGTGCTCAAAAATTCCACTTCAATTGCACTTAAGAAACTTTGTTTTTGAGCCAAAAGGTTGATGTTCACTTAACCTATTGTTGTTTATCAATGCCAAATATAATCCAGGTTTGAACAGTGCAGAGTGAAATAAAAAGTTGAGAAATTTTCTACTATGGAGGAACAATCCTAAATTTAAATCCCATACCTAAAATTAAGGATCAGAAGGAGTTAAGATAAGGCCCTGCTTTCCAAGGTGTTTAAATTCCAACAAGTTAATGAAGAGGCAGTTTTGTAGAGTTGGGGACAAAGCAAAGAGATGAAGCACATGGGATTTAACAGGCATACCAATTGGGACCAAAGCAATTTTGGAGCTAAACTGACAGAATGCATTTATAAAACCTCTCTCACTTGCAAGAGTTGAAGAGTAAATGAGAACATAGTGTGTAGTTCTCACCTGATGGCTGGTGCAGAGAAAGTGGCCAACAAATAGAGCCTGCTGCCATTTTGTTCATATTTGCTTTTTGTTTTGTTTAGGATCATTTTCCTTATTACCCTTTAGAAGGGGTTTGGGTTTGCTCCCATTACTCTCTTCCCAGAGCCCATATTCAGGAGACTCTTTTCCTTGAGCTCTTCTTTCTATATGTGTATTCAGGGAGCAAATACTCAAGGTGGCAGGAATAAAATTTTAAGAAGGAAGAATTTTAGGAAAATTAATGGTTAAATAGATTCTAAGGATTATATTAATCACCTCATAATGTCTCTTGCCTTCAAGATAGAGCAAGTAGACATAATTCCTCAGATTGCTATCAGAAACTAGTGACTGCATTTGTGTCTTGTGCTAGAAAAGGAAATCTTCTTTGTCTTTCTTATTCATCTCCAAATCTGAGAGAGAAATCAGGCCTGTATTAGTCAATCTTTCTTCATAAAAGACTAATATAAAAATTTAAGCCCCTTTCACCATCTGCTGAAGTTGAGAATCCACGCTATATCCCAGCTGTGTCTACTGTTGAAGAAGCCATCAACAATACCAAGTATCCTTTTCTCCCTTTTGACCATTCCTCCTGTGTGTGTGTGTGTGTGGTGGGGGGGGTTGTGTTTGGGTGTCGGTGTGTGTGTGTGCGTTTTAGAAGGCACTACATAAAAAAAAAATAAAGATGTTGTGTCCAATAAAGGCTAAATAATAAATATTTTTTTAAAAAAGAATTTAAAATGTCCATAAATGTTATACAAACTGTGAAATTAGATGCTTTCACATCTAGTGACTTTTATAACTAGGACAAAGAATTAAATGTAGTTCTGCTGTGTATAAAATGATCAAAATAAATCACCAATATCATAAAGAAAGTTAAGTCTTGCCTATGTGGAAGCGATTGTTAAAGTCATGAGGATGGAGGATTTCACTGAGAAAAGAAGGCACATGGAGGAAAAGGAAGCTTCAGTTTGTCAATTGCTTATTATGTTTCAGCATTGGTTTGTTCTTTCCTAGACAGTATTTTATTTATTTAGTATAAAAATTTGGGGGGAATATCTAGTAGAAGAACTGGAAGAAAAAAAAAAGAGGAGAAGGATTTGAAGAAGAAAGAACATGAGAGGAGAAATGGATAAAGAAAAATCATGATATTGTTTGTGATTAAGGCAAAAGGAAAGAGGATGTGGGCAAAGGTTGGTGTACGTGGTCAGATGCTGCATGAGGGGCACATTGAGAATGAAACCTGAGGAAGTTGGTTATTGATGATCTTTGTGGTTCATGGGGAGTGAAAGTGGGATTTCAAGGTAGTCAGGATGAGCTGCTCAAAGGTTCAAGTCAGCATTCAACAAAGATAGTGCCTTTTCCTTCATATCCCCTTCATGCTACAGAACAAGACCTACTTCCCCTCATACTTTATCTCTTGTAACTTTCTCCTTGTTGTCTTCTGTCTCATTTCCTTCCATGTTTCTCTCTCTGAAAAAGAGGACCCTTGGATCCTGGATCCTCATTAAGCACATATTTATAAAATCCATTCATATACTGAATGCTGAAAAGGGAACAATGAAGTATTTTCCTTTCTAGTAGTTCTGAATATTTTCTTTATGTCAGAGACTCTTCCCTTTTATATATGTATAAATTGGTGATTTTGAAAAAATAATATGTCATTTAAATTTAATCTGTGAAAAATCACTAGTTCAAGACAAGTGTTAATTCTTACCTTGAGAGTTTTTGTTGATGTACATTAAGGTAGTCAGTAATTGATATATGGTTGGGTTATCTCCTGTTTTGCATTGATTTCATGGGTTTATCATGGAACTTTTTCTTAGGCAGATATACTTTATACTGATGCATTACATTTTCTTTGATTTTTCTTTCCTAATATTTATAATCTAGTGGGTGCTAGGTTTTTATATCATTTCTTTCTTGCTTCTATTGCCAAACTGCTTATTAAAATACAGGCTAAAAAAATAATGTTATAATAAGAGTGGAATGAGTCTATTGTTTTTCTGAAAATCTTTCTAAGTTGTTCTCTTGGTTTCTGTTTCAATTTACAGCCACAGAAACTAAACAAACAACACCTCTCTAGGGAAGACAGGGATGTAACACACACAATGCTTATTGCCCTGTGAGACACATTTAGATTATTAGGCAGGTGAAGAAAGGTCTTAAAGGGAAAGGTTGATTTTTTCCCATTTCTGTCTTGCACAGTAAGACAATGACAGCTCTTTGTGTGATTTTATAGTGTACAAATGTTCCAGTAGACTAGTCACTGATTTAATCAATCATCCAGATGTTTAATCAAACATTCAGATATTTTTGTCAACTCTATGTGAAATAATTTAATGCCCCAAAGTGACTTGTTATTATAATGTATAGAGGAATTGAGCTATGGAAAGTATTGAATAGAACCCTTCCATACAACCTTAACAAAGAAATAGAAACTAACACACACCCATCAATTCTTATGGTCATGCTTATTTACAGTGATAATTTGAACTCAACAAAATTTGTTTTGTTCACAGAATCTAAGGCTTTAGTATAAGGTGATATTTTGAATATTTCTTCAGTTGTATAAATTGGAAAAATAATGTGAATTAGTAATTATATTTTATGTCTGTCTTACTGTAAATCAAGTTCAAAGCATGAAATGTCACTTTAATTTTTATAAAACAAATTACTTGTAAAACTTGTAAAAATATTAATAGTATTTCTTAGGTCAACAAATGTTGCATACAATACAGGATAGTAGTGCAAAGAATATGGAGGTCTTAGAAACAAACCATCTAGTTTTGAATCTCAACTAAGTTATTATTCATAACTTGATCTTGGGTAGATTTCTTGACTTTCCTAATCTGAAGTTAATTCATCTGTAGAGCTCAGTGTCATTGTAAAAATTAACTATAGTGAATATAAAATGCCTGGCACTTTATAGCTTGTAGCTCTTACGCTTTTTCTAAGTTCTCACAATAGGTACAGTGCTTTAAAATCATGTGTTCTATTTATCTGGAAAATAAGCCTCATAGTGTTCCTTTGCTCTCCTAAAGTATACATAGAATGTGCAACTCTATAGGGCCAATATTATTACCTTACTCCAAAAGTATACTTTTAACACAGACAAGGTTCTTGGTACTATCTCAGCAAAGGAATTCATGAGGAACAAACAGACATAAGTTCTGTCCAATTAGAAAAGTAATTTAGAAGAAAGAATAAATAAGTGAATAACTAGATGAATAAGTACATATTTTAAAATATACTCAAAATGTACAATTATTGCAAGAAAGCAGAACTGAAATGCTTGCTTTGCAATAGATTATCCAAAAAGAGTCTGAGTAAATGAAATATCATCTGTTTCTTGCAGCATTAAGTATGCTTACCTGGTAAATTATGAAGAAATTTACAGTTCTAGGCAAAGAAAACTGATGTGTGAACTGTATCAGGAAAGAGTTTTTTTCTGCATTGACAAACTGAAACAAGACGGGTGGATTGGAACATCAGAATAAGGGGAGGCAGATCTGAGATCCCAGTGGAGGCTCGGGGAGTGGAAAAGACAAGGCATCAAAGGCATATAGAGTAGCTTAGGTTTAATGTTTTTTTTTTTTTTCCTGGTATATAGGATTGAACCTAGGGCCATTAAACACTGAGTCACATTCGCAACCCTTTTTTAACTTTTTCTTTTGAGACAGGGTCTTTCTAACTTGTATAAAGACTCACAAAATCGCTGAGGCTTTCTTTGAACTCCTGATGATCCTGTCTCTAAATAAAATACCAAACAGTGAGATCCTGTCTCTAAATAAAATACCAAACAGGGCTGGGGATGTGGGTCCAGAGTCCCTGATTCAATCCCTAATAGCCACTCACCCCCCAAAAAAAGACATCTGCTCTCTTATCTATATGTAAATGCTTAGTATAGTGACATAAATGTTATCTGTTGTTGTTTAAACAGTATAAAGGATACATAAATTTTGGCTTCTATCTCAGAGCTGAGAGTGTTAATCTGTAATCCAAATAGAAAGGTGGACAAAAGACAGGTGAAGGGTAACTTGCAGTTGGTGGCCCAGGTGGCTCCACAGAAAGGTGAATTGGATCATGAGGCCAAACCTCATCAGTGGATCAATCCACTGATGGGTTTATAATTTGACAGGATTATTGGGAGTTGGTAAAAACTGTAGGCAGTAGGGCATACATTTGTTACCAACTCCCAATGGGAGGGTAGGTCATTGGAGTTGATTCCCTAGAAGGGGACATCTCATTCCTCAGATCTTTCTTTCCCTCACTGGTGTGTTTTTTTATCTCTATGAGATAAGCAGCTCTGTTTTGAAGCCAGGCTCCCTGGCTTGTTGATGTTCATTTTCTCCTGGTGTCTTTAAATATTCTTTCCCTTATACACATCTATATTCAAATTTCACCTTATAAGATTTCCAATCCTAGCAAATTAGAAGTCATCCTAATAATCTCGTGTTAATTTAATCCTCTCTTTAAAATGTTCTCTCCAAATACAGATACCTTCAGAGGCACTGGGGATTAGAACCCCAACATATTAATTTGGGGCAGGGACACTCTTCAGCTTATCCCGGAAGAATTTTTCTGATTATCAAATCTCAAATGGGAAAGAAAAAAAAAAAGTACTCTAAAGGTAACTGATAAAACCGTTATGTGCAATGTCTGGGGCTGGTTAGTTATTAAGTAACAAAGACATGCAAATACATACATAGAGTACACAATAGATACAACCATTTTCATTAGTCAAAAGCACATCGCCTTATTTAGAGAAAATGATAGAGCAAATGAACAAAATGTCCTGAGTAACTTTTATGTATAGACCATTGCTTTCAACTACTATCTCTCCGTCTTTCTCTTGCTTTCTCTTTTCTAGTCATGAATTTGAATTATCAAGAAAATATTTAAAATAGTTCAGAGAGTTAACCCTTCTGAACCACAGAGATCATTTCTTTTTTTTTTTAAATTTTTAAGGAAACATTAAGCATTTTACAATTTTGTCTCTGTCTACTCTATTTTAAGTCTCTTAAGAGCATCAAATATATTTTATGTGTCATGGACTCCAAGAGTCTTACACAGTGCTAGCTTAGTAAAGACACATGAGTGCTAGTAAATATTGGTTGGATAAAATGATGAATAATTTCAGATAAGTTAAGTCAGTCATTCAGGAGAATTATCAGGAGATTTCAAAACACAATTTTGATTGCTTTCAGGTGAGCATTTGATTCCCCTACACTGTTTACTCACATTGAATTTTTGAGTCAGTAGTTTTCTTTGTGTTATGAACTAAAAGTGAAAAGGAGAATAAAGAGAAGTCACTTGAACAATTAATCCTATATAAAGACATGTGCTTAGTCATCTTTTGTTACTTTCCGACTCTAATTATTATGATATTATTATTATTATTATTATTATTATTATTATTATTATTATTACTGGTGCTGGGCATTGAACCCAGGGCCTTGTGCATGATAGGCAAGCACTGTACCAGCAGAGCTATATCCCCAGCCACTTTCTGATTATTATAACCATATTCATTACATGATATTATTCTATACAGATTTACCCAGAAAAAAAATTATAATCCTTTCCATTGTATTCTACTACAACTATAATCTTACCTATTATTTTAAAATTTGAAAAATGTTATGTAATTGTCTGTTTCACTTTGTTTGAGAAATTTATATGATTTGTATCTTTGGCAATTTGAAAGTGATTCTTAAATTTTACTCATAATCATTAACTGTAGAATGGTATATATGCATTGTAATTTTATTCTATACACTTCCTAGGGTATCTTGCTAAAGGGTCCTCTGTAGGAAAACTAACATTTAATTTAAAAATGCTCTTACTCCTTGAAGAAATCACTTGGTGCTTGGCAATAGCACTCGGTACCTATGAATATAGTTAAAATAAGAAGACATATAGTTTTTTTGAAGACGATATAAAGATGACTATAACGATCCGAAAAGATGTTGGAAATCATTAGCATTAGGGAGATGCAATCTGAGACCCTCTTGAGGCATCATCACACTTCATAGGTTAAACAAAGATAACCAAAGTGGTAATACCAGATACAGATGATACAGGACGCAGAGAAACTGGATCTCTCATACCTTCCTGGTGAATACTGAGAATGGTACAGCCACTCTGAAAACAGGTCACTAGATTCTTAAACAAGTAAACCTACCCTTATCACAGGGCCCAGCTCTGACTCTGGTGGATGTTCATTCCAATAGAAAGGAATGAAATGTTCACCCATGCAGCAAATCAGGTGAATCCCAAGGATATCATGCTGCATGGAAAAAGGCCAATCTCAAAAAGTCATATAGTGCATGATTCCATTCATAAAACATTCTTGAGATGACAAATTTATGGAGAGAGAGAAAAAGTTAGTGGATAGTGATGGGGGTGGTGTTGGCAGTGATGTTGTAAAAGGGTAGCAAGAGGGAAGAGAACTGGAGGACATTATATTAAGCAAAACAAGTCAGGCACAGAAAGACAAATACTGCCTGTTCACACTTACATGTGGAAACTAAAGGTGATCTCAAAGAAGTACAAGAAAGATAGTGGTAACAGAGCCTGGGAGAGGTGTGTGTGGGTGTGTAGGCAGAGAATGATTAATAGGTGCAGGGGTGCAGATGGATGGAATGACTCCTTATTTTGTGTAACATGTAGGATAACTACGGCTCACAATAAGTAATATTTCAAAACAGCTAATAATGAGAATTTTGAATGTTCCCCACACAAAGAATTGGCATGTCCTCTGTGAGAGATATGCCCATGACATGATTATTATACATTGTATTTATATATTGAAATGCCACTGTATACATATATTACATGCTATGATTACCATATGTAAACTCTACACATACACACAGACATACACACAACAGAAAATAGAAAGTGGAAAGAGAAATTTTAGTGGTAATGGAATAGTTCTCTATCTGGTTTGTATTGGTCACTACACAGATGATACAATGTCATAGAACTACAACACATTGTTCTAACATTGGTTGGTCTTCCTAGTTTTGATATTGCACTACAGTTGTATAAGAAGAAACCATTGGGGAAACCGAGTGGAAGGTACATACTACTGTTCTATACTTCCTTGAACACTTTCTGTGACTCTATAATTTTTCAAAACAACAAAATCCCTTCACTTATTTCTTCCCATCTTGAATTGAGTTCTAAAAGAGGCAATACACTATTTTTCTCTTTCTTTCCTCAATGCAATTTTCCATTATTTTATGTTACCATTGTTACGTTCTGGTGGGTTTCAAAACTCACTAGATTGAGCTTTGTCAGCAATGTTTTCTGCTTTTGTAACAGTAAATACAATGTTATGAAGAAAAAGTTTGCAATCTCTGTACTCAAGCATAAGGCTAATTAATACACAGAACATAGTATGTTCATTCAGGAAACAGATATGCTTACATAGAAGGAAAATTTATTTTTAAGATAAACATTCAAAATATTGTATCAAATAGCTGAAGTAGTGATAGCTATCTATTTTTAGAAATATATAAATCCTCGCTTTTGACAAGTTGGTTATACTCAAGACATTACCAAATTGTAACTTGCTTTCATATTCTATATCACATATTTAATGTGAACAGAAAAATAAACAGGAATAAATTTTCAATTTATTCCCCAATCAAATGAAACACTATACAATGAAATGCTTTGCATTTTCATTTGTTGCACAGATGTGTCTGGAAGAAACTTGACTTGAAATCTGGGATATCTAGCCATCAATTATTCTCAGTGTGATACAGAGGATATACTTTTTAACTACTATTTTTACTGCTAAAGGATCCTTGAAAGCACTATTCAGGGATGATTGGGAAAATTTTTGAAATAAACAGTGAGATATTTATCCACTAGAGATACTTGGCTTAGGTCACAAGTTTATAGAATAAACTATCAACTGTATACCAGGAAATCTAATTAATTTATGATTTTTCCTTATAAAGCCTAAGGGATCACCTTATTTGTCAAAATTCTTTCAGTCTCTCACAAAAACTAAAAAATCAACATCCCAAGGAGAATTCTGATAGAACACTTAAATTGTTAAACATTTCTGCATATGAACATTTGCTCTAAAAAGATTTTTATTCTTCTCTCTCTGTATATATTTGTTAAATGTCTTTATGAGATAAAATATAAAAAGTGTTCCTGTAAGAAACTTTTTAAAACTTATTAAGGCCCCTTTCTATATAATAAAGCAACGTTTATATTATTACTTTTATCATCTTCAATTCTTGGCTATTCTTATGTGCAGAAGTATATATTTTAGGAAAACTATTTCAACAAATACTTTTCCTTTTAGCTTCAAGTCTATTATATACTTTACATGGAGCTTAAAGTGCAGCATTGTTCTAGGAGCTGTTTTTCAGTCTTTCTTTTCATGATATGATATGCCCCTTAATAAATTCCATGAGAACAAAGCTCCAGAGTCCATAATCCTGAGGATGAAGTGGCCTGTATGGGGGATATTCAAGATGAAGTTGCTATTACTTCTGTACCCAAACCATCAAATTCCTTTAGAAGCATTAATCCTGAATATGAAAGGAGAAGAAATGTGTTGCCATATGACAATACTGTTCTTGTAGCCAAGGTGATCTAAGGTCCTAGGCCAAAGACTACTGTGGTTTAGCCTTCCTTAGTGTGGCTCAGCCTTGCTCACTGTAAGTGCCACCTCCAGCTTCATATGCTCCCTGTGCTCAGCACTGGCCTACTCTTGTATAAAAAAATAAAAGCTGCATTTAGCCCTAAGCCTTACATAAAATAGAAAATGTATTTCTTAACTTAGTGACCCAGATTTCCTTTCAATGGGAAGGAGAATATCATCCCTTTCTTACTGGTTAATGGAAATTGCCAGGTAAAGTATGTATAATCACTCAAAACTCCTAAAGTAATTAAACTACTGAATGGACATTCCACATCTCTCCACCACCACTACTCTTAGTCCTCATGCACACACACACATTACCGCCAAAGACCATTAGCTCATGTCTTTATGTAACCAGCCCTAGCTAAGAGCTGAGATTGGCACTGTGAAATAGATAGAAATATTGGTTTGAAGTCCTGTTGCTTTGGCATTTTCCAGAACATCTTAAAATGTCAGTGGTGAATATATGTTCAAATATTGTTGTCTGGCAAGTTGCCCAGAGCTCCAAAAATAAGATAGAATAAGTCCACATTTCATTAGTTACTGTGAAAGTTCCATCAAGCTTATCAGCTGGTTCTTAAGTCCCATTAGTTAAAGTCACCTGACTAGTTTTTCAGTTGTCAACTCTATCATTGTCCTTGCCTGAAGACCACAAGGTGTGTGTCAACACAGATGGACCCAAGGATTCAATGAAGCACTCCCTCTGCTTGTCAATGAGAGGAACTCTCTGTGGCTCCCACACACATCCTCAGGTGGATGGGCACTCCAGGATTCCATACCCTCATTTGCTTATTCATCTTGATCTGATTTTGTTCTGTATACACATAAATGACTTGGAAACTCTCAGCGTGGCTGCTAGAGAAGTAAATCAAAGGGCTTCCTAAGCCTGAATCCTACTTAGGTCTTTAGAAGCAACAATTGAACCTCTTTCTCTTGCTCTACCAAGATAGGAAGGATACAGCACTATTTCCAACCAGTTCCCTAATTAAAATACCTTCAGAGTTGTCATTGTTTTTTAAAGTAGTTACTAAGCTGACTAAATAAGATTACATAGACTCAGCATCTCTAGGAAACCATAACAGGTAGAATATGGAGTTAGAAATGTTATTTTTAGCCCATATATTACAGCAAGAGATTAGCACTTGTGAAATTAGATTGTTGAAATACTGCCTCATGAGGTTACTGAATTTCTTTATAGACCTGAAGATACTTGAATCTCTGCACATACACAGATGAAAGTCCACACATTTTTTGTCAGGACAGTCATTTTGCATAAGATTCATTGGTATCTAAAACTCAAATTCAAATTCATTATGTGTTTGTGCCACTGGTGATTTGAATGACTTTGTGATCAATCTCAATTCAATAGGTTTAAAAAAGATTGTTTACGTGATTTTTGTTTGTTTGTTTAGGTATGGGATTAAACCCAGGGATGCTTAACCACTGAGCCACATTCCCAGTTGTATTTATTTTATTTTGTTACAGAGTGTCTGTAAATTGCTGAGGCTGGCTTGGAACCCCTGGAATTAAAGGAATCTGTCACCACACCCTGCTAAGTTTACAAGATTTTTTTTTTTTAATCCATGTCCTCATAAGACTAAGCCTTGATAAACAGGTAAAAAGTCCAATAGATAGGCACAAACTATTTTTAAAATAGTTTTCCTAAAGATAAGATTATTTTCAAGTTATAGAAATCATATTATTCTTTTTGTTTCTTTTAGTAACATCATTGTTTGTGCCTTTGTTATTACACATTGGTACATTCACATAACCTAATTTGGGTTATTAGATTTCCCAGTACCTTCTCTTACTCCTCCCTCTCCTCATGTCTGGAAATCACTTATTATCATCCCTGAGAAGGACATGAAAAAAGGAAATAAATTGCTGGATGACAGTTCTTCAGTGCCAAGGATCATTCAAAGTATCACCTACAGTGCAATGCTCCAAAATTGGGGGCAGAGAAGAGGAAGCTACTCTGGTTAACTGTTGCAGGGTTTGATCAGTTCAATGGATTTTGGTCTTTGTTATATTTTGCCTGTCCCAGATAAAAGTTTTTCAAATGGACAAGCTAACCAGAAAAGCTGCTCCAGTCCCTTCTGTCCAGTCTAGTCTTTCTTACTCTAAGCAAATCATCCTAATGTTCCTCCCCAGCAACTGAGGAAACAAAGACTTATGATAGACATGAAAGAAAACTCCATTTTTTTTATATCATTTGATACTCACTCCATGTCCATAAACTACTAAAGTGTTAGGGTCTGTAAACAAGTCAGGATGGCGCCTGGCATTTTGCCAGAGGGAGTAGTTTGTGAAGGAACGCCAGGGAGCCTTTAAGTGTGGAGATTCCTTATTGGTTGACTGCTGTATCTAGTTTATGTTAATTAAGATAAGCTGTGTGGAATGTATATATACCCCTCCTGTCCTACAATAAACAGCTCCCACTCCTGCTGTATCAATGTACACAAGTTGCTCCTCACACCCCGGTTATTTTGCTGCAGCCGGACTGTGGCACTAAAGGTTTGCAATAAATCATCTCAAATACTATTTCATCTGTGCTCATAAAAAGTAGACACATTTTAATTGTTGGAACCTTTTACCTCTCTTGGGACCGAGGCCATTATTGGTTGGTGGCTGAGGTGGCCTCATGGGTTCTTCCAGAGCATTTCCGTATACATGACCTGGCTGGATTGGTGTTCGCAGGCTTTTAGCCTCTGCATGGGTTTTGACCTTCGTGCTGCCTAATGGTTGAATCTGAAATCTTCCTAGGCCCCTTAGTGATAGTGACGTACCTGCCCCTTCTTCGTTCTTCCTACTGTCTCTTCCTACTCCCTCCTTCTATCACTATAGAAACTTGTCCCTGACAAAATAAAGTTGAGACTGTTGCACCTTCTTGGTTGACTCCTCTCCCGACTCAGTGTGATTGTGGGCCAGGTTGGGTGGCAGGCCAGGTTAAGATACTTACCCTCTAGCTCAGCCCAGGAGAAGCTAGTGTGCTTCACTACCTCTGTCAGAGGGTGGTTCCCACAGCTGGTGCCTTGGAGAGGACAGGCTGATCCTGCCTGCCTCCCGTGTACCCTTTGTCACAGGGAGCGACATTAATGTGAGACCAAATCAAATCCAGGGATAGACATTAATAGAATATCTCAAATAAGTATTTAATAAAAAGGCTAGCAAATTCAGGGTCTTTAATGAAACTTTAATAAAATTTATGAGACAAGGAAACTGAAAGCACAATATTTTCTTAGGAACTTTTCTGTTTGGTGTTATCTTCTTTACAACATAGAAGCTTTTCCTAAGAATGCAGGGAGTATGAAATTTCTAAGGCTCTCTTGCTGTTTTCTCCATTAAACCCCTGTCTTAAAAATCTTGAATCTATATTAATCTTTGTAATTTTCTGGCTACCTATATAACATGTTTTTCTCAAGCATGCAGTGAGGTCGCTGTTTCCAAGAGCTCTTCAATTCTGAAATATAAGAAGTGTGTTTCCAGGCATTGAAACCCAAAGGCTCACCTAGACACAATGGAGTGAGCAGAATACATAAAAATCTCTCCTGACAAATCTGAACTCTGCTTTTCCCAACCATGTGAAGTCTATTGGAAGAAGATTCCAAGTAATTTGGCACGTCGAAGCAAAATATATACTTTGATATTCTTCTCAGGAGTTAGCCATGTTATGTTGCAGGAAGGCAGATTTTAGTGCTGAATTTCTGATTGTATCCCCCCAAAAGTTGTTCCAGGCATATCATGCAAGAATGTAACCTCCAAAAAATAAATTATAAAGGGAGAAAATTAGACTTCAGAAGGCTGGATAATATTTGCATGTTTATGCATTTTACCACACATCAGACCTTCTTCCTTCTTCCTTGCTCTGATGTGAAGCATGTGCTTTCATTTTTCATTTTGGCTTAACATGTTATCATTTAATAATAATTCAGTAAATATACTTAGAACAAGAAAGTCACCTAATGACTCATGTCTTAGGGATGGTTTAAAAAAAAATTAATTGTGCATTTTGTACCATAGAGTATTCCCAGTGTTTCCTAGAATTGTTGCAACTGATGCTGGAAGCTTTGAAATAGAGCAGAAGGCATAAGGTCTGTGGCTTGTGACCCTTCCCAAAGTATGTAAGATCGGTAGACATTGAATGCAAACAAAAAACTATGCATCATTGAAGTTTTTCCTGTCACTAAAATGCTAGCAGAGCTCAAGGAATTGTGAGTCCCTTTTTCTATAGTACAGGAAAAATAAGAAATTTCAAGACTTGAGTTACCTACAATTTCTGAGAACGTACCTTGGTACTTAGAAGGTTCTCAACTTAAAAACACAAAAAAAAAGAAATGTCATCATTTTCCATAGCATTTGGAAACTTTCCATAGGTTGGAAACTTTACTCTCAGAGGTCATCAGTTCTCAGATATTTATATGTTTTGAATACTTAGCCAATCTGACTTTGGGATGCATCTTCCAGTTGTTGTCTCAGTGATTTTGTTCATGCCTAACAACTGATGGCATCTTAATTTTGGTAAAATAATGTAAATGTTAAGGTGAAATTTAGAAATAAGAAAGGAAAAGCTGATATGGGTAGCTACTGGGTGTTTTGTCTCCCTTTTTTTTATTTTTGTAAAGTGAAACAAAAGATAAACCAAAAGTTTCTATCTTAAGTTAGGTAAAATCAAAGAGGAGAAAAAAGAAGATAATATAGCTAATACTTCACTGCCACCTGTAATTTCTAAAACAACTAAGAGCATTTTTATTAAAATTAACTTTGTTGACATGTATATTAAATTATAGAGTAAATATTAAATAATTCAATCTATATTATATTATTTAAATTTACTTTGTTAAATTGTATTAATTTAAATGAAATTTAATGAATTTTTAAATATAAATCATACTATAATTCAAGTTAATAAACAATATCAGTTAATAAAATAAATGTAAATCAAACAATAGTATTAATAAAAGAAATTTAAACAATACTAATTAATAAAGTAAATTTAAATTCGATTAATTTATATTAAATGATAATATAATTTATATTTAAAAATATATTAAATTTAATTTAAATTAATTTTAATAAAAATGTTCTGAGTGGTTTTAGAGACGACAGGTGTCAGAGAAGTATGTGCTATGCAATCTGCTTTTTCTCTTCTCTGATTTCACCTACTTAAGATAGAAACTTTTGATTCATCTTTTACCATAATTTATCAAAAGTTTGTAACTACTACTATTTTAAGCTTTTCATCTTTCAAAAACTGTTGTTAGCTTATTTCTCTCCCCAACTTGTTTTGATCTACTGTTGTATAAAATGTGTTTATAAGAATTATTGTAGAGCCCCCAATAGTATGTAGATAAACAGTCCAGATATTTAATGATGCATTCTTACTAATTAACTTTTGCATTGGCAATGGATCATGTGATCCCACTTTGGGGTTGACTCATAAAAATACTCTTCCTTCTGGACATATTTAACATCTGGAAAACTGGATTAATGTGAAGTGACTTTTCTGTAGAAGTGGAAATAAGCAAAATGGATAGGGGTCATAGAATTGGGATTCAAAGCATCTTAGAATTTATCCACTAAGCTTCATGTTTAGGTCCTCCCCGTTGGAATTTTCCCTTGGTAGTTGTACAATGTTATCTAAAAATAAATATTCTCAACTTTTTGCAACATTATATTTGGTTTTCATGTACTCTAAATCTGAGACCTCCTTCTTATGGGTTGGATTGTTCTTGTTTCCTGTAATTACATGTATCATTTTTATCTTAATGCCATTAAATTTAAGAAATATTATTCTTTTTTTAAAAAAAGAGGTTGGAACTAATGGTTCAAGAATGCTGCTCTGTACAGTTGCTCACAAAATTACATCAGAATTGATGACTGGTGATGATTAACTGCTACATCGGAACAAAATTCTATAAACAAAAAGTGCTACAAAAAACAAAACAAATTTTTAAAAAAGTACTATGGCAAAAAATCACAACAACAAGAACTCAAAAAATAAAATAAAATGCCTAGTACCTATACAATTACATACACCCGCTTTTTTGCTTTCTCTTACTGACGCCACCATGATCTTTATGCAACAACTGCTCCATTTTGTCCTTTGGAATGTCCAGAATGCTCCCCATCAACTGCAATACTTCAAGACGTTTGCCTTTTGGTGCCTTGAAATGACCGATCAAAAGGTTTCTCATGAGGACCTTGTCTAGTTTTCCTTCTGTGCTGTTGACCAAAGTGGACAATTTCTGTTGTGCATGGTCCAACATTTCTTTTCGGAGCTCGTTTTGTTTTTTCAGTTCTTCCATCTCTTCTTCCTTGAGATCTAAGTCTTCTCTCAGTTTGGAAGCAGAATCCAACATAGCATTTGCTTCATGCAAACGTTCCTGCAATGATGATACTTCTCCTTCTAGCTTTTCGGCCTTGTTCTTCCATTCAGCTACCAACTGTTTTTCTTTGGCTAGTTCAGCAGAATGCATAGCTTTCTCTTCTTCTTGGGAGTGCTCTAGGTTACTTGATGACAGGGCACACTGCCTTACTCGTTCCTGGCAGAGCGAAAGCTGCAGTGCATTCTCATCCCTCTGTTGAGAGACCAGACTCAACTGTTCCTGCAGGGACTCTATCTGCACACTGGCTTGATGACTTGCCTTAGAAGATGTAGCTAGCTTCTCCTCCAAGAGTGTGACTTTCTGTCTCAGTTGAATCTCTTTGTCTTCCGCAGCCAATATTTCCTGGGCGTAAGACTCTTCTGATTCCAAGAGCTGGCTGCGTAGCCTTTCTAGCTCCCGGTTTAGGCGTAATTCTTGGTCCTGTAAGTGTTGAACCTCTTTTGTTCTTAGGATTTTTACTTTGGTCTCTTGAAAAATATCAGAATTCAATGTTTGAGCATCTCCTCTTTCTCCAGGCAACTGGGCTTTTATTTTTTCAATAGTTGTCTGCAAGTTCTTAATCTCCTCCTCTTTGTCTAAAAGTAACTGGCTATGCGCAGCATTCATCTGCTCATATTGGTACTTCAATTCATCCATTTCCTCCTTCTGCTCCTGTAAAGACTGAAGTAGTTGCATTTTACGCTCGTTTTGATTTTCAATTATATTCAGATGGTCTTTAATTTCATCTTCCAGATGATTTTTGACTATATTCAGTTGAGATACCTCCAATTCTAGTTCTGTGATAGCATCAAGAGCTTTAGGCTCAGCCACTGGTACAACTTGATTTTGCTGTTCCCTAAGTGTTTCCAGTTCGAATTGCAGATAGTTGTTTTCTGCTTTCATGTAGGTAAGATTTCTGTCCTTTCTTTCAATGACTTGCCTTAAAGTTTCATTTTCTCTTAAGGCCTGAGAACACTTATCTAAATCCTTTTGTAGTTCTGAATTTTTTTCTTCGAGTTTTTCAATAAAAACTTCTTTCTCATTTAGGACTTGTTTCAATTGCTCCTCGTCTTCTATATAAGATGCCAATATTACCTCCATTTCTTTTTCATCAGCAGTCATTTGCTCAATATTCTTTTTGAGTCCTGCTATTTCAAAGTCCTTCTCTTGATTGAGTTGCAGTACACACTCGTGTTTCAGCTGTAAGGCAGAGGTATTCAAATGATGTGCATTGGAGAGTTCCTGAATAGTCTGCCTGTGATTATTTGCTTCTTCCAACAGTCTTTTTTCTGCCTGGTGAAGTTTGGCTTCTATCTCTTCTTTGTCTCTTTTTAGAGTCTCCATGATAGTGTCTTTTTCTTGAGAGATTTGATTGTTAGCAGCAATAGATTCTTCCAACTTACGCCTTACATCTTCACGTGCTAAAATCAACATTTCATTTTCTGTTTTGAGATCAATAGCAACTTTCTTTAAATTTTCATTGAGCTGTTCTACTTCAGAAAGATTTTGCCTTAAGTTGCCAATTTCTGCTTCCCGTTCTTTAAGCATGTCATCCTTACAATGACTGTTAGAGTCTTCATTCAGAGAACTTCGGTACTTACTCTTAAATCCAGACAGCTCATCTTCAATTTGTCTAATGGGATCCTTAAGCCCAAGGTTTTCCTGCTGGATGTTTAAACTATTTTTTGGTGACTGATTTAGCTGATCTACTAAATCTTCTACTTTACCTTCAAGCTTCTGCTTGGTTAAATGCAAATCACTGAGGCTCTGTGCATTCCCAGTCAACTTCTCCTTCTGCACATGCAACTCTTGGGATATGTTCATTTGATCATCCTCAAGTTGATGAACTCTCTTTTTTTCATCATCTAGTTCTTGTTCCAACTTCTTGATGACAAGGTCTCCTTCATTTTGTTGTTTGGATAGCTCATCTTTTATCACAATCATGTGCTTTGTAGCTTCCTGATTCGGATGATCCAGTTCTTCTAACTCAGCTATCAGCATTTTCTTTTCATTGATAGTCTCATTCAGTTCTTCCTCCTTTGCCTTCAAGTGAACTTGTAAGTCTAGTAATCGTACATTCAAATTCATGTCTGTTGAAGCTCTGTTTTTCATGACTTGATGGTCACAGCTCAATTTTGACAGTGACATCTGAAGTTCCTCTTTTTCTTGACTCAATGATGACTTCTCTTTTTCTAAAGCTTCAACATGCATTTTAAGTTTCAGATTGTCTTCAGCAAGACGGTTATCCTGGTTTAAGCCATTTAGTCTCATGATTTCCTTCTCAGCATCAGCCAGGGCTTGTTTTAGCCTGAACACTTCTTCCACTGCTGAACTCGGAGGAAGGATTTTTCCCTTTTCTGCCACAGTAGAACTCTGCTCCAAAACTGACATTTCATGCTGATGATCATCTATGTCTGGACTTTGGTTTGGTTGAAGAGTCTTGATAGCATTTTGTACTTTGCAGATTTCACTTGTGTCAGAATGATATTTTCCCTGAGCCTCAGCAATCTGCCTCGAGTGACCAACTTCAGGTTCATATCTTGCAACTTTAATTGACAATCTGCTTGTTTCTTGTCGTGATAAAATTATGTCACTAAAATCCATGTCATCATCACGGAAGGCGGAAAAATGACTACTGATCCCGGAACCGAATGGAGCCAGAGCAGTTGTTGTTGGTACGCCACCAGCTCCTGAAGGTACCCATTGAGCAGCTGCCTGTAGTTGAAACACTTGATTTTGCAGTACAATCTGTCTTGCTTTAAGATGGCGGCTGATCTCTACCTCTTTCTGTTGCAGTTGATATTGGTAACTTACAGACTGATGGTTTATTTGCAGCTCTGATGCTTCATGCTTTTCTTCCAGATCAGTACAATCCTTTTTCAGTCTTTCATTCTCACATCTTAGTGTGGAATCAGTAGTTTCCATTTCCTCTTCCCAGCAATGATGTAATGCTGCTTCTGGGTCTCCTAAGTCATCCAGAAGTATTTCCCTGGTGAAGCTGGAGATATGGCCAGTGAGGGAAGCCAAGCTGCTCCCCACCTGACCCAAGAAGTGGCCCAAGCCTGAGACCAGGCCTCCAAACCAGGACGACATCGCCGCCACTTCAGTGATCCATGGGACCAGCTCCAAACACCGCGTCCATCACCGTCCACTTCTCTGCCCCGAACGTCCTCCAGCGTTGCTAGGGTCAATTATGACCCAAGCGCTCAGAATTCCTCACAGCGCGAGGTTCCTGGGGCTCCACCAATACCAACCATCCCTCCCTGCCTCTAAACTCAGAAGCCGGTCCTGGGCTTTGACCGGGGGCTGGCAGCCAGTAGCACACTCACCCCCTGCAGGGCCTCTGCTTCTTCCCTGCACTTGCCTGTCAGCTATTGGCTCACAGGATTGGGCAGGGTTGGCTGGGAGGAGCTAGAGATACAGGAAAGTGTCCTAGTTTGAGTCCAAAGGCACTCCCACGAAGAATCAATGTTGTAGTTGAAATCCAAAGGTAGTTCACTGGACAGTTCCCTCTTGTCTGGGAGAGGTGGATTTTTTGTTGCTTTCAGTTGCATTCAGTTGACAAGGTGAGGTCTCGCTCCATTACAGAACGCAATCTATTTAATTAAAAGTCCCCGATTCAAAAGTAAATCTCACCCCAAAACACCAGAGTAATTACCAGAGTAATATTTGGCCAAATATGTGAGCATCATAGCTCAGATGGTTAATTTTATTTAACATATAAAATTAACCATCACAAAGTCTTAATCATTCTCAGAATTCAGATTATAATATGGATTAAATGTCACTAAAGAACCATCTTTACCCTTTCCAAAAATAATTTTTTGCTCTTAATCTATAAATGTTTGAGTTCATTTTAACATTATATGGTCCTTGTAAGTTCTGATTGAAGTTCATTTAAGTGCTCAAAAATTCCACTTCAATTGCACTTAAGAAACTTTGCTTTTGAGCCAAAAGGTTGATGTTCACTTAACCTATTGTTGTTTATCAATGCCAAATATAATCCAGGTTTGAACAGTGCAGAGTGAAATAAAAAGTTGAGAAATTTTCTACTATGGAGGAACAATCCTAAATTTAAATCCCATACCTAAAGTTAAGGATCAGAAGGAGTTAAGATAAGGCCCTGCTTTCCAAGGTGTTTAAATTCCAACAAGTTAATGAAGAGGCAGTTTTGTAGAGTTGGGGACAAAGCAAAGAGATGAAGCACATGGGATGTAACAGGCATACCAATTGGGACCAAAGCAATTTTGGAGCTAAACTGACAGAATGCATTTATAAAACCTCTCTCACTTGCAAGAGTTGAAGAGTAAATGAGAACATAGTGTGTAGTTCTCACCTGATGGCTGGTGCAGAGAAAGTGGCCAACAAATAGAGCCTGCTGCCATTTTGTTCATATTTGCTTTTTGTTTTGTTTAGGATCATTTTCCTTATTACCCTTTAGAAGGGGTTTGGGTTTGCTCCCATTACTCTCTTCCCAGAGCCCATATTCAGGAGACTCTTTTCCTTGAGCTCTTCTTTCTATATGTGTATTCAGGGAGCAAATACTCAAGGTGGCAGAAATAAAATTTTAAGAAGGAAGAATTTTAGGAAAATTAATGGTTAAATAGATTCTAAGGACTATATTAATCACCTCATAATGTCTCTTGCCTTCAAGATAGAGCAAGTAGACATAATTCCTCAGATTGCTATCAGAAACTAGTGACTGCATTTGTGTCTTGTGCTAGAAAAGGAAATCTTCTTTGTCTTTCTTATTCATCTCCAAATCTGAGAGAGAAATCAGGCCTGTATTAGTCAATCTTTCTTCATAAAAGACTAATATAAAAATTTAAGCCCCTTTCAGCATCTGCTGAAGTTGAGAATCCACGCTATATCCCAGCTGTGTCTACTGTTGAAGAAGCCATCAACAATACCAAGTATCCTTTTCTCCCTTTTGACCATTCCTCCTGTGTGTGCGTGTGTGTGTGGGGGGGGTGTTTGTGTTTGGGTGTCGGTGTGTGTGTGTGCGTTTTAGAAGCCACTACATAAAAAAAAAAAAAAAAAAAAGATGTTGTGTCCAATAAAGGCTAAATAATAAATATTTTTTTAAAAAAGAATTTAAATTGTCCATAAATGTTATACAAACTGTGAAATTAGATGCTTTCGCATCTAGTGACTTTTATAACTAGGACAGAGAATTAAATGTAGTTCTGCTGTGTATAAAATGATCAAAATAAATCACCAATATCATAAAGAAAGTTAAGTCTTGCCTATGTGGAAGCGATTGTTAAAGTCATGAGGATGGAGGATTTCACTGAGAAAAGAAAACACAGGGAGGAAAAGGAAGCTTCAGTTTTTCAATTGCTTATTATGTTTCAGCATTGGTTTGTTCTTTCCTAGACAGTATTTTATTTATTTAGTATAAAAATTTGGGAGGAATATCTAGTAGAAGAACTGGAAGAAGAAAAAAGAGGAGAAGGATTTGAAGAAGAAAGAACATGAGAGGAGAAATGGATAAAGAAAAATCATGATATTGTTTGTGATTAAGGCAAAAGGAAAGAGGATGGGGGCAAAGGTTGGTGTACATGGTCAGATGCTGCATGAGGGGCACATTGAGGATGAAACCTGAGGAAGTTGGTTATTGATGATCTTTGTGGTTCATGGGGAGTGAAAGTGGGATTTCAAGGTAGTCAGGATGAGCTGCTCAAAGGTTCAAGTCAGCATTCAACAAAGATAGTGCCTTTTCCTTCATATCCCCTTCACGCTACAGAACAAGACCTACTTCCCCTCATACTTTATCTCTTGTAACTTTCTCCTTGTGGTCTTCTGTCTCATTTCCTTCCATGTTTCTCTCTCTGAAAAAGAGGACCCTTGGATCCTGGATCCTCATTAAGCACATATTTATAAAATCCATTCATATACTGAATGCTGAAAAGGGAACAATGAAGTATTTTCCTTTCTAGTAGTTCTGAATATTTTCTTTATGTCAGAGACTCTTCCCTTTTATATATGTATAAATTGGTGATTTTGAAAAAAAAATATGTCATTTAAATTTAATCTGTGAAAAATCACTAGTTCAAGACAAGTGTTAATTCTTACCTTGAGAGTTTTTGTTGATGTACATTAAGGTAGTCAGTAATTGATATATGGTTGGGTTATCTCCTGTTTTGCATTGATTTCATGGGTTTATCATGGAACTTTTTCTTAGGCAGATATACTTTATACTGATGCATTACATTTTCTTTGATTTTTCTTTCCTAATATTTATAATCTAGTGGGTGCTAGGTTTTTATATCATTTCTTTCTTGCTTCTATTGCCAAACTGCTTATTAAAATACAGGCTAAATGAAAATAATGTTATAATAAGAGTGGAATGAGTCTATTGTTTTTCTGAAAATCTTTTTAAGTTGTTCTCTTGGTTTCTGTTTCAATTTACAGCCACAGAAACTAAACAAACAACACCCCTCTAGGGAAGACAGGGATGTAACACGCACAATGCTTATGGCCCTGTGAGACACATTTAGATTATTAGGCAGGTGAAGAAAGGTCTTAAAGGGAAAGGTTGATTTTTTCCCATTTCTGTCTTGCACAGTAAGACAATGACAGCTCTTTGTGTGATTTTAAAGTGTGCAAATGTTCCAGTAGAGTAGTCACTGATTTAATCAATCATCCAGATGTTTAATCAAACATTCAGATATTTTTGTCAACTCTATGTGAAATAATTTAATGCCCCAAAGTGACTTGTTATTATAATGTATAGAAGAATTGAACTATGGAAAGTATTGAATAGAACCCTTCCATACAACCTTAACAAAGAAATAGAAACTAACACACACCCATCAATTCTTATGGTCATGCTTATTTACAGTGATAATTTGAACTCAACAAAATTTGTTTTGTTCACAGAATCTAAGGCTTTAGTATAAGGTGATATTTTGAATATTTCTTCAGTTGCATAAATTGGAAAAATAATGTGAATTAGTAATTATATTTTATGTCTGTCTTACTGTAAATCAAGTTCAAAGCATGAAATGTCACTTTAATTTTTATGAAACAAATTACTTGTAAAACTTGTAAAAATATTAATAGTATTTCTTAGGTCAACAAATGTTGCATACAATACAGGATAGTAGTGCAAAGAATATGGAGGTCTTAGAAACACACACAGAACAGCTGTATCAGACCAGAGGGCACCTTCAGGTCAGATCACGGTCAGCCCAGGTATTTAAAGAACGTGGGAGTCTGTGAAGTCCCAAGAAAAAGAAAACTTGCCCATTTGGGCATCTCTCCATTTTCCTTCCCTGGGCGGTATGGAGAGAGAGGAGGAGATCATTTAGGGAGGAACTTGCTGAGAGACAGAACCCTAGAGGACAAGAAAGGAGAAAACAGGCTTGAATGTCCCCTAGCAGCTTGGACTTCAGGTGACACCTTGTTTTTCTTCTTCTGTTCCCCCCACTTCATTGTCCCAAGGCACACAGAAGAGGAGGTCACACAAAACGCCCCCTGGCCGTGTCCCTGAGGGAAGCTTAGGAACTAAGAGGCCGAAGGCGCACCCATGTAAACCTCGGCCCAGTTAGAGGTGCCATCCCAGGGGTGAATTGCCATTTCGCTATACAAAGTCACCGGGAACTGCAGGTGAGGGCTCATTTGGACTCTAGCACACGCCGTGAAGCCGCAATAGTTTCACACTCACACACACACTCAGGACTTCTAAACACTGTCTTCCACTGGGTTCCCCATACTGATAGCTCCCTCGTGGGAGCCCCTGATACTGATGGCTCCCCAGCAGGTGGCACGGAGGTGACCAAGCTCCCCTTCCGTCCTACGGACAGGCCTGACTGAGGCCTCAGGTCCCAGGACTTATCTGTATCCTGACCACTGTGGGTGCTGGTCCAACTCTCCAGGGAGTCCCCCAGGCGAAGGAGACCCCAAAGCTATCGGGTGCCGTCATCTCATTTGATTTGAGGGTCACCGCACACTCCGGCATAAGCAGCCAGCGACACCAGTGGCGCAAGGGGCCAGGGTGATTGTCACTTCCGGTCAGGGAACCAAAACATTGCAGGAAACAGACGGCAGAGAAACACCAGCAGCGCTGGGAGAGGAGAATCCAGACTCTGTTTCCCTCCAGCAGGCCCGGAGGAGAGCAGACTCCAGCTCTGAGCCCTGACCAGGCTCTCACAACATTTATAGGTCATTTGGCGTCATCTTGGACCCGTCCTGTCACTGGGGCTTTTGTCTTTTTAAAAAGTTCCCAGTCTGTGTGGCTGAAGGCCTTGTGGGGCCCCCAACATAGAGCACTCCCAGAGACAGCAGAAGGGCCCTTCCACAGGCTCCTTAGACCTGGAGGCCTGGCCCAGGGTTGTTTGCATATCAAGAGGGACAAGGCAGACTCCAGGGGCAGTCATTTAGGCCCCTGGAGGAAGGCTGGGCGGAGGAGGGCTGACCCTTGCCGGCCCTGGTTTCTTAGGGTGTCTGCAGTTTCCTCTCACAGCCAGGTCTGGTTTCGCCGTCACTTCACCTGTGACCTGTCTCAGAGCTGGGGTGGCACAGGGGGCACAGATTGTGTGAAAGGGGAGAGACCTTCGCCCGGGAGGGTGCCTGAGCTCTCCTGGGATCAGTGAGGTGCAGGGACACTGGGTGCTGCACACAGACGTGTCTCTGCTCAGACTTCAGAGCCTGTAATGCAGCGGGAAGACTCCAGGCAGCTCTGGACCCCGACCTTCCAGGGGGTGAAGTAAAGATCTCCACTGAGCTGGGTGTGGCGCCGCAGGTCTGTCATCCCAGTGACTCTGAAGGCTGAGGCAGGAGGGTCACAAATTCGAGGCCATCCCCAGAACTTAGCAAGACTCAGTCCCATGGAAACGGGAAAGGGTCTGGGAGTCCGCCCGACAGCAGTCTCCGGTGCATGGCTCTTGGCTTAGAGGTGGTTGATCCCAGAGATGGTGACAGACCTCCGGGGTGGGAAGCAGGCCAGATGGGGGTCTGTGAAACTGGGCTTGGCAGGCAAGCAGAGGCATTTTCCACTTAAATTCCTTTGCTACCTTGTGTTTGTCAACAGATTTTCAAGATAAGTATTTCTCTTTTAAAACCTTTGCATTCATACAAATGTGCTCAAAATAGAAACATGACTCAAAAACCAAGAATATTCCAAAATATTCTAACACAATTATTCACAGACAACACGAGCCACCCCCCAAGCCCCTCAAATGTGCTCAGTACCAGTGGGAACGGATGTCCTGTGGATCCTTCCAGATCTGGGATCCTTTGCACATATGCCAGTGTGCCACGGCCGCGTGTGTGTGTCTCATGACTCCACAGCTGCTTGTCACTGGGCAGCACAACGACACCCATACCACGAGCAAGCACAAGTTATCAACTCTGCCGCTAGACGTGTGGTGGTGGCTGGTACCTTGTCCCCTACCCCTGTCACCAGCACTTTGCATTCCACACTTCCTATGCTGTGCTGCTGGTTCTTGGGCTACAGTCTCAGAAACGGAAGCCCAGGTCAGAGTTCTGCCCGTCTTTGCATCTTTCATGCATATTTCTGGACCACCCTCCCCAGACGTGACAACCTGTACCCCACCTTCTCAGTAGCACTGAGCAAGGTGATCCTAAACCCTGGGGCAAGATAGGAGGCCAGGCCGAGGGCAGACTCCTGTTTTGGCTTGTTCCCCTCTAAGGGGGAGACTCAGACACTTCCACTGTTACTCATCTTTCTTCTTTGGAAATCTGCTCCTTCACTGTCTCATTTTCTCTTGTGGTGTTGACAATCTCAGGCCTGGCAGCCCCAGCTAGGCCCCTGACTCCTGGGCATACACATGTCCATGCACAGCGGTGCTTGCTGGACCTGAGAATCATGGTGGGGGTCCTCAGGCTGCCCCCTCCCAGAGTCCCCTTGGCTGTCATGAGAGAACGATGTGAGCAACACTCATGCTTGAAGAGGACCTTTCTATGGCTCTGCCGAGGGTCCCAGCCCGTGTGCACGCCCTCTGTAGAAGTCAGATGCTTAACAAAAATTCAGTGTCTTTCCATCCTGCTTCCTCCCAGCAGGCCTGGGTGTGGTGTGGTGTGAGCCGTGGTGTGAGGTCTGGTCATGTGAGGTACAGGGGCCAAATCCTGGGAGCAAGGGATATTGCATGGTGAACCCCAGTAAAGCTCAGCAACCCCCAGGGCACAGGGAGACCTGAATGTTCCTGGTGAAGGTTTGTAGTGTGAATTAGGAACAGTCTCAAGGGACATCTCTGACGTCTCAGGAAATGTTCTGGGTTAGAAAATGGATCCTTCAACCCACCCCTTCAACTCCTGCAATGGAAACTGCCCAGTGGAGAATGCTCCTGGCCCACTCTTCCTCTACGGGGGGTGGGGGGGGGGGGGTGGGGGGGGTCGAGGGCACAAGGGTCGAGGTCAGTAAGTGGACTTGGTGGCCATCGTTCCTTGCCACATCTGTCCTGGGAGGGCTGAGGCTTCTTGCTCACTTGTCATCACAGGGTGGCCACAGGACATACCTGAGATAGGGCCACAGCAGCACCTGGCGTCACAGTGCCTGCCCCAGAGTTGGGGCTCATCTTCACCCTAGACCAGTGGCCACTTCAATCCACAGGAGATGGAGGGAACCAGGAGGGTCCCTTGGGTCCGCCCCTCCACTGGCCTGGCAGCCCAGGACCAGATGGATCCTCAGCTGTGCCTACTAGAACTTTGAAGAAGAACTAACGCCAGTCCTCAAATTATTCCACGAAACAGAAAGGGAGGGAACACTCCCGATTTCATCCTATTGTGGGAACTATAAAGTGCAGGGTCCACCTTCAGAATACAGTATTTAGGCGTAAACACAAAGGGATGCAAGAAAAGGAGGAGAAGTAGAGTGGAAAGTCACAAGCAGTCACCCTGGAGGGCAGGAGAGCCCAGCCCTGGAGGGCAGGAGGGGAGGGGGAAGGACGGCCGCCAACAAAGATAGACCCAGCAGTCAGGAAGACGCACGTCCCATGGCACTGACCCATGGGGAACCAGGGAGGGACCGGGCACTCAGGGAATGAAATCGATTGTTCCTGCTGTGGGTGTGCCTGCTCCCCAGATGCCCAGTCTCGCAAGATTGGCAGTAAAAAGCCTTGATTTGTGACCCTTGTGTCTCTCAGTCCATCCTTTGGGTTTGGGCAGGTGAGTGTGTCTAACATTATGAGGCCGATATCCTCCTGATACCCAAACCAGGCGAGGCACCTCAAGGAAAGATATCCCCAGGAAGGCATTTCAGACCATGTTCAGAAACACACTAAGAAGATCATACTCTTTGATCAAGTTGGTTTCATCCCAGGGATGCAAGGTTGTTTCAACATGCATCAGTAAAGATCATTCACCACATAAATAGAATTGAGGAAAATCAAATGATCATTTCCATCGGTTCAGAAGAAGCCTTCAACAACATCCAGCACCCACTCATGTTAAAAATGCTGAGAAACTTGGGATAGAAGAAACTTAGGTCAACATTATAATGGTCTGTACGTCAAAGCCAAAGCCAACATATACTGAACAGAGAAAACTGAAAGCATTTCCTCTAGGATCAGGAGCAAGGCAAGGATGCCCACTCTCACCACTTCCATTCAACAAAGTTCTGTAAACTCTAACCACAGCAATCAGGCAAGAGAGGGCGATAAAAGTGAAATAATAGAAAAAGAAGTCAAATCATCTCTGATGACATGATCCTGTATCTAGAAGACCCAAAAATATCTCACTGGAAGTCTTTCAGAGCTGATAGACGAGTCCAGCAGTGTAGCAAGATACAAGGTCAACACCCCTGAATCAATACATTTTCTATACTCCCACAGTAATTCTGCTGAGAACGAAATCAGGAAAATCATCCCATTCATTATAACCCCCCAAAGCAACCACAATAGCAAAGTAATAAATCTAACCAAGGAGGTGAAGTAGTCTATCCTTAAAATAAGAGAACCCTGAAAAAGAAATTGAAAAAGTTGGAAAGACCTCCCCTCCCGTGCAGGATGAGTGTCAGTGTGCCATACTACCAAAACCAACACGCAGTTCCCATCAAAGCGCCCACGACCGTCTGCACAGAACTTGATAAACAGTCCTAAAGTTGACAAGGAAGACTGAAAAGACCCAGAACAGCGGAGCCATCCTGAGGTGGTTGGCGAGGCAGGAGGTGTCCCAACACCCGATCTCAGATTGTGACCAAGAGCACAGTGACAGAACCAGCATGGCCCGACACCAAAACAGACGTGAGTCAGTGGAATGGAGTGGAAGACAGAGCACACTCACACCGGTCCAGCCCTTGACATTCAACAAAGGGCCAAAAACATACGCTGAAGAAAAGACACCCTTTTAACAAACAGTGCTGGGAAAGCTGGGCATCCACATGCAGGAAAATGAGAGGATCCCAACTTCTCACCTGCAAAAAGCCAACTCAAAGTGGACCAAAGACTTAGGATCAGACCAGAAACACTGCGAGTGCTAAAAGAAAGTGATGGGCCCAGGAACCAACTTATTCATAAGACCCCTGAAGCTCAAGGAAAAAACCCCCAAGAATCAATAAGTAGGACAGCATCAAATAAAAACCTCCTGCACAGCCAAGGGACCAAGAGCACAAGAAAGCCCAGAATAGAGAAGCTCTTTGCCCACTGCCCTTCCAGACTACATGGGTGGCTCAAAAAGCAACACACAAAACCAACAATCCAACCAATAAATGGGCAAGAGGACTAAACAGAACTTCTCACATACAAGAAGACGTACAAATGGGCAAGAGACATACAAATAAATAAATAAATAAATAAATAAATGGAAAGTTCAGCATCCCTAGCAATTAGGAAAATGCAAATCAAAACTACACTGAGATTTTTATCTCACTCTAGCCAGAATGGCAGTCATAAAGAATACAAATGACAATAAATGATGATGGAGAAATGGGGAAGAAGGTACCCACCTACGTTGTTGGTGGCACCAAGCTATTCCACACCTCAGTACTTACCCAAAAGAACTAAAATCGGCATACTATAGAGATAACAGCCACTATAATGTCTGTATCAGAACAATCCACAATAACAGATTATGGAGCAAGCCCAGGTATCCATAGACAAACGTATAGAAACACAAATGGATAAAGAAATGGGATATATGTACACACAGTGGAGCTTTCCTCAGCCATCAAATAGAAAGCACAGCATTTGCTGATAAATGGATGGAACTGGAGAAGAGCATGCTACCTGAAATGAGTCAGGCTGAGAAAGTCAAAGGTCAGACATTTTCTCTCATTGTATGGAAGCTAGAGAGAGAGGGAGAGAGAGAGAGAGAGACAGAGAGAGAGAGACAGAGAGAGAGAGAGAGAGAGAGAGAGAGAGAGAAATTGAAAAGGGGGATCTCATGAAAACAGAAGGGAGACTGATAAGAGTAGATCTCAAGGGGACTGGGGGAGGGAGGGGAGGACCTGGAGTGCCGGGGAACCAACGGTCCCACATTCAGCCTGGGTGACTGTGCCCCAGTGGACCCGTTGTGTGCACTGTTACAACGTACTGTTTTAAACATAATGATACAGAGGGAGATCAGTAGAGAAGGCTCAGGGGAGGGCAGGGGAGGAAAAGGGCGGATTGGGAGGGAGACTGACGGGACTAGGTTGTGTGCATGCACACTGCTTTGCCTCCTGTGAGCAGCGTTCAAGGGCTGCAGTCTGCCTGGAAGAATCGGAACGGAAAGCTGCTAGCACTTCATGCTCATCCCCCGCGTTCACGTAGATGGAGGGGCAGCCCAGGTGTGCACCTGCAGGTGAAGGATAAGAAACACCTGGGAGCCCGGTTGGACGTCATCAGCATCAAGACGCCCTGGATCCGACCCCAGTGCAGCACGGATGCCCGGCAGACGTCACCTCAGTGAGGGTGAGTGCTCAGGGAGTCTCAGGAGTCCTTCAGGCTGATCCAGGAGCTGAGGCTGGCTCCTGGCCTGGCGGGGACACTGCGACCTGCAGCCTGGGCTTCAGAGAGGCAGGGAGAGTGGGCTCTGGAGATCTAGCAGTGGGGCCTGCTCTTGCAGCACTGCAGCCCATAAAACCATGCAGTGCGGGTACCAGGCACAGGAGGTGCTCTCACGCCAACAAGGAACCGGAGCAGAATGAGACAAAACCCCAAAGGCTGTGGGGTCCCTGTTTGTGCCACAGGGACTGCCTCCTCAGGGCCCGCCTGGTTTTGTTCTGCTTAGGCTTGTTTTGTCCAGCGTCCAGTAGGGGGCAGCCCCGGCCTGCACACGTGCCCTGGCCTGAGCTGCAGGTCTGAGGAGGCTCCTCCTGGGGGCTGCTGTGGGCACAGGCTCTCTGCCAGGTCCCTGAGGGTCTCGGCCCGCGTCCTGCTCTAGTGAGCACCATTGCCCGGGATGCTACATGGAGCACTTTCTTGCACAGAGGACAACACGGCTCCCGGGCCGCCTCAGTGAGTTACAGGGGAAATCCACAGGAAGTCTGCTGAAGTTATGGTCGCCTCTCCTCTTTGGCCGACGAACGTAGAGTATTCACACGGAGATATTTCTTTTACTGTTATTCTGAAATAACAGTAAAAGTGTAGAAACCTCAAGGCAGGTGGGCTACTCCTTCTCTGGAGCCAGTGAAATGTCCAAGTGCTAATCTAATAAGCCTTCGTCCTACCCAGAAGTTAGGGCAGGGAAGCCACGCTCGCCCTGCCTGCCCGGCCATTGGGCAGGGTCCTGGCCTCCACCCAGGATGTGATGACCAACACAGAGGACTCTCAGAGACACGGAGGCTGCCAGCTGCCGGCCAGAGGTCCCCCCACTGTTGCCTTGGGAGCTGTTGGGTCTGGTCTCTTGGGACGGAGTCCCATCACTCGTAGGTCCGTGGAGCTTTCCAGTAGATCCCTGAAAAGCAGCACACCCTGCTATGAGAAAGGCCCCTCTGCAGCTCACAGCAGGCCCCAGAGGCTTCGCCCAGCACCCCCCCCCCGCCTTCCCTCAGGGACTGAGCCACCCCTTGCACCTCCCTCCAGAGTGGGTGCTCCCTCTACTTGCCCCGTTCCCACCACGAGTGGTGAATTCTCCTACCTGTGGAAACTGGCTGTGTGGTTAGGGCCTGAGCCGTCTGGGAGAAGCTCCTGTTGATGCAGCAGGTAACGTGACTAGACGGTGAGAGCTGTGACCTGTCCTCCATCCCGGCTTGAGCCGGGTGGTGCTGAAGGCAGGTGGACTGGCTGGAGGTGGTGGCCCCGGGCTGTGCCCTGGAAGGGTGCGTCTCCCTTGTGCCCTTCCCCTGGGCCCCTCTGCTTCATGGCTTCCATGTCCTGAGCTGCTTTCCGCCATGATGTTCCACCTCACCTCCAGCCCAGAGCAGTGGAGTCGCCCATCCGTGGACTGAAACTCTGAAACCATGAGCCAAAATGAACTGTTCCTTTAATACTTGCTCTTGTCAGGTCCTTGGGTCGCAGTGACAAAGAGCTGACTAACACCTCTTGGGACAGTGATCACTGGGCTTTGAGCACGGCTTTCCCAGGACAGTGGCACAGTGAAGGTCCCTGGAGTGGACTCAGGTCAGCTCACGCTCCTAAGTACCCGGGGGATCTGGAGAGCCTGGTGTGAAGGAAGCGTGGCTTAGCTCAGACCGCGGCACTGTGTCCCGTGTAGGAGTGCCACCATCAGGACCCAGGTCCCTGCTGGGTGGAGGAGCCAGTCACTCTTCACGGTCTCTTTCCTCTTAGCCAAGGTAAGTGACAGGACTCTGGGGGACATTGGTCACCCTACATGCAGCCCATGCCTCCTGAAGTCCCGGCAGTGGCTCTCAGTACCTACTGTTCCACAGCTCAGGGACGTGCATCACTGGAGCCCTGGGCTTGAGTGGCTGGCCAACCACGTGGAGGGGGACAGAGGAGGAGGCCAAAGGACACTCCGTGGAGGGTGTGCAAGCCGGTGGGAGACAGGACAGGGAGCACAGGGATCCTGTTGGGATGGGAAGGTTTGGGTACAGCTCAGGCTGGGGGGAGAACTAGGGGAGCCCACGCACAAGTGGTGACATGAGAACTGGAAATGAGTGGGGGCTTCTCAGGGTGATAGGGGAGGGGTTGTGCCAGGCAGAGGAGGAGCAAAGCTGATGCACAGAGTGGGCCCAGGAGTCTCCTGCGGCCACTGGAGCTACCGTGGGGAAGGGCAGCTCAGATAAGGCCGTGGGCAGCTGTAGCCACATGGCGACCACTGGTGCTGTGTCCCCTGGACACCCCCCGTCTAGCTATTCCAGGTTGTCTCACAGAGAGCCTTTGAGTTACAAGGACACGCGCCCCTGTCAGTGTTATGGAAATTCTTGGGGATTAACAGCTGCCCTCAGAGCCAGGGGATGGTGCATCAGCCTTACTGATTGCCAGAGGGAGTTTGCGTGAGATGAAGTGAAGAGTCTCCGTCTAGAGTCCTTAGATGTGAGGTGTCCCCCAAACTCACGTGTGAGACGATGGAAGGTTAGGCTTGGGTTCTGAGAGACTTAACCCAGTCGGTGAAAGGATCCCTGATGGGATTAGCTGAGTGGTGACTGCAGGCTGCAGGAGGTGGGTCACTGGGGGTGACCCTTGGGAATACATATTTGGGAGCTGAACCTAGTCTCTCTCTGCTTCCTGATCATGTCCTGAGCCACTTCCCTCCGCGACACTCTTCTGCCAGGATGTCCTGCCTCACCCTGAGCCCAGGAATGGAGCCAGCTGTCTGAACACCTGAACCATGAGCCCCAGGTCAACTTTTCCTTCTGGTAGCTCTTCTTGTCAGGACTTTGGGTCGTAGCAGTGAGTAGCTGACTAAGACCTCTCCAAATCTGCTACAAGCTTCAGGTAAGAACTTGCTGGAGTCATGACACGGCAACCTGCTTCTTCAGCTGTGCATGGAAATTCTCAGGGGAGAATATGGTGTACTCCTGGCTTAAGTCCCTAAAAACATCCTGCATTGGTGGCAAAAGTTCCAGGTTTCCGTGTGCCTACTGAGGGGTGAATGTCTGAGACATCTTGCTCTTGGTTCTTACTGCAGATGGGTCTCAACCGTGTCCCACGAGTTAGATTTAGCCTGAATAAGGAGTAGCTTAGAAGGCCTCAGAAGCCATTGCTGCTCCAGGGCTAATGATCTACAAATAAACAGGTGCCTAAGGAGACGCACTTAGGCGCTTTTCAACTCTACCCACTTGGGCTTTGTGGCACGTAGGGAAGGCAGGGCCATGTGTCTCTCTTGTGCCTGATTTAAGTGCTTGCTGGATATGACAGAAGGATGCCCACCTGTTGGTCCTTCTGTGAGACGAGTTGGTGACCTTACGACTGTGTTAGTCAGCTTTAAGTTGCTGTGACAGAAATACCTGACAAGAACAGCCTATAGGGAAAGTCATTTTGGGCTCATGGTCTTAGCGGTCTCAGTCCATGGACAGCCAGCTCCAGTCCCTGGGGCTCGAGGTGAACATCATGGTGGAAGAGGGTGGTGGAGGCAAGCAGCTTAGGTCATGGCAGAGAGGAAGCAGAGAGAGACTATGGAGCCAGAGCCAAGGTAGGGTCCCCAAGGATACCCCGCCCCCTGCTCGTTGATGGCTTCCCCCGGCCATGCCGCACCTCCTGCAGTCACTGCCCACGAGCCACTTGAATGGCTGATCCCCCAGATGGATCATCTGCTGCTGCGGTCCAGCCCTCACGGTCTAGTCGTTGCCCCTCGGAGCGGCCCTGATCTTTTCAGGGGGCGCCCCATATCCAGACCCTGACCCTGGCTCGTCCTCTCACTTGGAGTCTGTAAGCCAGCTCTCTTCGGGCGCACCAGTCTGACTGACTGAAACCCCAGACATCTCTGTCACTCACAGCTCTGCGGGGTCCTCAGAACCAGAGCCTCTGGCGCCTGCAGCCTTTGCCCCAGACCTGGGGGCTCGTGGGCCTGCCCTCACTCTGCGGCCCTCAGGCTCCCGAGCAGGGCTGCTCCCAGGGGCGGCCCTCTGCCCCGCTACCCTCCACAGGCTGACTCTCCACTTCCCTCGGTGCGGGGCCACCCCGCCCCAGGGCCTGCCGACAGCTTTGCACCCTGTGCTGATCTCGCAGGAAAGCCATGCAGCTCCAACACAGTCGCCTCCTCCACAGCAGGTGACAGGCGCTAGGAAGCGCAGGCCCCAGGGCCTGCCTGTCACTCAGGTCTTCAGGAGCCAGAGTGACCCTGGAGGTGTGGTGCGATGTCTGAAGCAACAGAAGGCCCCACCCGGGCCCTCCTCAACTTGGTGAAAATGTCACAAAGCCGTCACTGTGACATTCCTCTCTCGGTCGGCTGGGCCCTCTGACTCCGTGTAAGTAAAGAAATCTGCAAACACATGCAGCGCTATTGTCCCCGAGTTACTCTGTTGGCTCTGGAAGCTGCTGCACCTAAGTTAGCCATTGGCCTCAGGCAGGGAGGGACACGGGTTGGTCCCCAAGCGCAGAATCCCACAGAGCCCAGACGGAGCCTTAGGAATGGGTCAGACAGGCCTCCAGCTTCTCAGTGCTGAGGTGAGGGGCAGAACCAGACCAAAGTCCCAGGGCTTCCGGAACGACACTTTTGCCCTCTGGAATTTACACATGGGCACTGACAGTTGGGCAGCCCAGCAAGCTGCCCCGGGGTTGTCGTCAAATGGTCTCCGTTTCTGATTGTCCAGCTTTCTACCCAAGGCCGCCTCCCATCATGGCTGGACCATCTGCCTGGTAAGGAGACTGGGTGGGAAATGCCAGAACTTGTTTGCTCTGCAGAGTGTCCTGTGAGGTGGGACAGAGTCTGCAAAGTGCTCGAGGCGTCAGTCCTGCTCCTTAGGCAGGAGTCCTCACCCTCACAGCAGAGTCCAGCGCTGTCTCTCAGACAGGTGACACAATGCCCTGACTCAGCCTGAGCCATGGAAGAATCCTGTTAAATGGTCTCCTTGTGAGCAACACTGACTTTAAAAGTTGAAGTCTTAGTATATGGAAATGTCTTTCAAATGTTCACATCAAAAGATCATTTCATCTTTATAATCAATAATTTAAGAAATTGCCAGTGAAATCTCTCTCTCTCTCTCTCTCTCTCTCTCTCTCTCTCTCTCTCTCTCTCTCTCTCACACACACACACACACACACACATTGTCTTTTAGCTCATTGCCCTGGGGGCTGTTTGAAGACCCCATCTGAGGACCAGTGATGGGCCGTGCTGAGTCTGGCCTTGCAGGACAGAGGACTTCAGTTAAACTCAACCTGGCCACTGACCAGCTCTGAACACTCAGGTGGGCTGCTAAACCTCTCTGAGCCCCAGGCTGCTTTTCAGCAGAGAGGGGTCCCTCCTCCTTTGGGTGGTGGTGAGGGTCACAGGAAGCATGGGTGGGTGCGGGGCCCACGACAGACACCCACTGAGAGCACTGCTGGCTGAGTGCTGGTGGAGCAGGATTCGGAGCCTCCGTTCTGAGAGGAGCTCGGTGATCTCTAGGACTGACTGTGGCTTGGGCAATAGCTGCTTCTGGGCTGTCAGCGTGGAGTCCTTGGGCTTAGGGAGAGCCCCCAGAGGCCGTGCCGCTCTCTCTGACCTTCAGGGGTGCCCCTCAAGCTCACCCAGGCTCTGCCATGCCCGAGGTCCTCCACCGAGGCTGGTCTGGCGATGCCCGTAACCCAGATGAGGCTCTGGTGGCATCCCCAGGTGCGTTTGTGCCCGAGCAGGCAGGAGCATCGACCGCCTTTCACTGCTGGTGAAAAGCTGAGTGTAGAAGAGGCAGGGCCATGTGGTCTTGCCCGTGAGTCGCCGATGGTGCCCAGAGCTTCCGGAGGCCGCTTTCCCTTCCTCCCAGCCTGCTCCTCCCCCGGCCCAGCCCAGGTCCACAGACATCTGGCAGCAGAGCTTCCCTGTGGTGTGGGTCAGAGGCAGCGGCTGACATCCAGCTCCCAGTGGCCCCTTTGCCCCATCCCTGCCCCCCCTGACCACTGAAGTCGCATCGTGCCTGGAGGAGCACGGGGGAGGATTTGCTCCTGCTGGACGGCCCTGGCCTCTGCACACTCCCTGTGAAAGCCGCTGAAGACAAGGGCCAGCAGCGGGAAGAGTTAGGGTGAGCTGCTCAGACTCGCAGGACATTCCAGAGAGCTCCCTGAGTCCCGCCCGGCAGCGTGGCTTCTGGTTCCACTGCTCTGGTGAGAACAGGAACGAGGTGCTGTCTTTTCTCCGGCAGTGGAACCTCAATACCAGCGTCCTGCCACACATACACCTGCCTTCTTAATTGTCACTCCTGGTGTCCCTGCTTCTGAGGACACACCCTGCCTGTGGTGAGGGCAGCCAGCTCTCCAGGGGCAGTGGTGAGCCCACCGTGGCTTCGAGCATAATTTTACCCTCCAGAGAATTCTTTTTAAAGCCTTAAGTCCATCAAACAAGGCACAAACTGGAAAAAGCTGTGGAAAATATGTTAATTGCTCTGTGGAGAAGCCCCTTCAGGTGAGAATCAAGGACAGGGACTGGTTCCGGCATGCCAGGTAACCTCCCGCTCTCGCTGCCTGAATGGCCACCACTGGAGGATAAGAAGTGCCGTTCCGAGTAGGGCCTGCTGGCTACCACTCCCACGTGTCCTGCAGAGGGAATCCTAAGGATCTCAGGCTCTGGCTCATGCGGCTGGGCTGACTACCTACACTTGCACAAGTCGGGGTGGCTGAAGCCCTGCGGTTGGTGAGCCAGGATACTCCAGGTGCCACCAGGGAGTGGTGCCCTCCCGTGTGGCTGGGCTCAGGACACACACCAGCTTGGGGACCACGGCTCTGACTTCTTTGCATTAGTCCTCCTCTAAGGAGGACGCACTTGATGACGCCAGCGGGACTCCCGGGGACGGCCACCAAGTGCTGGCACCCACTGAGTCTCCTTGTCCCCTCACCCTGAGTGTCCTGGACAGCATCATGACAGGGCCTGTCTTCAGCCTGTCGGGAGCCTCCAGCACCCCACACTCTGAGGGGATGTGCTGCGCCTGAGCTCCCCTGAGCAAAGCAGGTGGACCGTGAACCGATGTGCCCAAGGCTCAGGCACCCTGAGGGCTGGGAGCCGCTGGACGTGGTACAGCACCAAGGAGGGCGAGAGCAGGTTGCCATTGAAAACACCCCAGTCAGTCACCCAAAGAGGCCTCAGAAGAGGGGACAGAATCTTCTTTTCAGCAATTTGTGTGATTAATTTTAGCATCCTAAAATACCAGGGCCTGGTTTCTGTACCTGACTTGGGCTCCTACTTGTGCCTGAGCTTTTGGGGTTGGATTCCTAGTTGCATGAGCTGTAGACAGGGGCTATCTGGCTCACCTGGGCCAGGGACTCAGGTGAAGAGGGGGCTCTTCCAGGGTGGTCTCCAGCGGTGGCATGTCAGTGGCTCAGTCGGTAAGTGGACGCCAGATCGGTCAGGCCTGTTTTTTCCTGGCAGAGGGAGGGGTGGGTGGCCCTGTGCTGCTCCCTCTCCCCAGGCTCTGCTCTTGGCGGGAGTTTCAGTGACAGAGGCTCTTGCTGTGCCAGCTGGAAGCATGCTGCTCCGCTGGTTGTCTGCCATGCCTGCTGCAAGGCCACCAGCTTGGCAAACCTTGGTCAGAGGCGGATTGTGGATGCGAGGGGCCATGACTGGTGGTCCCTGTGAGGACTGAAGTGCGTTTGGAAAGCCCAGTTCATTAAGGTACCAGGACACTTTCCATCATTTCCCTTGTGTTCATGTGGGATGCGTCACCTCCAAGGTTATCTGATGGATTGCTTCCTGCCGCCCCTTCGAGGAGGGCTGGCCTTGATGGCATCTCAGTCCATGCGCTGACCTCACCCTTGGTCTGCCGCCTCCCTGGGTGGGGAGCACATTTCTCCACCACCACGCCATTTTTGGAAGGAAATACTTAAAGAATGGTCCTCATTATTTAAAGGTCTCCAATTGCACAATTGAAGAAGCTAAGAGTCACACTCTCAGGGCCTGGCCTGGTTGGAAGAGAGTCTGCATTTTATGTCCCTTGGTCATTGGAATGTTCTGGATGTGCCGTGGTCTGTTCCAGAAAGCAAAAACCTAAGTACTGGGGAATGTTTGGGGAAATTATTGGAGCTTAGCTCAGTATTATTTAGTGAGCTGGGGGTGTGAAGGTGTGGTCAGATGTTTCCTTGAAACTCAGCTGAGGGCAGTCTGTACCTCCAGAGGGTTTAGGAAGGACTGGCATTTCCTGCCTCTGGTGTGTTGCTAGGCCCTTGGCTCTGGCCTTCCTGGCCCAGAGCGGGCAGGCCGTGGGGAGGGTCATGCTGCCCAGGCTCCCCTGGTAGGACACCTCGGGGTTCCACGTCCCTCCATTACCAGGCCAGTGCCTCCTGAGCCCAGAGCACTCCTCTGTGTCTCTCTCGAGACATTTACTTTCATCTGTCAAAAAGTTGCCAAGAGTGACGGTCAGGTTAGGGTGGGTGACTTTCAAACTGCCACAAGGAAGTGGCGACGCTGAGGAGCAACCTCTGACCTCTCACCTCTCACCTTAACTCTGACCCTGGGTTTGCCCCGTGGTCTGCGGCAGGCCCAGGCAGTCAGGTCTCAGCACCACTCTGTTTCACACCTGGGCTTTCAGAGGCCAACAGGACCACACGGAAGCACAGGCCTTGCCAGAGAGGGATGTCCCTGGCACAACCCCCTAGGAACACCTTCGTCATGTGCCTGTGTCAACAGGACGGTGTGAGGGGCCCAGAGGGACCAGCATGGACGTGGAAAGACCTGGTTGTTTTCCTACAGCCTTCATTAACGTTTAAAGTCATGGAAACCTCACACAGGCAAACCACCAGGTCTTTTCAGCAGGATTTTTCTGCAAGGAGGAGCCCTAGGGCAGGAGGGTTTGGTGAGCCCTGCCTGTGCTGTCGAGGGCGGGAGAGGACCCCACAAACCTCACAAGTGGGGACCGCCAGGCCATGCGGTCGTTCTCAAAGGAGGGTGTGAAGGGCGTGGCTGCCAGTGCTGTGATCAGCCCCCCAGGAGCAACTCGGACATGCTGCAGTGTCCGGAGCGTCCAGCACCTGGCGCCCCCCCTGCCAGGCACCTGGCTCCTGGCTGTCTTTCAGCACCCACTATAATTCTGCCTTATTATGCAACCGTTGCTTCTTCATCTGGGACTTGGCTTGGAAGTGCAGCAATGTCAGCTTTCTGTTTTCTTTTCTCTGGTGGAGCCAGAGGCTGTCGGCAGAGGCTGGGCTGGGCGTGGCACGACTGAGGTCAGTCTCTTTCAGAAAGTCCCAGCGCGAATGCCTATCTGGGTCCCCAGAGCAGGAGCATTTGGTCTCACGAGGCATATTTGGGGCAAGAGGACTCATTCTGCCCAGACAGCCCCAGGCCTTGGGGTGCTGGGGTTCCTAATGGTGTGAGGGCCAGTGTCAAAGGGTGAGTGACCCCAGTGTCCTTCCAGGTGTGCAAGGACAGTTGTGCCTGCATACGGGAGCCGGGTGAGCAGTTAGGAGGAGACGCAGCCTGGTTCAGTTTAACGTTGAAAGTCCGTTCAGTCCCCACTCAGAGCTGCCCGCGTGTTTATTTCTGTCTCTCTGTGTTTACACAGGAATGTTGCCAACCCTCGGGTGGCACAGTGACCTGCTTGTGCACAGCTGGCCTGTGGGTGGGCACGAAATGCACGTGAGCAAGAGCAGACGAGCCCCACACGCCTGCTGCTTGAGGTTTGGAGGACCCCAGGATGAGAGGGACACTTTCTCAAGAGTCAGAGTGACCAGAGTGCCCTGGCGCTGGCAGGGAGTGGGGTGGGAAGAGGCCTCATGTGGAGTCTGGAGATGTGTGTAAGAAGTGGCAGGGCCTGGGGGCTGTCCCCTGCCGGCCTCCGCCTCTGCAGCACAGGGGTGAAGTACCGCGGCCTCTGCACGGAGCACCTGGGGGCCCAGCACTCAGTCATGGAGAAAAGCCGCCTCCAGGGTTTTCTTGGTTCCAATGTTCTTTCCTTCTTTCCTTCTTTCCTTATTGGGCTGGAAGGAGGTCAGCATGGTGTCCCCGGAGAGGCCTGGACCCAGTGATCTTGGGCTGTTTGAATGGGTCCTGGGTCTCCCTGGGAAGGTCACAATGGTGCAGAGGTTTTCACTGAGGGGACAGTCACAGAGACAGTACTGACACTAGAACTTCCTGAGCCAAGGGAGTGCCCCAGGACCTGCACCATCCCTGGTCTTCTTGGAAGAGAAGACCTGGGCTCACTGAGCCTGGGGAAGTCCTTCAAGGGGTCATCCTTCTCAGAGGCCTGCTGAGTGGTGAGGGGGTATGGCCATCCTCAACCAGGCCCACCTGGGACTCCTGGACACATGGGGTGTCTATCAGAAGGGGAGGATGTCGGTAGCCCGTCCTCCCTGCTGGCACCACATGGCTGCAGGCCCACATCAGTCCTGCAGGTCCACACGGGCAGCTCAGGTGCTGGGCAGAGGAGGGAACCTGGGTGGGATGGCTGCTCACGTTTTCATGAAGATTGAACCAGACTTTGAAACCTGCATGGGTCACCTAAAGGTGACAGGAAGCACAAAGAATCTGCCAGGTGGTGTCCGGAGGCAGGAGGGGACAGTGCTTTGGGACAGCTGGGTGGAAGCAGGGCCGAGCCAGCCCTGCCAGGCCAAGGTGGAGCTGCAAGGCCCACAGTAAGTGCGTGTTTGTTCCCTGCTTGCCGCGGGGTGGGAAGGGAAGGGACCCAGGGCCAGCACCGGGGCACAGTGAGGTCAGTGGTGGAGATGGTAGGTTCAGGGTCTGTCACTGGTGGGTTCTGTGGCTGGGGACAGCCCTCAGCACTCCCAGCCCTCTTCTGGAAATGGCACCGACCCTCCTTGTGGGGACCCGAGGGTCAGCCCAGTCCATTGAGAAGATGCAGCGTGCTTCAGAGCCTGTGAGAGGGCCCACGAGCCGTTTAAAAAGCCAGACTATTGAGGTCCAACCACGTCGCCTCCAATCCACCATCCCCCTGCCCTTGGCAGCTCCGAGCCTCCTGCCTGTCTGCAGGTCTGCCTGTCGGGATCTCATGGAAACGAGTCATATAAAGTGTGGTCTTGGTAACTGCTGGTTTTGGAGCTCTTTCGGAGCCAGTTGAGTCTTGGAACGTCCGGCAGCCCATGTGCTCTTTCAGGTGTGGAGCTGAAACATGGGTCTGAGCAGAGATTGGGAAGGCAGCTGGGTTCCATCAGCGCAGGCTGTGGGCTTGTATGGAAGTTTCATGTTGAATCATAAAAACAAAAACAAACAAACAAAAACCCACAACACTTTAAAAAGAAATGTGAATCAATAAAAATTTTTGTTTTGAGTAAAAAATATATATGAAATCTTTTGAACTTATTTATACTATATTTCACCTATGAATACGACCTATATTAGATAAAGCTAGATCTGTGCGATTATCACTGTAGGCTAAGGAGAACTGAAGGGGATACCCAGCCACTCAGGCGCGGGGCTTTCCTGCCTTTGCAGGGATTTCTGTGCTGATCAGAATGGCTGCTGAGAAGACGGAATGCATACACACTGGGCTGCCCCCTGCACCCCGGGAAGAGCAGGGATGGTGGGCCTGGGTCCCCATCAAGGACCGGCGCCTGAGTCAGTGTGGAAGTGCATTGCTTCTGTGCAGCAGGCCAGCTCTTGCTAAGGTCGGTCAGGCAGTCAGGGAGGAGGCCCTGGTGGACAAAATCAGGACTCACCCAGCAAGGGGTGCCCGTCCTGTCCTGGCTCCAGCAGGCTCAGCAGAAAGGGCCTCCCTGGCAAGTCTGAGCCACAAGCTCCAAGTCTGGAGAGCAGAGGCTGGCTCTTCAGGCACGTGGCCTGCGGGCATGCTCCTCATGGTGGCACCAGGTGGTGCTCACACCCTGATGACAGTGGGTTTGCCCGACACTTCACCCCTTTAAATTCTAGCTAAGAGGCCCAGATGCTATTATCAGACTGATTTCATAGGCAAGGGGCTGAGGTTCCTGGAGGTTGATGAGCTTGCCTTTGACACACAGATGGTGAGCACTGAGCCAGGGACATCCAGGCCTCACAGCCAGGTTTCCCTTGTCCCTTCACATCCTGAGGCTAGGGTCCCGCTGGGCCGTCAGCAGGTTTGTCAGTGAGATGCCCTCCCTCTTTGCCTCCTCCTTCATCACCAGGCCCCTGGCCCTGAGCCTCTGGGCCTGTGCTAATGACCTGGCTGAGCTCATTCTCTGCTCACCTGTCTCCACCTTCCTCCTTGAACAGTGGACCAAGGGCACAGGCCGCTCCCTGCTGGCTTCACTGTGTGGCGTTTTCCTGTGGATTCCCTGACTGTGCCCCAGGCTTCCTCTCCTAATCATCCCCACAGCCCGAGAGCTGGCTGGCAGCTGTGAGCCAGGGGCCTCTGTGACAGCTTTGCTCGTGCAGAGGAGGGGTGAGCCCACCAAGAGCTGCCCCTCGCTTTGGGGCTGACTCCTTCAGGCAGGAGCACGTTTTTGTCACCAAAGAACACACAAGATGGCTTCGATGGTCTCTCGTCCACCTGCTCTGGGCAGAACAAGGGCCTGCCGCAGGGCTGGTGGGCCTCCTAGAAGGTGGGCCTCCAGTTTTCCTGGTAATGAATTATCAGTTAGTGATCTTTCCCAGCAGGACTGTTTCCTTTAAGATGTCTCAGTACTGGCCCAGATGTCCCAAGACATGGCCAGTGGGAGGACAGACGCCTCCCCTGCTCCAGCTTCTCTGGGTGTCCAGGTTCTCTCTTGGCCAGGGCGTGGACGGGGGCTGTGGAGGCTGGATCTGAACTCAAGTCTCCTATTGCCACTAGCACGCAGTTGTCCCTCTCAGGAGCAGGAGGCCTTGGTGACTTACCCGCTCCACCTGCAGCTCATCTGCAGAGCTTCTTGGAGCTGCCGCCCACCTGCCTCCCACTCACGTTCATGAGGACAGGTGAAGCTGTCCCACCACGCAGCCAGGTGGCCTGCGTTAGCTCCAGCTCCTCAGGGCCCCAGTCTGTGGAGGAGAAAGTGTCACCACCCTTGGTGCCTGAAAACGTCCCTGTGGGGGCTGACAGAACCCACAAGCTGGCCGCCACCCAGTGCCCCAAGTCCAGTCTAGATCTCGTGCATTTTCCCCTCTTCTGTGAGAAAAGCCACATTGTCATGGGATCCAAGGGTCAGGATAGGACAGAGGAGCCCCTGATGCCACCGAGAAGAGCACCTGTGTCTTGAAGGATGTCGTCATGGTCCTAGCAAGACCCCCTTCACTAGCTGCTCCCTGCCGAGAGCCAGCTGCCTCGGGCAGACCCCTGGATGAACTCCAAGGACCACGTGGTGCCGGCCTGGGACCAGCTGCTGTGTGGAGAGTTCCTCCAGATCAGCAGACCAGGCCTGAGCGTCCTCCCTGACGAGCACTCACGCCCGTGGGAGCTCACGCCCTGTGGTTCTCTGTCACCTCTGTCAAGATCTGTGACTCCATCCTGTTGAGGCAGCACAGGGTGGCTCTTGGGGTCATCTCCTAGCCTGCCTAGACAGTGGGGGCATCGGGACAGTGTCTGTGGATCCACACAGGCTCCCAGGGGCCCATGCTCGTCCTCTGCCTTTGCTGTGGAGAATTCTGGTCTGCAGCGAGGCCAGGTGGAGTCTAGTCTGCTGCCTGAGCCGCTCCTGAGGATGAGGTGGGAAGGAGTGAGGCTCCCCCTGGCAGGGGGCACTCCCTGTGGGATGGGTGCAGGCCCTCCTTTAGTGGCTCCCTGAGGAGTCAGAGGCTGAAGGCCTCGTGCTGAGGAGCAGCTACATCTTACCAGAGTGGACTCAGCTCTGCCGTGCTGACCATCTCCTCCCTCCCGTCCCAGTCTCTCTTGCCGTCCCTGTGATGGAAGGGAAGGTCAGGAGCTCGATCCTGTGGGCCTGCATGTAGCCCTGGGGCCTGGAGAGCGGGCCAGGGCCGTCGGCTGGTTGTCTTTGAGGGATTCCACCTGGCACCTGCCCTAGGCCCTCTCTAGGTGCACGCTGTGCCCAGCGGGTTCTTAGGACCCCCTTGGAGGCAGTTGAGGTGACAGCTGCATGCTCCGGCACGCTGCATTTGCTTGGCTCTCCAGTAGCGACAGAGAATCCACCTCAACCACCCAATCTCTTCTCCCTGGGCTAAAAGTGCCCAAATATTCAAAGCCCAAATATCCATACCAATGCTGAGCACGGCTTGGAGGCGCAAGGGGATCGGGTGACCTGAGTGAGACTCTGTGCTGAGAGCTGGGCCGTCCTGAGCAGGCAGGGAAATGCTCCCTGGGGCTCGGTGCAGGCCTGGGTGGCACCTGGCAGTGGTGGGAGCAGCCTGCCAGGCTCAGTCACCAGCAGGCTTCCTTGCAGGCCCTGTGTGCCACGTGCCTGTGGCCCATGGACACCCATAGCAAGTCCTGGGCATCCGTGGGGACCCTGGAGCCCTGCTCTGGTCATCCTTCATTCTCAGATCTCCCCACCCACAGTAGCTCATGTAAAACACCTAAACCTTCAGCCCCCATGCAAACTTCCCTCCCCCCACAGAGGGATTTCAAATCCCTTGTTGATTATTCCCAAAGGGAAGGGGTGCTGACAGACGGGAGGTCACCTTCTTGCCAACATTCTGCAGGGCTCCCTGCACCTACACTGAGGGTGTTGGCCTTGGACCTGTGACAACAGAAGAGGCAGGTCCCACCCTGTTTCAGGCGGTTCCTAGGCCCCAATTATATCCCTGGCTGCCTCTCCAGAACCTGCCCGTTTGCCCACCCTCCGTAGCTTCCTGACTACTGGAGTTCTAAAAAGGGAATTAAAAATAGAGATGAATGAGAAGAAGTAGTGGCGAATGGCAACCTACCAGGGGAGAGCTGGTGACAACGGGCACACCCACCCAGGGGAGAGCTGGTGACGACGGGCACACCCACCCAGGGGAGAGCTGGCATCGTAGCGCATCCCGAAGGCTGAGTGGCAGCAATAGCGTCCCATGCAGGAAGAGACAGAGGAACAAGCATCCCCTTTTGCCTCAAATGAGGGAGCATTTGCCTGTGTTTCCAAGGACAGAGCAGGCAGCATAACGGTGACTGTGCCCTTCCTGGACGCTGGAGGGGCTCACAGGCACTTAGGACACACAGCCAAGTGCAGCCCTCAGGGGTGGCAGCTCGCTCTACTGATTAAGCCTGAATTGGCACCAAGTGAGGTGCAGGTTTGAATGTTTTCCCCAAAGCAGCAGTAAAATTGCACTTTTTACACCCTGGGGCCTGAAAGTGCGTGTTAAAGATGCACACTCTCCGTGGAGACGGCAGCTCAGACAGGCTGCAGGCAGAAAACCCTGGGGAGTCGAGGGGAACCCAGGAAGTGGGGAGCCTCGCACAGGAGCCCTGAGGAAGGAGCTCCACGTGGTGCTGGGTCCCCTGTACCTCCCAGAGGTCTCACTGGGGACAGTGGCCAATGTTTGCTGAGTGTCTGCCCATGTGACTGGTGCTGTGCTTTGTGATCACATACAACCTTCCTGCTCAAAATGCAGAACTGTGGAAGGACAGGATCTTGTCGATTCCCAAGCTGTGTTTCAGGTATGGAGAAGCCACAGATCTTACCTTATATCCTCTAGCAAGATGTGGAGCTGGATTTGCATGTTCCAGGCCATAGGTGCTTCTCTTTGCTATCTCACTACCATGTCCAGAGAAGGAAGAAGAACAGAAAAGCACTTCTGACTTTGGGTAGAATGCTTGGATCTTAACGTGGCAATAGGCCAGAGAAACATCTCCCACATCTGCTGAGATCCCATCTGGGTAACTGTCATCATCAGCTCATAAGAAGTGGGGGCTCAGGGAACACCTCCCATGTGCCCCAGGAGGCCCTCCAGAAAGTCCTGAAATGAATGGACTGACAGTCTTGGAGGGTCACTCTCCTGGTGGACGTAGCCTGGACTGAGCCAAGCTGCACGTTGACTTCAGGCGGCAAAATGGCTCCCGGACACCCAGCTGAGCACAGGGAAGAGTGAGGAAGAAGGCGTGCCCAGATGGGAGAGCAGGCCCTGCAGGGTCAGGGGTGCGTTGCCAGCTCCCTGTCGCACCCCTCACTCTGCAGGGTGTACACCTGTTGGGGCTGAATGCAAGGGCCAACCTGCTGCCCTTGTGGCGAGCTTCTCAGGCTAACTAAATGCAGACATGTGCCAAAGTTTGTTTTGAGAAGCTCATAAAATCACTGGAAACTGGTAGAAGAGTTTTGGTTTTGCTTTGAGGCTGACAGTGTTACACTGAGTATGAGAAGAGGACTTCCTGAGCAAGGTCAAGGTGGTCAGGCCACCGAGGGTCGACTCAAGCACATGCCAACGTTCTCTCCACACCCCCGTTGGCTCAGCCTCAGGGACTCTGGCTCTCACCGGCGCCTGTGCAAGCCGCGCAGCTTTCCACAGAGGCCTTGTTCTTGTTGACTGGCCTTCACGTGGCCCCCCATAGCCCTTCCGAGCTCTTTCACTCCTCCAGGTGGGAAGGAATCGTTTGGAATCCCTTTTCTACACCCGTCTTAAGTGGCAGCTAGGCCCATCTGAGAGGCTATCCATTCTGGGGCTTACTCACCAGGCTCTGGGCCAGAAGGAAGAAGGTGGACCCAGGATGCAGGGGGCTCACCAGCCAGGGGACTTCAGCTGCTGGGTGACACCTACAAAACGGCATAGGATTTTCTGGCCTCAGCCCTCTTCCTTGAAGTGGTCCACAGCATCCACCCTGGGAATGTGGCTGCGGAAGTTTCCTAAGTCAGAGGTCTGAGGAGATAAGGCCCAGGATGGGATGGGGGGCTTCTCCACCCTGCTCTCACCGTGCCACGGAGGAATCCAATTCCCCGGGGAATGTTTGGTGTCTTGTATTAATACTGATGCCCCATGAAACTGGACATCTCCGCGGTCAGCTGTGCTGCAGTGCATCTGGCCCTAGGTGGCTGCTCATGCAGAACCAGCTCCGGCATGTCCCAGGGGCAGTGGGGCCAGGATGTGGCCGCTGGGCTGACTCCGGGAGCCTTTCAGACAGGTGAATTCTTGTTTCTGGACCAAGTTGCCTTGCCATTCCCACCGAGCACAAGTCAGGATTTCCAAGTGGGACTGTAAAAGGGACAAGAGGCTTTTATTTTGCACTTTGCAAAACAATGGATTAGGTGGTAAATTATTTCTTGTAATATCCTTCCTTTTTTGACAAAAAATTAGCTATTTTGCTGTCTGTAAGAGCCTTACAATTTCATGCCTCATTTTTCTTTTTTGAATTGAAATCTTTGAAAGAACTGTCTTTTCAAATTTCTGTAAAAATCTATGCCTCGCTGTATTACATTTGTATGTACAAAGGACAGTTACTGTGTAAACCCCTCTGGACCTGCCTGCCCTCCACGTCCCTCGGAACTTCCCACTGCCTCCCACTTCCTGTGCTGCTGCAGATCCGCTCACATGCTCTGTCTTCCTGTTTGAACTTGGGACTGGGCTCCACCTGGCTTTATGTGGTCAGTGGCTGGTGTGGCAGGAGGCCTTTGGTGGGTGCTCAGGAGTAGGGCAAGTGCAGATGAGGTTCTGAGGCCCACTCATTGCAGCACAGGGCTGAGGGCAGGTGGGGAGACAGGGACACCTGGCAGTCCCCAAGTTCGGGACCTGCAGGGTGTCTAGAGGAGGCGATGTGCAGGTGCCCTTCAAGGCAGCTGGCATTTTCTTAGTAGTAGGCACTCCATAAGTGCTGACGATATTTGTGACGTTAGCAATGTGGTTGGCACTTGCCTGGCATGGCCTGACGTGTCTTGGATACATCCCCGCTGCCAGGCTCCTGTGGGCTGTGGGCCAGGGCCTCCCGAGTCCTTGCAGGAGGCGTGGATCTGAAGGGGGCTAGCACGAACCCTCAGGACAAGAGAAGGCTCAGTGACTGCAAGTTGCCTCTGTTTACGGAGCTGGAGAGACACGGTTGGCATCACGTTTTTCAGGTGAACATATTCAGATGGAGGGGGGCAGTGCCAGAGCAGCCGGGGGCCCTTCAGCCCTGGGGACCCGCTATGCTGCAGGAAGACGGTGGCCGTCAGGGGTCTTCCTGTCTGGCCTGTGCTCTGCGGGCTCCTCGTTGGCAGGACACAGACCGTTCTGAGTGCTCCATGGGAGTGTCCTCAGATGCCACATTTGCATGGTGAGAATGTCCCCGGAGCAGCCCAGGGACAGCCTGTTAACTTCTCACGAGTGTTGCCCCTTCATTAAAAAAATCCTAGCTTTTCCTTTCCCATACTCCACCCCTCCCACCCCAAACCGAAGCCCAGATTTTGAGCAGCACGAGGTGGGAATTGAAGAACTCCACCAGGGTCAAGCTGTGGCCCTGGGGGGTGCCCTGGGTGGACAGGAGGGCCACATGTGTCTGCCTCTGAGGGGCAAGCCTGCATGCTGAGACCTAGGGGGGTCCCTGGCCACTCTCTTTAAACATCTGGACATGTGTTTGACCCCACACTGCCCACACTGAGCTGAGAGTGAGGACGTGCAGTCCCTGTGACTCGGCCACGGGAATGCTGCACAGAAAGGGTGGTTTGCTCTTCCTGCTGGACTCCATTAGCCATGGCCTCTGAGAGCTGTGCTCAGATGACCATCCGCCCGGAAATTTGTTTTTAAGCGCCTAAGTCTGTAAGCACGGCTTTCCCTCTAGCTGGGAGTTCTGCCTTATCCTGAAACATTTTTAATTATAGGTGGCATGAAAAGCCCGCAGCCTAACACCATTTTCTCCTCTTAACAAGATCCAGGTGAAATTCCCCAAGCTAAGCCACAGCCAGGGACACTGAGAGGTCTGCGGGCAGAGGAGCCTGCGGAGCCCGGGCCACACCAGGCGCACAGCCCAGCCCCTGTCCTGCGCCTCTGCTCTGTTCTTTATTTGTGGGGGATTAGGAGGACCTCAGACAGCCCAGGCAGGGCCGAATCATTATTTCTAAAAGTTAAGTGCCTCACAGTATTGCTTATTTAAGTCCCAATGTCATGGGAAAATGTTCCTAAATAAAAACCCACAGAAGGTGTATCAGGTGGAAACTCTCCAAGCACTGACCACGGGACAGGTGGATGCTGGGAGATGAGGTGCAGCTGGGGAGACAGGGTGCCTGGGGGGCGAGTCGTAAACAGGAGCAGAAGCCTCTCCAGGACTGTGTGGGAGGGAGTAGGGAGGCAGCTGTGGACGCCACTGCAGGCATCTTTAAGTGCCCACTGAGGACGCAGGCTGCTGTCCGCTGGAAGGGAGCTGCTGAGTGTTTTCAGGGGGAGGCCACACAGCCACCTGAGCCTGGTGCGCTGCTGCGACAGGAGGTGCACTGGAAGGAGGGGGGGGCGGTGAGAGGCACTGAGGAGCGCTCCAGGGAGGCCCTGTGGGCCTGAGGACGCTGCCAGGAGGCAGGCAGGAGGAGGACTCTGCTTTCAGCAGAGTCAGAAGCCGAAGCCACCGCTAGGACAAGAGCCTCGGGGAGCCGGAGGAGCGTGGAGGGACTGGGGTCAAGGTGAGGCCAGGGAAGGAGGGAGGGACAACATGGTGTGGCAAGGGGTCAGACGTCAGCTGCATGCGAGGTGTGGTCCAGGAAGCGTGTTGGAGAGGAAGCGGGCCCAGTGTGGGCAGCGTGTCCCCTCTGGTCCTCACGTGGACACTGTTGGCTCACAGGTGGGAGAGTGAGGCCTTGGGGAGGAGGCGACTTACCCACAGTCCCAGGTGCAAGTGTGAGCCGAGTCCCAAGGACTGAAGCCCCAGACCGTCCCATCACGATGCTCCCGTCACGATGCTCCAGGGCAGCACAGGGTGGTGAGGGCCACACGGACATCCTCAATCACCTCTGTGAGTTGGACAGTGAGGCTGATGCTTAGGGGGAGGGGAAGCCCTAGGGACTTGGGACAGAGGTGACCTGGGAACAGCCACAGCAGGGAGGTGGCAGGCCGCTGTGGGGTGCGGGGAGACCCCAGAGGCCGCACATCTCCTCTGTAAGTACCATGGGTGCGGGTCACAGGGCCATCTGCACAGCTCTGGGCATCCTGGTGCAGGAGGCCTGAGTGGCTTGCTCTGGGGTTGGGGACACCTGAGACCAGGTCATTCACAAGTGCAGAATTTTAGTTCTCATGTTCGGGGGGCCAGGATGCTCAGGATCGAGGTGTCATTCTCCAGAGAGTGCTTCTGACTTCCTCCCCTGGTGGAGGCAGAAGATCCAGCCGGCACACCTGATGCTCCATCACACCTGATGCTGGCCCACCCCCTCCTCCCCTCAGGTCAGGGGCAGCCTCGAGCTCTGGAGGGACTCGTGAAGCCTCCGCGGCTGGGCACTTCTCGTGAGGACCGCAGAGCTCCCGGGGACTTCCTCACAGCTTCGCGTCCCCTCCTCCTCCCCGCTGTGGGATGGGAGCAGCCCCAGACAGTCCCGAGCCACTCCCACACCGACAGGTCCTGAGGCTCCTCTCTCGTTTCCCTCCCAGACGACTTTGGCAAAGCCATCGTCCCCCCAACCCCATTCCCTCTGTCCTCTCTTGGTGCCCCAGTGCCAGCCTCCCGCCTCCTGCTCCTGCTCACTGATGAGCCTGCCTGCGGCAGCCACTGCTGTACATGGAGCCCTGGCCATGGTTCATGGGTCTCTGAGATTGGGTGATGGTCACTCCCCTCCCTAACCCTCCTCCCATTTCTGAGGCCCTGGTGGGGTCTCCCCTCAGGTCCCCAGGCATTGCCTTGGGGATCGGCAAGTTCTGGGCCACACTGCTGTCTTAAATCCCCCTGACACGGGACTCTCTGTGGACCCTCCATTCCACAGCCATCTGAGTCACAGAGCCCTGACTTGATGAGCCTTGAGGGACCATCGCTAGGGACCACTGCTCTTCCCTCGTGCAGTGCCTTCCCCAGGGGGCAAAATACCTAAGGACAGTGGGAATCAGAGAGCCGTCCACCTGTGTCTGCCTGGCGCCCAGCGAGGGGCTCAGAAAGCGAGGGTGGGGTGGGGTGGGGTGGGGGATGGCCCCCCCGGCTCATTCACGCTTTGCCTCAGCAGCTCAGGAGCCCTGGCCCCTGACTGAGGATCCACAGCAGAGAAGCAGGACTAGTGGGCGGCCACCAAGGTGGATGGACTCTGGCCCACAGGATTGGTGGGAGGTAGGGGGCAGAGGAGCAGCCTGTCCACGTGCTCAGGATGGTCTCACGTAGCGCCTGTCACCTGGAAGGAAAGGCCTGTGATGTCCGCGTTCTTTGCTCTCAGAGAGGGGACAGGGGACAGCTGGGGTGGAAGAAGGCATCGTGAGGAGTCGGAGCCCTCCTCTGTTGGTCACTGGGCAGCACGCCTTCACCTGGATCCAACCCACGAGCCTCAGGCGAGCACACCATCCCCGGTGCGTGCAGCCCCCACACTCTGCAGCTGCGGGACCACCTCGTCCACGTCCACATTTTGGGTTCTGGGTTGCATGTTCTGCACCTTGGATTGCAGGGTCAGCCACCACCCTTTCCAACCCCACAAGCTCAAGGTGCACAGTGGGCTTCTGGCTGGCTTCTCCTCCCCTGAGCTTCCAGAGCTTCTCCTCCCCTGAGCTTCCAGAGCTGGTACGCCCCTCACAGACAACAGGCTCTCCCCCTGACTCTGGGCACCAATGTCATTTGTGCTGACCTTGCCTCCCCAGGCTTGGCACCCCTGCAGGTGGATAGGCCCTCCGGGGACCCTTACTTCTTCCCCTTTGCTTTTCCTTCCTGACCATCCACATGACTGGCCATTTCTTCCCCTACCTAGACACGTTTAGACCAGCTGCCAGCCAGCTGAGGGTCCGTGTTTCAGACACTCCATCCTGGGGCCGATCGCTCCCCAGCATCATCACCACAGGAGAGAGGTGCCGGGTGCTTGAAAGCCAGTCTGCCATGCAAGGGTGACACCAGTGGGCACGTGCTCCGGCTGCCTCCTCCTGACATAGGGATGCTTTGGTCAATGTCCAGCTGAGGGATTCTGTGGGACTGAAATGGCTGTTTTTTAATGTGTTGGTCTGCCTGAGGAGCTGTCCCAATGTAACTGTTATCCCAAAAAGTCCACCCTAAAAGTTCTTTCACAGAGAAACATATGGGGGCTGGGACATAGCTCAGTTGGTAGAATGCCTGCCTCACATGCACAAGGCCCTGGGTTCCATCCTTAGCACCACCAAAAAAGTGAAATATACTTAGCCCGTGACCACACATGGTGCCTGTAGCCAGGCAGGGCCTGAAAGTGCTCCAAGGACACTCCACCCTGCCCCTCTTAGCCTGTGAGCTTCCCATCTCTTAAAGTTCTCAGAAAGGTAACACACTGGGTAGAATATTCAAGAACAAAATCTTTAAAACTCAGCTTTATTTGTGCTACCTTATAAGCTTCGTAATACATTCTATCTGTATTTTTTAAATTAAATTTATTTTTAACTGATACATAAAAACAAAATCATGTACACATGCCTGAGAAAACCCAGACACAACGTGACACTTGTGAGATTGTGTGCCCCTGTGGCCTGAGCCACCTTCCTGGGTGCCAACATCAGTGTTCTCTCCCCTTGGTGGATGAGAAAACAGGCGCAGAGTTTACAGCTGCCCAGCTGCGCGTGCCCACCTGGTGGAGCTTCTACCCAAACAAGGTGGCTCACATTGGGTCTGGATTTTCTCAGACAGTGAAAGCCTGCAAGACCACAGTCCTGCTGACCGGGCACCCAGGGAGTCCCAGACTGCACCTGCCCCATCCAGTGGTCAGCGCTGCAGCAGGACCTGGTCTCCACCCCCCGGAACTGGAAACTGTGAGGACAACAGGCTTTTGCCAAGGACAGTGCTCACGGAAGCCTTCTCGCTTCTGCGGCCTCCGTCTGCTCCTGCTCGCCTCAGCCCGTGGCCGGAGCAGCTGGAGCAGGGCTCTTGTGGGTGACATGGCTCCAGGCCTTATTTTCACCATCTCCTTCTTCACCGAGGACCATTAAAATAAAATCCTGTGCCAATCTGGAAAGTCCTCCTCCAGCTCCTCGTTCCTAAGTTAGGGCCTACTCCGTGTCTTCAGGGAATATTTCCCTGCTAGCCAAGCAGGGCATTGCCCACAAGAGGAGGTGGGGGTCAGCTCCTAATCAAAGTCCATATATTGAAAAGGCACTCGTCTCTAACCCAGTACATGGTCACTGTCTGTGTCCAGTTCAGCAATTAAATATGGCAATTTATTGTGTTTTTTTTTTTTTGGTGCTTAATCAGTTTATTCATCTTTATCAGTTCTTTTTAGTCATGCATAACATTTGGACTCACTGGGACATAATGATAAAATCATGGAAGGGATTTTACTTTGATTCAGTCCGCAGTACTTTCCCTCCCAGTCTCTTCCTCCCACCTCTATCCCCTTCCTGGACTCTGCTCATCTTCTGCCGTGTGTTTACAGTTTTAAAGTCAGTGTCCAGTGCCGCAGTCTGCCTGGGCACAAATATCCGAGCCGCCACAAAGCCTTGTAGGTTCAAAGAGCAACTACTTTATTTCAACTCTTACCAGCACTGCACGTGTGCTTTTCCACCAACGCCACCCACATGGCCTTCTCCCGGGACACACCACACACCAACCGGAAATCCCTCCTCCAGAAATCCCTCCTCTGGCACTTCCCCAACCAATGGTAACTCTCCGGGAATCCCTGCAAGAACTCCAAAGTAGCAGGTGCCCGAGGCAGCAAGAGCCACCCCATTGCCCGACAGTAAAGGTCAAACATACAATACAATCAATCCAGCATCACAGCAATTATATATAGCTTAACTCAAATCATCATCTCAATGGTTTCCTGGTGTCACCTTTCAAACATTCCCTCTGGCAAATGCCAGGAGTCATTCTGACCAGCCATGGCTCTCAACATCTCCCCCCTTCTGTTTAAACAACAAGCAATGTGGCTTAGGAACCATGCCTGTTAGGTTGTCCAATACTACATATGGTCCTTACCCGTCATCGAATGAGCTGACCTCAAGGCGTCAGCCTCCTGTCTTAGGTTGGTACCACTGCAATTGGATCATACCCGTCACTGACTACCGGTCCAGCATACAGTCATACTTGTGGATAGGCCTTTGCACCAGTGGTGGGGGGGGTGAGGTTCTTTGCCTCACCTCTGTTGGCCCCCAAATTTGGCCTTGGTGCAAGTGGGGGGGTGAGGTTCTTTGCCTCACCTCTGTTGGCCCCCAAATTTGGCCTTGGTGCAAGTGGGGGGGTGAGGTTCTTTGCCTCACCTCTGTTGGCCTCCAATTTTAGACCATCACTAGCAGAAGGGAGGAGGATACAGAAATGCCAGGACACCAAGCCACTTGACAGCTCCTTTGGAAAAATTGTACCACCGGTGACACCATCAGCAAAGATACTCCAGCACTACCACAATTCGCTGCACCAACAGATAGTTCACAATGCATACAAGTGATACATAGTCCAGGCAAGTTCTGCAAGCAGTTCAAAGCGGAGGAATCTATTAATATGTCCATTTCCTCCCAAAGTAAATCGACTCCTTGATTGAGCATTACTTGTTGAGTTATTATTCATTGATGCATCAGTTTATATAGTTTGTTGTGATAAATATCCAGAAGCTGTAGTTTGGTTTTATCTTTGTCTTCAGAAAACTGCAGGGCACCAGCTCGGGGCTGGGACTACACCTGCCTTCAGGACGGGTGTCCCCTGGGGCTTCTCAGCTGAGGGCCAGGACCACCATGGTGGCAGCTGCCACATCCCACAGCCGATCCTGGAAGGCAGGTCGCCGAGGCCTGGAGCCCAGCCACCCGAACCCTGGACACTGAGACCCAGAGGAAAGCACCGCCCACTGGCTGGACGAAGGCCTCAGAAAGGGGGCTGGAGTGTGGGTTCCGGGCCCCACTCCCGTGCTTCCTCTCCAGGCTCCTACTTCAACCTCGCAAGCTCACAGTCTGGATTTGCTCCCTTGGAGAGACTGTTTCATTCTTTTGACATTTCTTATTAAATAAAGCGGAGTGGACCACTAGCTACAGCTCACTGGTAATTTCGCTCTATTTACCTTTGATTCCATTTATTTCCATTGAGAATAGTAGAAAATAATGTAATGAAACTTTGTGTTGGGGAACAACTAAGTCATAAGAACATGGCTCGGGTTCGGACTGTGCTCCCTCCCGTGGGGTCCCTTGTTGGCAAGGCAGGGCCAGTTGGCCTAGGAGGCGTTGGCATGCTGGGCTCCTGCACTCCTGGGGAAGCTGGGACAGCCTCTGGCCACCACCTTCAAGTCCCTGGGACCCAGCGGCTGACTTCAGAGCTGGACTCAACCCACCTACCTGCGGCCCCTGGATGAAAGGCCAAGGATGAGGGAGGCCGCCAGCGTGGCCCGCGATGGGGAGCCCAACTTCCGGAGTATCTGCAGTGAGCAAGGGTACTTCTGAAAGAGCAGAGAAGGTGGGTTTCCAGTCCAGGAGCAGCACTGACCCAGCCTGACTTCACGTCCTGCTGAGCAGAGAGCGCTCTCTTCTCTCCAGAGTGCCACGGTCAGGTCAGGGAGGAGTGGCTGGTCCTGGGAGGTGTGCAGGCTGAGTGCGTTCAGAGCTCAGCCACTGGACAAGTGCATCCAGTGCAGCACTGACCAGATTAACCCGAGAGAACCAGCATCTGCCCTGAAGCTGCCTGTGACCAACAAGGAGGTGGACACAGGAAAACTGGCCTGCTGGATACATGGAAAGAGACCAGGCAGTGGGGAGGAGCTCTGCGGGCTTCCAGGAGAGCAGGGGGCTGTCCAGGAAGGCCCCATTGGCTGAGGCCAGCCTGCAGGTTGAGGGCAGCCTTCACAAGGGTGGAGGGATTCCACAGAAAAAGCAAAGGCACAAACAGTAAGTGGAAGTGGAAGGAGAGCCCCCCAGAGAGCCAGGAGGCCAGGCCTGCCTGGACCAGAAGGCAGGAGTCTGTGCTGCCACCCCGGGGGCCGAGGTGTCAGCCTTGTTCCTGGAGGAACCTGTGGAAGACCAGCAGTGGGCTGTGTGGGGGGAGACGAGGAGGGGGCCAGAGGCATGCAGAAGACCCTGCACAGGGTCAGATGAGCAGTGGCCAGGAGTCAGGAAGCTCCAAGTGCCCTGCATGGCCACGGTGCTTACCCTGGTCCTCTCCGGCCACCGCCTTGGGGCCCTGGAACCCGACAGCAGAGGCGGGCGCTGGTAACTGCCTGCCCCTGGATTTTTGCAGAAGGTGGTGCATATCCTGGGCATGAAGACACAAAGCTGCGAGTCATTCCCCTAGTGCTGGCGGGAGCCCTGGTCCTGCACACAGCAGTCTCCAGCTGCCAGGGCTCTCCAGCCACAGCCCAACACCCTAAGCATGGCACTGGGCACTGAGAGGGTTTTTTAAATATGAGAAGAAAATACCAGCTTCAGAGAATGGTAGAGAATTTTTTTTTAACTCTATTGACTTAGTTCATCTTTCAAGCATGAAGACATGGTTGGAGAAATTCAAGGTTTTTTCTATGAAAAACATAATTATTTTAAATAAAATCACCAGGTCTATGAGTGACCCACAGGTGGAGAACTCCTTCCATCTACCTGGAGGCTCATCTACATCTGAGCTGTGAACACGGCCCCTGTAAAGCAGTGCGGGTTCTCAGGGTCACCTTCCCCACCTGCGGGGGTGCCTCTTCCAGGGGACCAGCGGCAGTCCTGTCTTGCAGACTCCCGTGAGGAGCTCTGGGTCTGTCTTCCTATGTTGCTGTTTTCTCTGGGTTGGTTCTTCCTAGTTTTATGCTTATTGGCTAAAAGTAAAGGTGGGTATTTTGTGTTAATAGCAATCAGATCATCTGAAAATCTGAGTCAGTTCATGGTGCTGGCTCTCACAGAATCCAGACGATGACAACCCTGTCTTCATGCCTGCACAGTGTACCTCCCCCTCCCACCTTACAGCTGCCCGTGTGACCCTGGAACTTGGGGCCACTGTGGTCCATAGTGTAGGGAAGGGTCGGCACCACAGTGAAAGAAAAGGCTTAGCACTGAGTTCACCAAGGACAAGGACAGCGAGTGTCGGCCTCTGTGCTGTTCAAAGCTGCGGGCCGTGGGGAGTGTCAGGCACAGGGGTGTGCTGTTCCCACTCAGTGGCCAGTTACCTCCGACACATGCTTGCACACTCGTAGGTAGCCAGCTCAGTGCTCCCGTCTTCCATTCAGTGTGGAAGCACAAGAATCTACAACAGCGGAAGCCAGGAACCCCATGGGGCCATTCCTCGGCCTCAGACACGCAAACCCCGCCAGGAACACGCCCTTCCCTGCTTCAACAGACACTGGAGAGGAGATTTCAGGCCCTTCTTCAAGGAGGGGTGTCTTCTGTTCCACGCTCACCCTGGGGGGCATCGCAGGAGCACAGGGTCCTGGCCAGCCCCCACAGCCCACAATCAGGGCCTGGATGGGGACACAGAGATGTGCCCCCGAGAGTGAGGATGGCCCTGGGAAAGGGGAGCGCACGTGCTGGCCACAGACGGTCCCAGGAGCTCTTCAGGTACTTGGATGGTGGTGACTCCGAGCCCAGAACCTCGGTGCTGTGTGGGATGAGACGGGGCGGGAGGGATGGAGAGCAGGCCCAAGATCAGCTCACTCTGGACAGCCGTTCCCTCAGCTCACGAAAGTCTCCTGAGGACAGAGCTCTTGACCAAGATCCCTGGGCTCCTTTCCCCCACAGGGAGCAAATGCCTCCTGATGGAGGGTCTCCTGTTCCATTAACGGGTCCCCACAGGAGACCTGTGGCCATGGTCAGGATGTCCCCACCTAAATTAGTCCTAGGAGAAAACCATAAGGTCCTCAGCCGCCCAGGTTGGCAGGGCCCATGGCGACGGTGAGGCTCTCCAGCCCATGCCGGGCTTGGCCTCTGCACTCCCCTCTGGTTCTCACGCTGCTCTGCACGCACCATGGCTGCCTACCCAGCCAGCCCGGGCCCTGCCCCGTGGGGACAGACAGCACAGCCAGCGGCCTCTGTGCTCCCCACCCTGAGACTCGACTTTTGTCTCTATTTCCTTGTGTTGTCCTTTTGTGTCCTAAAACCAGGGATGAACCATGATGTAGCAACCCCACCAAGCCGGGTGTTTTAGTGTCTTCAAACTGGTATTCCTTAAATCTTTGTCAAACTCACGTGTCTATCAATTTACTTGGACTAAGTACTTCTGGGTACATGCTGCAAAGTCCTTCCGTATTTTCTGTCATTGGCCACCTGTCCTGGGACACATGCCCTTTGCATAATGTTGTGCTGCAGTGACAGGCCCTGGAGATCAGACTTCCCAGCCTGTGCCTGTGTGTGAGGGGAGGAAAGCTATGCACGTGCCCTCAGGGATCCCCCAGGGCACAGGCGTCCATCCTTCCCCATCTCCTCCGCTGAGCAAAACAGGGCCATGGGAATAGCATCAGGCCCCACCACAGACACACACCAAGAGCTGCCTCACCGATGCTGAGCTCAGTTCTTGGGGTCCAGCTTTGGGGGAGTCTCGGTGTCCGTAGACACTGCTCAGCTGTGGGTTGCAGAAGAGCTCAGAGATGAGGTGGACAGTGCCCATCCAGGTGGAGAAGCAGATCAGAACCTCCAGGGTGAGGGGAGTGCGGGTCTGAGCCCCCAGGCACGGCCAGCTGCAGCTGGGAGCCACAGGACTGCTGGCTGGAGCGTGAGGCTCCTCACTTCCTTTGGAGGCTGAGGGCTGAGAAGGCCTGCAGAGGGGATTTCTGGGGGAGCGTCTGCCCTCTGCCTGCTCAGTCCTCCTGCTCCTCCTTCACTGTGAAGGACCTGTGCAGGCAGCCTCTCGGCATCTGTACCCAGAGCACCAAGCCATCTGGACCACCGGAGCAGACGGCGTGGAGGGCTCAAATCCTTAGAGAATTGACTAGAGATGGGCAACAGGCCTGACCGGTCAGTTCATGCAAATGGCCAACAGGCATACAAATGCTCCACACCACCAGTCGGGGAAACGCGAGTCAGAACCACCGTGAGCCCTCACCAGGCTCCAGTGAGAATGGCCATTGCCAAAAAGACTGAAGGTGACCCCTGGCAAGGAGGTGGAGGAAAGGGGCCCTTGCACTGTTGTGGGAGTGTAAATCAGCACAGCCAGCGTGGAAAACCACACGGAGATTCCCTGAAACACCAGCAGTAGACCTAGCACGTGACCCAGCAATCCCACTGCCAGGCACACGTCCAGAGGAGAGGATCAATGTGCTGAGGGACACCGGCTCTCCCTGGGTCATCGCAGCTCTAGTCACAGAAGGTCTGAGTGTCCGTCAGCTGAGGGTGGACAGAGAAGGGGCGGGCCATGTGCACTATGGAGCACGCGAGTCGGCCACAGAAGGATGATCCTGTCGTGTACAAGAAGATGGACCTGGAGACACTGTGCCAGGAGAACTAAGCCCGGCTCAGAAGGACAGGCACCGCGAGATCGTAGTCCAAGTGTAAACTGATGAGGTTGATCTCTCGGAGCTGAGACCCCAGCTGGTCACCTCAGACGAGCTCTAGACATTGTTCAGCCAGACGTGGGGGTGAGTCTGGGGGGGGCGGTCCTGCTGAATGACTGGCACTCTCCTTCCCGTGATCCGAGAGGCTCTGTGGGTCCCTTTTGTAGTTACCTGGATATTGCCCGGATCCTGGAAGTAGCAGAATGTGTCCTCAGACATAGGCGCGCCGTCCTGCAGCCCCAGGGTCGAATCACTGTCACCTGTCCTTGTAACCCTGCCCCTCCTGGTCTTTTTTGATGGAACTTTCTAAGGACGAGGGTCCCCCCAATAAAAGCCCACTTCCAAACGTGCTCACTCACTCTTGCCAGCCTCTCGTGACTTTCCTCGCTCCCATTTGGGGAGCTTGAGGTCGAGAGCGGAGGAGCCGTCCTGGAGCTTGATTTAAAGGTAAAGTGTGTGTCTGTGTTTTATTTGGGGTCCCAGGAAATTCACACGAGTGACCTTAAGTTCAGCTGCCCGCACTGGTCGGGGGCAGCATGGGTGTGCCGGAGTTAACATGTGCTCTGTCCTCCCGCCAAAAGACAAACTTACAACACGGGGCCGCGTATCAGGGAGTGTCTGAGGACCCTTCACCCTAAAACAGGGTCCTGCCAGACTGCACTTACCAGAGAAGCTATTGCTGCCGTTTGAAGTGAGATTCGGGGACTCTGTTCTGCATCTCCCCGCTCCTTCTAAGCTTCTGTTGACACCGCCTCCCGGGCCGGGTCTCTGCTCACCCTCATGCTTTCCCCAACACCGTCAGAGGCACGGAGCACGTGAGGTGAGTGTGATGACTGTTCAGCCCTCAAGAAGCCTAGAGTGGAAAGAGACCGTGGGTGGCAGCAGGAGGACGTGGGCAGGACCACTGGGCATGACACAGAGCAGCCGAGGGCACGCAGGAGGGAAAGGGGTCTCTGCGGGGCCTGCCCATGTAACCCAGGAGCCTGGGCTGGGGTCGCCTGGGCTGACCACAGGACACTGCTCTCCGTGACGACCGCATATCTTGCCCGAGAAACTTAGCTGCTTAAAGGCTGAAAGAGAAGATGCAATTTCCGACCACTTCTGGAATCCAGAGGACGAGTCGATGAGCATTTTAAATGAACTCTGGGGAATTCTGTGGATGAGAAGCACCTGCTTCGGGGCCCATGACCCTGAAACACTTGGCCCCTGCCAGGAAAGGCCACGTCTGCATCGGCCATGTCCACCCAGCTGCCGGCTTAGTGAGCTCCTCTGGCATCTTCCAGACCCTGTTCCTGGCACGGTCCCCACAGACTCCAGTGTACGCACGGCCGGCGTCTGGACCCTTGCCTCCTCTTCACCTTTGCTCTGTTGCCTAGGTCTGTTGTTTGCCATGAGAAGACATCGATTGCTTGTTTTACCCACAACTGTCTCTAGATCTGGACTAACGACTCCTTCTGGCAAAGCTCGGACGGGAAAATCTCACAGGACTTGCCTCAAGCACACCGTCAATGCCCTCCCTGGGCCTGTCCTCCTGGGCGAGAGCAATGCAGGATGGGGATCAGCTGACCCAACTGTGCTGTGTCAGGGAGGCGGGAATCTGGACCATGAAGCAGCTTCATTTGTCCTTTGGCCTGGGACAGGTCAGGGGGCAGAGCAGGATCAGGAGGGATGTGGGAGGGCGGGCAGTGGTGGGGTGGGCTCCCCGCTAGGTGAGCAGCCCCCTTAGTTCCAGTTCTCCAGTGGTCAGCACACCACACTTTAAAAGCTGAAGCATTGTGAGACTCGTGGTGGTGTTTGAGAGCTGAGTGGGCGTGCAGGAGGCCAGGGGACATTGGCTGGACCTCATGAGTGGATTGGCCTCCATGCCGCTGACCAAGCCTCCCTGAAGCAGGGGTTCAGACAAAGGAGCCCTGGGGTCTGCAGCCTGCCCCAGGCTCGTGCCCCAGGGTGAGCTGGCTGCGGGTCTCTGCTCCTGGTTGTGAATCCTTCCTTCTTCTCCACCTGGGCCGCCGGGCCTGAGGGTAGGGCTGTGCAGCAGCTGATTTAAGCAAGACTCCCATGAAGCCACTTTGTCCCCAGGGCAGGGTTCTCCCTCCAGGTTAGATGGGACTCCCTTCGCAGTGACCTGGGTGCTGTGAGACCTGCCCTGCACCCTGCTGCAGGATTCCTGCTGAGTGTCTGTGGCTGTGGCCATCTGCCATGGGGCCGGGCTGTCCTCTGTTGGTTAATCCCGTGTGTGCTTCCCCAGGCTCATTTCAGAAAGTCCACCGAGAAGCCCCACGGCTGAGGTGTCCATAGTGGAGATTTACAATAACGACATTTTTGATCTCCTGGCCAAAGAGGGTTCTGGAGCAGTGGTTGGGGTCAAGCTTGATGTCGTGACAACCCAGGAAGGATGCACAGAGGTCCCGGGTCTGACCTGCATGTGAGTTCAGGACAGAGGTCCCCTGGCCCCCGAGGGACAGTTGCCGCCCAGGTGCCGACCGGCCATGGCCCAAGCAGAGCCAGCTGTGCAGAAGGATCAGGCTGGTGGTCAGCGGGACGGCCACATAGGGTTCAGGGTTCAGTGCATGTCGCCCAATTTTTAGTTTAAGAATGTTTCTTCCTTCCCTCCCTCCCTCCTCCTTTCCTCCCTCTCTCCCCCTTCCCTCCCTTCCCTCCTTCCTTTATCCCTCCCTCCCTCCCTCCCTCCTTCCTTCCTTCCTCCCTCCCTCTCTCCTTTCCTTCCTTCCCTCCTTCCTTCCTCCTTCCCTCTTTCCTCCCTCCCTCCTTCCTTCCTTCCTCCCTCCCTCTCTCCCTTCCTTCCTTCCCTCCTTCCTTCCTCCTTCCCTCCTTCCTCCCTCCCTCCTTCCTTCCTTCCTCCCTCCCTCTCTCCCTTCCTTCCTTCCCTCCTTCCTTCCGCCTTCCCTCCTTCCTCCCTCCTTCCTTCCCTCCTTCCTTCCTCCCTCCCTCCCTTCCCTCCTTCCTCCCTCCCTCCCTCCTTCCCTCCTCCCTCCCTCCCTCCCTCCCTCCTTCCTTCCTTCCTTCTTTCTCTCTCATGGTGCTGGGGATCAAGCAGGCCCAGGGCCTTATGTGTGCCAGGCAAGCGCTCCACCACTGGGGTACACCCCCAGCCCAAAGTGGCCTTTTTTACTGGGAACTGTGCAGCGGTGACAGATATTAATTAGCTGGAATGCTGTGACTGTGTCACAGTGTGTGAGTCTGTCAAAACATCAAGGTGTTCAATAATTTTATATGTTGATAATATGTTAATAAAGCTGTTGAAAATAAAAAAGGGGTAGAGCCTGGTGGTGGGATGCCAGCCTGTGCATGCAGGGCCCTGGGTTCAGTCCTCAGCCCAAGAGAAAGAAATAGAAAAGGCTTTTTAAAAGGTATATAATAAATGTCTCTTTAAAAGTCTTCATCAGAGTCCATGGGAGGGTGTCATCCTGTCACCAAAGGGGCCAGGAGGGGACAGGGACCTAACTCAGCTTTTGTTGGCTCTTGACATTTGTTGCAGAAAAATAATTTGGGGACCTGTCGGGAAGAGGCATAGCAGAGATTCATTTAGGAAGGCAAGGGGCACTCACCGGAGGGACAGAGCGCAGGCCATCTCAGGAATGAAACGGGCCTCCGGCTCTTCTCTTAAAGGAGACTGTAAACAGGGAGCCCAGGCTCCTTTAATCTCGGAGCTCAGGGCGGGGGCCTGGTTCTCTTCGGGATCTCCAGGCTGACATTGTTGGGCGTTTATGGATGACTTTTGCAACATTCCCCCCTCATAAGTCACTAGCAACATTTTTTCCCTTGGCTTTATTTAGTCTAAAGAAAATAGGTTGTGCAAGCTAGTAATGTGTGGGGGCGCCGGCTCACTGGGCCCGACACTCTGAGGCCCTGGGCTGCTTAAGACTCAGACCTGGGGGCACAGGCTGGGGAGTGCAGGGCTGCTCGTGGGGCATCTTGGGGTGAAGTCACAGCCCGATCCTGCTGTACTCCCCTGTCCACTGTGCTTGTGTCTTCCATCCTCCTCAACCCCACCTTGAAGGAGAGGAAAAGCAGATGAAGGGACCTCACTGCCCACGGTCAGTCGAGGACAGTGAACTTCCTCACACTTGAACATCAGCATGTTATAGAGCGCAGGGACGCAGCGTCTTGTGAATGTGCACTCCTCACATGGCCTGGGTTCTCCAGTTATTGTGAAAGCCCTGTGTGGGTCAGCACCTGCCCCACCACCAGGGAGTGACAGGAGGAGTTCCCACCTGAGGCCACGGCGGGGCTGCCCAGCCGGGGAGGACTCAGACTCAGCAAGAGAAGGCTGTGCCGGCGGCTGGTCCTGTTTCCAGAAGCCTGAGGTGCCAGGCATTTGGTGGTGACATGTTTGCAGAAGTAACCCAGACTCTCAGCTGTTGGCTGACGGACTATGATCCAAATGCAGCCCTTCCCTGCGGAGCCTGAGCAACAGCCCCATCCACGGACATGGGCTCTTATCTCCTGAGTTTAATTTGATAGAATATTCTAAAAACGTGGGTCCGTGAGGGTGAAATGGATGGAGGAAGATGGGAACTGGGGGTTACTGACCTTGGATTTGGTGAAACCACTGGTTATTTGTAATTGCTTATGTTCTGTTTTGCCTAAATCAGCTTCAGTCTCCTCTGGAATTGCCGTACCCATGTCTGGGAGCGGTGTCTGTTAGCGGTGGCCCGCTGTGTTGGCCTGGGGACAGCTGGTGGTACTTGCTACCTGCCATTGGGTGCCCTCTAACACCTCTCCCCTGCCAGGGCCGTCGCCAGCGCCGCAGAGCTGGTGGCACTTGTCCACGGAGGTCTGCAGCTCAGAGCGAGGCACCCCACCTTGGTGCACATGGCTTCTTCCAGATCTCACCTGGTGGTGACGGTGACTCTGACCGTGGTGTCCCCTCAGACAGCACTGGTGAGCTGCTATTGGCGCCGGGTCAGTTCAAGTAACAGAAATCCACCAAGAGGAAAAATCCCGGGGTCACCCGGGGTCTGCAGCAGGAATTGCAGCCACACCCTCCAAGGACCTGGGATCTGGGACCTGAACACAGGAGGCCCTAGGGCACAGGCTGGGGAGAGAGAGGGAGGTGGGCGGGAGGAAGCATCTGCTAGGGACATGGGCAACAGGGCATGCAGCACCTGGGGGCGCGGGACAGTGTCCTGAGGGGACTGCACAGTGGGAGAGAGATCAACTCCCGGCTTGTCAGAAAGGCCATGTAATACCACAGAGGCCCACGGCGTCCAGAGCAGCAGCTCCTGGATTCCAGTCACAGAGGCCCACACCTGCCTGCGCACAGGTGCACGGCAGGGCGCCAGGGGGCAAGGCAAGGCTAGGCCCCGCGTGGAGTGTGGAAGTCCATGGTGCAGAGGGTGTGTCCTGCAGAGCCGGCTCTGGCCCCGCCCCCATGCAGCCCCAGGGAATCCCTGCAACCTGCTCCAGCTCATTTCCTTCTTGCCTGGAAGGCCAGTGTAGACAGATGTGGTGCATCTTGTCACAAGGACACTCCACACTGTGGTCCCCGACAAGGGAGGTCGGGGGACAGCATACTCACTCCTCGAGCCACTCCACCAGCCAGCACACTACTGCCCGGCACAGGACTGGGCTCAGGTAGGGCCCAGGTAGCGCCAGGCACTCTGCTGATCCTGTGAGTGCTGCCACAAGACACAGACACAGAGGTGGCCTCTGTGCAGGGGTTCTGGGCTCTCCTACGAAAATCTCTGTGTTTTCTGTTTTGGGGGATGAGCATAAGCTCTCGAGGTCTCGTGGAGTCTGTTCAGGAACTTCGCAGGGCGAGACTTCAGACCCATGGACACAGCACTTCTTCGGGCTTCTGTGAAGCTGATGGATGGATTTCCAGGAGGGCATGGGTTTTCCCAGGGTTCCAGTCACCGTTGTCACCCGGACTACTAGGAAGCATTATTTAGTTTTCTTGGGATGGACTGGGCGTTCGTTAGACTTCCCAACGTGAAGCATGCTACCCGCCTCCTTTTCTTGTTATAGTCCCCTACAGAACCCACCAACTGTCCCTGTGCCCAGTTTGTTTCTAAGAGGAAGAGAGAGGCAGAACCAGCTTCTCGCTGGTGGGTGAGTCCTGGAGGGTGGAGCTGCAAGAGGCCTCCACACTGACTCCCTGCCCTTCTGTCCTCTGTCCTCCCCTCCCACCAGGCCAGCAGCACCATCCAGCCCCCCTGCAGGGTCACGCTGGGGCAGGGAAGGGGTGGAGCACCTCTCCCCAGGCTCCGCCTCTCCAGCCCCTTCCTGTGGACCACACGGGTTCTGCGAGGCAAGCGCGGGCCAAGCTACAACTGGTGGACCTGGCCGGCAGTGAGTGTGCAGGTGAGCAGGAGCTGGCCCTCACCTGGGGGTGCCCACAGCCAGGCTTGACCGGCCACCAGGAAGCTCTGAGCCTGGCACCTCTGCTCAGGTGACTCGAAGCCCTGTCACATCGGGCCATCAGAGGTCTCCCCAGGGCAATCAGAGGTCACGTTCTTCCTCCTCGGTTTCCAGGAGCAGCTCTGGCCCCTGGAGGAGCCATGCTGGCGCGATGGTGGAGTCCACTGTAAGGACTCCCAGGAGGTGCCTCCCCACCAGCTGCTGAGAGGCCCTCCGCCCAGAGCCTCCTTACTCGTAGGCGCTTGGAAGTGCAGGGTGGCTGAGGGGGCTTCTGTGCCTTGCAGGTGCATCTGGGGTGACTGGCCTGGCACTAAGGGAGACCTCGTTCATCAACCGGAGCCTCGCAGCCCTGGCAGATGTCCTGGGTGCCCTGTCGGAGCGCCGTGGCCACGTGCCTTATCGGAACAGCAAGCTTACCCACCTGCTCCAGGACACCATCGGTTCGTCCCCCTCAGATGAACCCAGAATAGAGAACACTGTGAGCTCTGCCTGGGGGAGCTGTCCCTGGTCCAGATTGTCCTTGGGGCCTACCCAAATCTGCTGGGCTTCTGGGAGGTCCCCTCTCCAACGTCCCTGGCACTTGGTGGCAACTGCACTTGTGCCCTCCACAGTCTTGGGTAGGGCTGGCTGGTGTGTGCCTTCAGGGGTGCACCCCTGGCCATCCAGCTAGGCTGAGGGCTCCCTCCACCATGCTGGACTCAGCAGCAGCCAGGGCCACCTGCTCCATGGGTCCCCAAGCTGTGGGAGCTGCAGCTCTGCTGAGTGGGGTGAGGGCACTTGGTGCAGCCTCAGGGCCTGTATCAGCCACCTTTTGGGGACCGCACTCTGCTCCAAGTGCCAGTGGACTTTGTGTAGGCAGCTGGATCCCGTCCAGTGCTTTGGGACATGTAGATGCCATTTGTCATGACTCCTACTCAGCTCACATCTTGTTCCTTTTATTTAAGGGGGCGATGCGAAGCTCCTGGTGATCCTCTGTGTGTCCCCGGGGCAGAAGCACGTGGCAGAGACACTGCAGGGCCTGGGGTTTGGGGCCCGAGCTCGGCAGGCTGAGCGGGGACAGGCTGGGAAGAGGCCTTCCTGCGCCCAGGTGAGGAAGTCGTGCGTGGGCTCAGCATCTCGATGAGTCCTCTTCCCCGGAAGTGTGCGCTCTGTCCCTGTTTTCTAGGGTGGGCGCCTGAGGAGTAAATGTGTTTGGATTTGATGAGCCTGTGGTGCCCCAGGGACCTGTGGCTGGCTGGCCGGGAGATCCCCGCACAGCTCAGGCCAAATCACCCGGCACAGGAGGCCCAGAGAGAGGACGGCTCGTCCAAGGAGCCTCCTCCCGGAGCAGATGGGCAGCAGGTGCTCAGGTGGGTGAGGAGCTGTGCTGTCTGTGCGGCAGGCCCGTGGCCCCCCAGGAGGCCCAGCTCTTCGTGCTGTGCCTCCTTAGACACAAACGAGGCCACAGACCCAGGAGCTCCGCGCACAGGCTTCGGAACTAGACAGACTTGGGCTCTGCCTCCTGCCGGCTTTGTGTCCCGGAGAGGGAAGGCCCCATTTCCTTGTCTGTGAGCTGGTGAAGATCAGGGTGGACAGTAGGGGCAGTGAGGCTTGGTGGAGCAGAACAGGTGCATTACTCACAGCACACTGCCCCGAGGTATCTGTACGTTGCTTCTCTGGCCAAGTGAGGGCCCAGGCTGGGCACAGTGGCAGGGGAGGTGACGAGACCTCCAGCTCTTGGCCAGGGGTCTATGAGTAGTCAGGGCTCTGGGCACCGAGGAGGAAACAGCCCATTTCATGTCCACCAGCCTCTGAACTCACGCAGCTCCATGTGTGGGAAACCAACCAGAGCATCTGGGGACTTGATGCCAGGGCAGTAGAAGGGCCTGGGGGGCTGGGGATCTGCCCGCTGCTGGTGTCCACGTGTGCTGGGAGCCACGTCGCAGGACCCAGTTGCAACCTGAGAGCTGCATTCCTTGTTTCTGACCTTCTGGGCAGAGCCCCGCTGTACCAGGCCGACAGAGAAGCGCAGGAGACCCTGCCCGCAGGCCTGTGGGGAATGGCTAGACCCGGAGGCCCATAGAGCAGTGGTCGGAAGAGCAGTTTGAAGTCACCTTGTGTTTTCCCCAACCCCTGGTGCTGGGGCTTAGGGCTCTGTGGGACAGGAGGGGGCAAGGGGGGCCCACCTGGTTCCTGATTGAACTTTCCACCCAAGTATGTGGAGAGTAGAGGCTAGCTGGGGCAGGAGGGTGGGCCACCATCTGGCCATCCATCGGGGGGAGGCCCCTGCCCAGGAGGGACTCCTGCTGGGGAAGGCTGTGAGCAGGAACTGTATGCTCCACGGGGGAGGCCGCGGGGAGATTGGTAAAGGGGAGTGAGTCTCATAGTTCCCAGGACCCTCAAGTACCCCCCACACATGAAAGAACCAGGTCTGGTGGTGTCGGGAGTAGGCTGGCCCTCACTCAGCCAGGGTGGGAGGAGGTGTGACCTGAGACAGTGACAGCCCCCTGTGCCTCCCTTGACCCTGGACAGGCCTGACCTCAGGTGAGAAGCTCTTGGGACTGGTGCAAGGCTGAACTGGATCTGGGTCAGTGCAGACCCTGCTTAACACTGAATATGGAGTGTGGACAGGATGTGGGTGTCAGTCCTCGGACAGGGAGGCTCAGGCCTCTCTGGATCTGATGCCCATAGGTGACTCAGTGCCCAGCAGTGACTCGGGCAGCCCAGGAAAGCGGGGGTACAGTGTGTATCCCCAGCTTCAGCCCCTGACGCCCAGCAGCGGGCAGCTGCAGTGTGTCCCCAAACATCTCCGGGAGGGCAAGGAGCCCCTGTTCTGGGTGGCGACAGAGGGGCACACATCCCAAAGATAGCCTGCCCAGGGGAACGTAACATGGCCAGAGGCTGACCCCCAGCTCTGACCCCCTGTGGGCCCTCCGGGAGCTCCTTCATGCAAGGCCGGAGTTGCACCCCCCTCTCTTCAAACCTGTAGGAGGTCTAAGGTCCCTGGTTTTAAAGATGCTTTGTGCTGATTTGTTGGAAGAAAAGGATTCAGCAGCAGCTTAAGAAGCACGTAATGGCTACGTTGAGGGATGGACCATGAGGGGAGGCAGAGACTTCCTGACCACTGAGTGACAGCGAGGACAGGACGTGGGTGTCAGGGCGTAGAGGGGTCCAGTGCCTCTGCTGGGGAGGTTCCCTGAGGACCTGGCTCCGAGCAGAGCGTGGAGGAGGTCAGCGACACTGGGGAGGACACGGGGGCTGAGTGGTGGGTGCTGTGCTGTCCCCTGGTGGTCACCCCATCCTATCTCATGCCCAAGCCTGTGAGGGATGATTTCCTACTACACAGAGTGTGTGGGCCACAGGCCTCAGAGCCAGAGGGAAACTGCTAACCTGGAGGGTGGACAGGGCTTTGTCAGCACAGGGTTGAAGCCAGGGGCCAGTGACCCTCAAAGGGGCCGTGTGCCTGTGTGTTCTGCGACTGGCAGGGTAAGACAGAGCCAGGCTCCAGCCCTGGTTTGTCAGCAGAAAGGGACGCGCTGTCTTGGGGAGAAAGAGGAAATGGATTCTGCCCCCCCCCCCCGCCCATGTCACTGGGGGTGCCAGCAAGCTGTCTGCTCAGGACGAGGCCCAGCTGACCACTGCCTCATTGTGTCCCCTTGCTCCAGGACACGTGGCGTCTGCTGCAATATCCAGTGAGCTGGGTGAGACGGCCTTAGTGAGCGCGGCCCTGGGGGGAGCGAGAGTGGGCATGTGGTGGGGCGAGTTGGCGTTGGACTGCATCTGTGCCTTGGCAGGGCTTTGTCCCACTGCCAGCCTCCAGCCTCGGCCCCAGCTCTGGTGTGTAAAGAGCCACACGGTCAGCAAACATCCATTCCCTGGATGCCTACTTCATGTCCAGCTGTGTTCTGGGCACTGGAGATGCCACAGAAGACACACGAAGCTCCTGCCCTGGGAGATTGCAGAGCTGGGCGGGAGAGCCACGTTCCCCCAGGCGTGTCCTGCCCCCAAGTGCAAAAATAGCCGATTATTCCACAAGCTGCAGATAAAATGTGTCCCCAAAGCTCTTCTTGCCAAGGTGACGAGGGCTGGGAGGCTGGGGTTTGGCAGGTGACTTGGTTAGGAGGTGGAGGGCCACGACAGGATTAATGATGTTATTAGAGATCCCAGGGGTCCTACCCCTTCTACTGTGTGAGGCCCTTGACCAGAGTCCAGTTGGCCTGGGCCTTGGGCCTGGGTGTCCAGTCCCCAGACGTGTCTCTGCCTGAACAATTTCTGTGCCCGTGATTTGCTGCAGGAGCCAAGCGAAGACTGCATGACAGCTGCCTCCCCAGAGACCAGGTGCCTGCAGGCCACCTCTCATGAGAAGCCATGTGCAAGGCAAGGCTGCAGCCGGGTGGCCACCGACCTCCAGGGCCCTGTCTCTGGACCAGGGGCATCGCTTCATGGACCTGTCACCACAAGGGGGATTGGTCTGGTCACAACCCCATCACACCTCCCAGAGTGGTGCCCATCCTGAGTCCCTTGTGGGTGGCCGAGGTCCGCCTGGGAGTCAGCTGGCCCTGCATGCTGGGTGATGCCCCTGCCCTGCTCCAGATGGCCTCTTCCTCCTGCTCCAGCACCACTCAGGCCTCGCGGCTTCTGGCACCCAGAAGACAGGGCCCCAGCACCAGGGAAATCATACCGTTCAGGACACTGCCCGTGGTCCCAGATGCTCTGTGATGGTGACGCCGGTTTCTACGTAGCCTGAACCCTTGGCTGCCTACTTCAGGTGCACATGGTGACAGTAGCAAAGGGCAGATGGGAGAAGCCACATGCTGCCAGCAGCCCCAGCAGGTCCACAGGAGTCGGGCACGGGCAGTGTTAGGTGCAGGCCAGCACCCAGGCCAAGGGCTGCTGGGGACGCTGGGGACACTGGGGAAGTGGCAAGCCATGGGGGCCATGGAGGCTTAGGCAGGTGAGGAGCCCAAAAGAGCTCCAGTCTGAGGCCTGTCCTGCAGCCAGGGGCCTCCATTCTCCAGCAGGAGGGCTGTGAGCTGAGAGCTGGGCATGACACATGTCCCTGGGAGTCAGCCCTGTGACCAGAGGGCCTGACATCAGCATCCCCAGCTTGAGCCTGACTCTGAGGCCGGAAACCTCCAGGTGGTCATGGGCACCCTCTGCCAGGAGGGTGGGATTAAGGCTGGGAAATCTGAAGTAGGTCTGAAGGAAGTTCAGAGAAAAATTAAAAACCATCAAATCCCAACTTTCAAAAGCTTGAAAATAACACTAATAATCCCAAGATTTCGAGGCAGCACTTTTATGAACTGGTTGCCTGAGTAACGAGCCACACACAACCTGGGGCCTTTGCAGACGGTCCTGTGAACCACTCTCTGAACCACGTGGCTCTCCTGGCTTGGCAGGCCAGCTCCCAGCAGTGAGCCTGAGGCATGTCCCCTGCGCCGGGTAACTGGTGACATGATGAGGACCCAGGGCTGAGAAAGGGGCTGCGGGATTGGGAGGTGTTTCTGCTGCCCCCTGGTACTCTGCTTTGGGGAGGACATGCCCACCCTGTGACATGGCCTCTGCCCTGTGCTGTCCAGTCCCAGAAGTTTACCACCCCTGCAACCTGGCCTGAGCCCTGGATGCCTCCGGCCAGGCCCGAGTTAGATGGTCTGCAGCTGTGTCCCCAGGGCTGCACGAGTCTCCTGCATGCCTCAGGCCCCATGTGGTCAGCCATGATGAGGAGGGCGGTGGTGCCCAGTGGAAAAGGATGGGGTCCCAGCCCCCCACAGCTGCAAAGTCGCCTGCACATTTATGAAGCTGTAACTGCATGCGCACATTGCTGAGCCCACGGCTTAACCTGCTTCTGGGGCTGCTGCCTGAGCCCTGCTGCTTGGCGTGGAGGACCCTCTCTGGACCCTGGAAGGCACTGGAGGCCCGACTCCTCCTGTCTCCAGCCACAGAGCAGCCGTCCAGGCCGCATTGTCATGGAGTTGTGCAGGCTGTCCCAGAAGGCTGGACTCCAGCTGGCAGTCTCCATCCTCCAATGGGGGTGCTGACCAGGGCACAGAGGACGGGAACACAAGAGCAGGCTCTGGTCCCCAAGAAGCAGCATTTACAAAGTGAGTGTGCCAGCTAGGAGTCAGAGTGTGGAGCGTCCATGCTGCATCTGGGTGAGGCAGGAAGTGAGACCCTGGCCTGGGGCTGACCCGTCGACCTCTAAGTGTCCTCTCCACCCACCTCGCAGACCAGAGATTGCAGCCGCAGCAGGGCTGCCTGGTGGTTGAGGTCACTTGGCTCAACTCTCCATGGGCCCCAGGCCCAGAGGAAGGACAGAAATAGAAGGCCCACAGGTCCCAAGTGGGTTCTTGGGTCAGCCAGCAGCCCCCTCTGCCTCCCATCGGGAAGGACCTAGGGTGCAGGTCCCAGCCTCCCTGTGACCTTCTGCTGCTGCCCACAGCTGTGCTGAGAAGCAGGACACACAGGGCAGGGCCAAGGGGACTGGCAGGGGACGTCTTGAAGAGAGGCTGTGACCGGCTCTGGGAGGGCTGGCAGAGACCAGCTAGGGCTCCCGGCCCATCCCAGACATGAGAAGTAGCCAGAACAAAAAGGTAACCCCACCGTGGGTGGGCGCTGGACAGGTCACCCTGGCTACTCAGGGAGGACTCACTGTGTGAGGCCCTGGTCCTGGCCACTGTCCTCACAGCAGGCACTGGGTCCCCACCCTCAGCCATGGCCTCATGGCCCATGGTGCCTGCTCACCCTCAGCAGAGGACTCAGGGACCCATGGGAGCCCTGGTGGTGACAATGACACTGATGATGTGGGAGACCCCGGCCTGACAGGTCAACCCTCGACCCCCAGCAGCCAGGGAAGAAGAGGAGACGCAGTGGCCGTTCCGTCCCTGTCGGTGAACGGGAACCCAAGCCCCGGCTGCCTCCACCTCGGCTGTGGGTGCTGTGCCGGGAGGGCCGGCCCCGGGCCCTTTCTCCAGGAACACTTGCAGTGCCGGGAAGTCGAGGCCGGTGGCTGGGAGCTCGCCTGACCCCATGAGAGCCTCGCTGGCCTCGTCCTCCGCATTCCTGCGCCTGCCGTGGGGTGTGACTGCATGTGGGGTGCGCAGGCACATGTGAGGACATCTCTGTGTGGGCAGGATCCTGTCCAGGCCCTCACCACGCCTGCTCCCTCAGTGGGCACATTCCTGCCCTACGTGGGCTGGGCTTTTGCTCCTCGAGCTGAAGGGAGCTGGTCTGACCCTCCCCAGGCTAGGTGAACCCCTTCTCTACCCCTTCTTTCCCCGTCTTGGGGAAGGCAGCCTGTGCCAGCTGTGTGAGGCCTGGGGCAGGAGGGGCCTCAGCCTCAGGGCAGGGGTCTGTGCAGGGAGCCACCCTCTACCTGGTGGTGTGTCTGTGCAGGAGGTGACAGGGTCTCTGGGTGGGCCTGGGAGACAGCTGGGCCCAGAGTGCAGGAGAGGCCTGCATCTGCAGGACCCTGAACTTCTGAGCAGAATCACAAAAAGCAAGGTCCAGGAGAGGCCATGGCGCAGTGGTGCAGCGGTGAGCTGCAGCCTTGGGTTTAGGGCCCATGCGGGAGTGTAAGTGCAGGAGGCCAGGCTCCCCCAGGGCCTGAGGCTGGCCAGACACCCTTCACATAGGCTTCTGCGCTGCCCCAGGGTCAACACCACTGACTCCTGGCTCTCCTGGACGCTGGATGTCCAGGCCCTGACTTATCATTCGGGGAAGGAGCTTATGGGCCACAGACAGGCACGAGGAGGACCCCGACACCCTGGGCTGACGTCCGAGCTGGCTGCACACCTCCCACAGGGGGAGACCGTTGGAAGCTGGCCAGGAAGTGGGGGTTGGAAGATAGAAGAGGCAAGGGCCAAGACCGCCCTGCCCCGGGCTGGCCACGGGGCAGTGGTGTGGGGTGAGCCACCCTCAGGCTGGCAGGCGCAGACGGAGGCACCTGTGGACAGTGTCTACACCACAAACTCCTGCAAGGACGCGCCCTCCCTGAGCAGGTCCAGGGAGAGACAGTTCATGGACCTCTTGCCACAGAGGGCAGCCCTGGCCTCCTGGGGCACCAGCAGCCCTGCCAGGGAGCAGCTGAAGGCACAGGTGTGAGAGGCAGGTGCAGGGCGAGGGGCTGGCTGGAGCTGATGCCTGTGGTCCAGGCTGCGGCTGTGCAGGGCCTCCCTGTCGCTGGGCTCCGCCTCCGGGACCTGCAGGGAGAAGCCACCCATGGCTCTTTACTCAGCAGTGGGCGCCAGGCCAGCTGCTGTCACAAGCCTGTGCTCCCTGCTGGGTGTGCTCTGCCTCTGGCAGGAGGACTGGACCCCTGCAGGGCTCCCACTGCCTGGCTTGGCCTGAGGCCCACCTGCCCCCGCCCAGGGTGCTCTGCTCCAGGCGCTCGAGGCCCCTGACTCCAGCAGCAGCAGTTCTGCTTCAACCCTGCTGCGCCTCCCCACCCCACCACCCTCCGCCACCAGGTCCTCTGCTACCATCACACAGCCCCTGGCTGGCCTCTGCTGCGGCAATCAGGGGTGTGGGCCCAACCGACGGCTGTCCCACAGAGATCCCACTCGTGGCAGAGGGGGATGGAGGGAAGAATGCGGACAGTCACATTCATGGCCACCTGTGGGCCACACATGGGTCACATGCAGGCCACACTGCCCAACCTGGACCTAGGGGCCCTACCTTGTGTAGGACCTCGGTGCTCTGGCCTCTGGTCCTGGCCAGCGGGACCTGCACCACTGTGAAGGGCCCCGAGCAGGAGGCTGAGGAGGAGGAAGGGGCCTGAGCGGGGGTTGGCAGGGCCCGTCCTTCACCTGCAGCTGGGCTGCAGCTGCCCGCCCCAGTGCTGTGTCCTGGAGCCCCGACTCCTCGTGGCCCGCAGGCGAGGTGGTCTGTGACCTCACACAGTGTCCACTGCGAGGTGGTCCTGTGTGTCCCAGAGAGCCCAGGGCATCGGGTTCCACCTGACACAGGACCCCTCTCCTTGCCCACCTGGCTCCATCAGGGGAGGAAGGTGAGCTGCCCCAGGAGGCCCAGGACCTCCCCACAGAGCTGGGGCCACAGCCTGCCCAGCGCACGTCTGTGTTGAGGCTGGGAGAAGCCAGGCCTGGGCCGTGGTGGCCACTTTTCCCCAGCAGCCCTCCCTGTCCTGTGGCCGAGACACCCTGTCTGCTCCAATGTCAGAACAGACTTCTCCAGGCCAGCGGGGTGCTGTGGTCATTTCTACTGGGTCTAGACCAAAACTTGGTCCAGACATCAGAGGTGAAGGCCAGCAGTGGACACTGGTTAGTGACAGATCTGCCAACCCTGGGCAACCCCAGATGACTCTGGCTGGCCTTAGGTGACACCAGGTGGACCTGGGTGGTACATTCGGGCATGTTCCCAGAGAGGCACTGTGACATGCAGCCTGGCCTCTCCCAGCAGTCTGGCACTTGGGGCAGGCCAGGCTCTTTGCTGCCTCATTCTTCTCAGCCCACCTTTGCTGCCCCCGCTGTCCCTGAAGCTGATGGACGGCATCTTCCTGCAGAGGCCCTCAGCCTCTACGGGCTCATCCACAGACACCTCCCCAGATTCTGCATGCTGAGAGTCGGCCTCTGTGCCCAGTGTGTGGGCACTGCCGTGGCTGTCAGCAGAGCTGAGCGAGAGGCGGGGGTGGTGGTGCGGGCCAGTGTCCCTCTTGTGTCTGCTGGCCAGCTCTGGGTCCAGTTCCAGCGGGTTGCTGATGTAGGCCTCCTGGTAGTGCTTCTTCTCTGCAGGACGTGGGGGACAGATGTAGAGCTGGGTTTGGAGGAAGGCCTGGCCCCAGGACATGGCCCATAAGGCTATTCCTGGGGCTTCCTCGCTGTCTCAGGCTACAGGCTCATCCTGAGCATCCCTGATGTCACGGCCACCCAGGACAGGGCTGGGTGGGAGAGAATAGACTGTCAGCCTGTTCTGAGGGCAGGTGTTCCCTAGGGCTGCCTCGTTACACAGGGACAAACACATCTGTGCAAGCTCACCCCCCCTATGCAGACACACATGTGCTCACACACGTGCTCACACACACGCCCACCCGTGCTCTGTGACTGCAGTGTGCACACGTGACTGTCTCCTGGTGCTCTCTAAGGACACAGTGAGAACAGCCCCCAGGTGAAGACTGGGAGAGTGAGACCAGGCCTGGCACAGCACTGCAGCCAGGTCTTCACGTGGCCTTGATTCTGCACAAGGGACGATGTGAGGAGTAGGAAAGGGGGCTTCCGGAGCCCGTACAGAGCTGAGCAGCCCTCACCTTGACTGCACCCCGCCCCCATCTCTAGGCTTCTGCTCAGGTCACCACCACACTTCACCCGGAGCGCCTGGGGGACAGGAGCTGAAAGGCCACTGTCCATTACGGGAGAACCCTTTTGCTGAGCCCAGAGTGGGTGGCCCAGGTCCTGGGCAAGTTCTAGGGGCAATCTGCTTCATCTCCACCCCTCAGAGGGGGTGAGCAGCTATCTGCTAGGTGCCCAGACCCCGGCGGGGAGGTGCCTACCTTCAGCCTCATCCAGCAGCTGCAGCCGCTGCAGCAGGGGCTTCACACTGAGGTAGAACTGGTGGCTGGAGCGGAGCAGCCGGAGCAGGTGCCGGGAGCGCCAGGGAAAACCCGTGTAGAAAACCAGCTTCCGGGATGGGGGCAGCCCAGCGGGATGGATCTCCAGCTTCTTTCCCTGAGTAGACAGAAGGGACAATAGATGTGGCTTCATACGTTGAAAAACCCTTCCAGCAATAGGAAAGACATCACATGGCCCTCTAACTAACTGGGCGATGGCCAAGGTCCCCTTTAAAGATTTGACTTCCGTGAGCAAACGGATCTCTTGGTCACAGTGATCAGGAGGCTGTCTGACCTTAGCCGTGAGAAGGCAGCCCTCTATGCAGACCCCTGCCTTGGCTGGGAGAGGGTGCAAGTGTCCAGGGTGGGACCTAAAGGGCTGAGTCTCCCTGTCCATTCTACCCAGTGGCCCTCACTCTCAGTCACAGGGGGCCCAGGGTGACAGCTCTGGAGCCGGATGAGAGGGGCACAGATGTGCCTCTAGGACCCACTCGGGAGCCAGGAGTCACATGGAATGAGAAGGGCATCAGGACCTCCCTTCACATCTCGGCTACTCGCCCCGTCCCGGCAGGGCCATGCCAGCACAGCTGCGAGGGTGAGCATGTCCAGAGCCTCCGGGGCTGTCGGGAGCCAGGAGGAAGGGAGCCTGCACGTGCCCCGAAGGACGGAGATGCATCTGCCCCGGGGCTCTAGAGTGTTGAGGGCCCTTGCAGACACCCACCAGAAAGGCCAGCTTCCTGATGCAGGGCCAGGGCAAGTCATGCAGCAGCTGCGGAGCGTGGCTCACCTCCTGCAAGACAGAGGCACTGTGTCCACGAGGGCAGCCAGGGCGAGTCTCAGGGAGGGGCGAGTCCCTCTCTCACCTGATAGATATGCATTCCCTTGAGGGTGAGTCCCAGGAGGAAAGTGGGGTGCTCACGCTTCTTATCCTGAAAGGTGCAAGAGGTGGAGGCTCTGGGCCTGGGGTGGCCAGAGACAACCATGCCCCACCCAGCTCTGTCCTGGACCCTCCCCTGGCCCTCTGGGTGCTGGAGCTGTTCCTGCCAATTGCCCAGGCACTCCCTCAGTCTCCATTCCCCAAACGTGTCTGAACCCCTTAACCTGCCCCAAGAAACATCCACCCAGTCCTCTCCGCAAAGACTGAGCGCTGTGTCACCTGTGTGCCTGGCCGGGTGGACACAGAGTCCAGGCCCGAGGCCCCAGCACTAGACCCAACTCAGAGCAACCGTGGCTGAGCCAGCAGGCTCGGGTCCCCAGTCCCTCGGGGTCCGCTGGAGCCCTGCGGAAGCGCTGCACACCACCTCTGGACAGCCACCAGGGAACACATTCCCTCCCTCACCACACCAGCCTGTCCTGAGGACCTCCGTCCCCAGGATGGTTGGTCACACCGTCACCTGTGGGGACTTGGTCCAGCTCTGCTCTAGGATCCAGGTTACAGTGTCCTCTGCAGGGGACTCTGCCTGCCCTGTCCTAGGGTCCCAGCACGCTGTCAGCACGGGGGCTCTGTCCCTCCCCTGTCCTGGGCCCCAGCGCTCTGGGCTCAACCTTGTACAGCCTGAAGAAGTGGACAGGCACGTCCTCGAGCTGACAGGCGTCCCTGAGGAACCTCAGCACAGCTGCCTGGGGGCTCAGCTCCTGCTGCTCGCGGTGCATGGTGGGCACGTGCCGGAGGATATAGTCGACACCCCTCTTGGCAATGACCTGAGGACGGGCCCAGGTCAGCTCCACCCCTCCTTCCCTCCCCTCCCCTGAGTTGGCCTCCTTCTTGGGAAGCCTCCCAGCCTCCTGCCATTGCAGGGGACCTCCCCAGCTGCAGCTGTCCAGCGGGAGGACTGGGCCTGCTGTCCAAGCTGGGGACACAGAGATGAGTGTGTGGAGTTCCCCAAAGCACCCAAGGAAAGCCCCTCTCTTTCTGGGCCCCCCAGTGCCCACCACAGAGACCCAGAAACAAGCTGATTCCAGGTGGCAGTGTGCGCCCAACAAGCCACGACTCCCCGTACGGCTCCCAGCAGCCCAGGAGGAGGCTACGTCTGTGCATGGGGTGAAACCTGAGGGACGTGCATCTGAGGAGGGCTAGCCATGTCCAGAGGGACGGGGTACCTGGAGGACTGGACCCAGCCCTGGGCACAGTGACCAATGTGCAGAGCGGACAGTTTCCAGCTGCTTGGGGTGGACAAGGAACAAGGAGACGCCCACAGGGAGGGAAACTAGGACTCTGCCCAGGGCAGGGGCCACTGTCCCTGGAGGGACAACCCAGTGCTCAGTGCCCCCACGAAGCCAGGCACAGTGCCCGGGGCTGGGAACACAAGGTGGACTCCTTTGCTCCCTGACCACCCCCTCCAGGACACTGAAGGGCTGAAGCACGGACGTGAGTGGCCCCTAAAGGGCCCTGGGATACCTGGAGAGAAGGGGCAGGTGGGCTGTTCTTCACAGCTGGGCAGGTCCAGAGGCTCAGAGGAGGAGAGCCCCTGGCTCCAGGTCACACAGCTGGCCAAGTGTGCGCAGGAGTACCGGAGTCGGCCCTGGGCACTGGTCCACGCGGCCACACGCCTGCCTTGGGCTCCCCCAGGTTCCCCCCGTGCCCCTCCCAGCTCTGCAGCCTCCCCTCTGCATGGACCCCGTAGAGTCCTGTTGGGGACAGTGTCAGTGACCCCCCAGGAGGGTGCCAAGGGGTCCTTACCCACTGTGGGAAATAGGCCTGCGGCTCCAAGTACCGCCCGACGTGCAGCGGCTTGCGGTGGCTGCCCAGGTCGGCCTGCAGCGCGAGGGCGGCCAGCAGGAAGTAGGCCTCCTCCTGTGTGCGCACTGGGACCGCAGCACCTGCTCCTTCAGGCTGCAGTAGTACAGGTGCCGGGCCACCTGGTCGCTGGAAGGCAGCAGAGCTGGGTGGGGTCCAGTGGCTGGACCTGGGTGGGGTCTGCACAGCCGCCCGCCCCAGCCTGGTCCAGGGCACCCAGCCTCCCCTGTTCACAGCCTGATCTGACCCAGGGCAGTGCCGGGCGCACCCTTCTCCGTGAGCAGAGAGCTGCTGCCCCCAGGGAGGCCCAGCCAGGCCTGGCTGCAGCCTTCAGCAGCCTGGACCCCGGAGGGAAGGGCCTGCCCAAGGGCTCAGGCACAGCGGCACTGAACCCAGTTCCCTGAGCCCACTGCCCAATGCCGTCAGCCACACGCAGCTCCAGGACAAGGCGGGCTGCCCAGGGGGCCTCCCCTAGGTCTTCTAATACAGTCGGGCACTGCCCTCAGCCCACCTCCCGGTTCCCCAGAACCTGCACCCTCCCCTCCCCCTCTGGGATCAGCGACCACCTGCCTTCTCAGGGTCCCCAGCCCTCTCTCTGTCTTGCTGAACATCAGGGTTCCTGGTTGTCCTGCCAGCTCCGAGGTGGCCATCTGAGGGAGGCCACCGCCCCTGTCCCGGGAACCCCTCCTGCCACGTCTGCACAGATGCTTCAGGTAAAGGCCCAGTCAGGCCCCACACTGCGCCAACATGGCTGTTCTGAGGCACAGGCAGATGGCTTGGCTCCTGGACTTGGGTGTCCTTCCAGGCAAGGTCCTGGACACCAGGAGCAGTTACCTCATGACCCTCCCGTGCTCCACGTAGTACTGCACTCTGAGGGAGGTGACAAAGGGCGCGCGGGGCCTCCAGCCTCCCTGTTGGGAGAGGGTGAGGAAGAGCGGGCCTGGGGCACCTCCCGACGCCCGGCCTTCGCCGGGGTCTTAGGAGCCGCGACACTCAGTATTTCATCCTACTTTTACGGGGAGAAGGGCCGAGTGGGGTGTGGCACCGAGGACGTGGGGACAGCAGTGTGCCTGCCAGACAAGCCCAGATGAGGCGGGGCCCCAGCAGGGAGCCGCAGGCCCACACGGGCTCAGCCTGGCCTGCAGCCCACTTACTTGAGTTCCTCTCTTCCAGTCCTCTGAGAAGTACTTGCTGAGCCTGAGCTCCAAGTCCATGAACACGTGCTCATTGTCTAGAAAGGACGGGCTTCGTCAGCAACTCACCTTCACTCCCGAGGGCCTCGAGCCGGGCAGCTTCTTCTCTAGCTGACCTGGTGCGGGCTGCTCCCTTGGGCTGGCTGCAGGGACAGCCCTGTCAACCGCTGCTGGTTACCTGCATGGCCTTCCCAGGGAGGGCTGGCGCACTCTCAGCCTTCTGGGAGGCATGAGGATGAGCAGCGGGGCCCGCAGACCTTACCTGCACCCCAGGCTCCCTGGCCCAGCCACAGAACAAGAGGGACCCTATAGCCTGCCCACGCCAACAGACGCCGACCACCAAGTGCACCGTGGGCCCAGTGGCTGGGAGGGTGCTGGGGACGCTTCTGCTGAGGGAAGCCTTGCTGTGACACTGGGGCAGGACCGTGGTTTCCTGTGGAAGCTGGAGGGGGGAGGCTGGGGGCTCCCTCCACTGTCACAGGCTCCGTGCCAAGGCCTGAGGTGCATAGCTCCAAGTGAACTGGGGAGGAAACGTCCCTCAGGAGCCACCGAGGAGCTGCTGGGCCACGGTGAGGACAGTGTGCTGCAGGCCAGTGTCACCGGCTGTCCCTGGCAGTTTTAACCTGTTCTGCCCACTGAGCACATCCCAGTCCAGCTGCCACCTTCAGACACCCGGCTGGACATGGCACTGGGACCAGCAGTCCTGCCCAGGTAGAGAGAGGCCTGGAAACGCCCGGAGGCTCCACGGGGGCCAGGGCTGGGGGCCCAGGCCTCCCGACTCTGCCTGGCCTGCCTCTGTCTCCCCCAGAGCCCCACGGACCTGACAGACAGCGGGCTGGGGTCCAGCTGAGTTCCCAGGCTCACCAGGGCCAGGAGTTAGGGGCTGAGCTGTGTCCCCAATGTCAGAGCCCTGACCCCCGAGCCTCAGGGACTGCTCAACTTAAGTGAGTCTCCAGGGTGTCCTGATCCACCAGGAACGGGACTGGACATGCAGCCCAGAGGGACAGCAATGCGAAGACACCGGGAAGGAGGCAGAGAGGACACAGGCGGGAGAGGACCCCAGAACCTCCAGGGTCACGTGTATCTCTCCCAATTCTGTCCCTAACACATCAGACTTTGAACCCTGTGGCCCGGCTGGCGGCCGAGAGCCCATCTGCTCTGAACGACCTCGGCCTTCCGCTCCTCCCCCACAGCCTAAGTCTGGCCAGCCCTGACCCTGGTCCCTGGCTCTCTGGGAAGATGGTCTCTGCCTTGGGGTCAGACAGCCCTGCCTCCCTGACCAGGTCATCTCCTGAGTCAGGCCATAATTTCTTGCTTGAAGGAAGCAAACTGTCCTTTGTACGAGATGTCCTTTGGCAGGTGACTAGGAAAGCCTGTGGCACATCCAGAGAGTGGAGGGTCAGTCACTGATGACAAGGACTCAGCCCCAGCTGTGGAGGGCATGGCACCGACGTGACTGCTTGTCACCAAGGGAGAGCCGTCTGGAGGGGCAGCACTGTGGACAGGGCAGGGACTCAGCAGAGGACCCACGGTGGTGGGGGTGGGTAGGGAGGGCTTCAGGGCCATGGCACTGCTGGGTGACACCGAGGGCACTGCACAGTGTCTGACACCAGGGGTGAGCCTCATGTCACCATGGACTCTGGTGACACGGATGTGTCCCTGTAGGTTCCTGCTGGGATGTGGACACTGTGGGTGGGACGTACATGAGAAATACGTTTTCCTTCTGCTCAGTTTTGCTGTCACCTCAACCTGCTCCAAAAAATGACATGTTAAAGTCCTGAAGCCCCTTCCAAGTGTGAGTCCAGCCTCCTGAGGCAGGAGAGCCCTCAACAAGCCTGCAGCTCACTCGGGCCCAAAGGTCTCCTCTTGCCCCTGGTGACTGGACAGACACCCGCACCCGAGGTCTTGCAGATGACCCTAGGAGCAAGGGCCTGGTGACTTCCTGTTCACTCCCCACCATCTGGGCAGCAGGGAGGGATGGAAAAGCCCCAGGATCCTCTGGGAGCTCCTGCTCCTGTGGCCCAGGGTCCCATGGAGCCCTGTGGAGGGGTATTGCACACGCACCCTCTGATGCCCAGTCCCACTGATGATCCCGCACACTGGGACACCTAGGAAGTGCAGCCAAGAGCGTGGTGTGTCCCAGTGACTGGGAAGGGCAGTGAGGACCTGCCCACCTCGGAGGCCTCCCCACTTCTCTGCCCAGGGAGTTGTCCTCTCTGGCCACAGATGCACCAGGGCGCCCTGGAGCCCAACCAAGGCCTCTGAAGGAGTGGAAGACCTCGGCCTCCCCCGCGGAGCCCTTGCCTTCTACCTAGTGCAGACGGCAGGACACCCAAAGCCACCAGGGCGGACTGAGGAGCTGACCCTCGCGTTCCTGCTGGCCAGGGAGGGGGGGCCTGCCCTGTCTCTGTCTGTGTCCCACCTTCCCTACTGCCAAGCCCCGGCTGCCAGTGGAGGTCCCGTCCCTTGCTGTGTTACCAAAAGTGTGCACAAGTCACCACGCCTGAGGCACTGAAGCAAGGAATCCAAGGTCCTGTTCAAAAGTCCAGGTCTCCAAAGTAAGGACTCTGGCCATGAAGGGTGCCAGTGGCCCTGGGCTGAGCTCCAAGATGGACAAGCTCAGCGGGCTGGAGCCTCAGCCTCGGCAGGTCCCATGTGCAGGAGGGAGACCTGTCTTCACCTGGGAGCAGGGAACCCCAATTTCTTCCTTAACCTGCCCTGCCCACTTGCTCCTGGAGCCGGCAAGATTGGCGGCAGGCCATCTCAGATGGCCAACAGAAGAGGAGATGGAAGACAGGTCTGGTGGAGGTGGCTGCCTTCCAGCTGGTTACCTGCCCTGCGACACTCCCAGCAATCCCTGTGTGTGCACCTGGACTCCTTGCAGTGGGCACTGTGCCTGCCCACAAGAGCCGAGCCTCGGCAGTTCTGCTGCAAGGCCTCGACTTGGGCTGAGCCTGGCTGAGGGCCTCCCGTGACTCATCCCCGGTCACCCCACTCGTCCACCTCACAGGTGTGTGCTCCATGGTACACACACATGCTGAAGACCTGTGAGCTGGTCCCTAAGGTGTGGGCAGCTCACGGTATGGACCTTGAGCCTCAATCAGAAGGACAAAGGTCCTGAGCTGCTGGCTGTGTTCACACTGCGGGCTCTGGCCCCCTGCAGGGGCGGCCTCCGGGGCCTGGCACGGTATCACCAGGGCTTTGATTCACTCTTCGCTTTGAGGCCTGGGGATTCCCTAACCAGCAGGAAGCCGAGCACCTCTGGGCCACGAGGGAGAAGCACCCCGTTCTACAGCATGTGCGGGTTCCCCTGCCCACTGTGACTGGCCACCTCCTTCCTGGGGAGCCGCCCCGGCACTCGAGGCCCTACCCTCAGGTCCTTGAAATCAGGCTGCATCTGCACAGGCACCCGCCTTGGCCCCGTAACTGTCACACTCCCCACATGACAGAGCCCAGCAGGCTGAGCGGGCAGCTGTGTGTGTCATCTGAATGTGCTGGTGCACAGAAATGTACACCTCACACACGCATGTGAGCACCACCCACCTTAGAGCACAGGCTCACACGTCACACATGCACATACCTCAGGCCACACACGACCACACCACACGAGCACACACCACAGGCCACGCGTGGACACACCACACGTCCACATGCCACACGCCACAGGCATCGCACAGGCACACCTCACACGGCACACTCAGCACACTGCACACTACGGACCACCCACTTTGCAGCACACGTGCACACACCACACACACTGACACACCCAACACCCTGTCTGTGGTTGTCCGCCCAGAGCCTGACCCCAGAAGCCCAGCAACAACGGGGTGGGGTGGAAGGAGCAGGGGGGCCTGAAGGTGGGACGGCAGCACTGCTCACCTCTGACCACGCTGAGGCCGGAGAAGCGGGCCTCCCGGAGGCCCAGCACGCGGCACACCTGCTGGAACAGCTCCCGCGCCGTGGCCCTCACCTGCAACAGGGGCGGTGCTCAGGGCGTCCAGGACTGCCCTGGACAGGCTCAGGGGACCCCGCTTTAGGACGTGAGCAGTGGCTTGTGCTCAGGGCCAGGGTCACTCCCAACCCCACAGAACTGCTTGGGAGAGGGAGGTGGAGGGGTGGGCCTGGATTGGACAGAGCACCCTCCACCCTCCCCATAATGTGCACCCCCTGGGGGCCCGCCTGCTAGATCCTCCTTACCCCAGAAAGCATGGCCCTGACCACCCGGGAATGGGCATCTGTGGGTGGGGAAGACACCTGATGTTCAGGGGAGGGGGCCGAGGAGGGACTGACGACACTCAGGAACACACTGCCTGCCCAGCGCTCTGCAGATCTAACTAGCAGTCCCCGTGCACAGTCTGAGCCGGGCCCTGGGCCCCTGAGGACATGCTTCACTGTGCAGTCTGTGCCTCGGCCAGCTTAGCCATTGGGCACACGACTCCTACAGCTGGCCCTGGGGGATCCTACACTGCACCCCCAGAAACCACTGGGCAGGCCTCACGCCCAGGGCCAGTGTCCATGCTGCTGCCCAGGAGGGTGCTTTCCTCTGCGCACAGGTGAGGCCTCTCTTTATGGCACGTCCTGCAGTCTGCTTCATGTGGTCCCAGCATGGCTCCCTGACGGACACTTCACAGCGATCTCCCCAAACCCCTGGTCCCATGCCAACCCCTTATGCCTATTTATTGACTCCAAGCCTATAGAAGCTCCCGTGCTGGCCTGGGTGACGTCCCTGCTCCAATCCGACCTTGAGCTTCCTGCGTGGAATCCCCTCAGATGCCACCGTGTACGCGGGCGGACAACACCGTGGCACCTCAGCCACTGCTTCTGTTCAACTTCCTGAGAGACTCGGCTCCAGGCTGGCAGTGCTGTCCTCACCCCTGTGCCTCTCGGCCGGGGGACAGCCACACATCTCCTGCTGGTGACTCAGAGACACCATGTGTGCCAGCTGGCTATGGTAGAGGTGTGTGGCGGTGGCCCCGGGCCCCTGTGAGGCCCCTGACCTGGCCTCCACTAGAAACCCAGAGCCCCGTGGCCTGGCCGTCTGCTACCTGTGCCTCTGTGTCACCGGAGCGGCACGGCCTGTTCCTGCTTTTCAATGACAAGTTACCGAAAGGTTGGCTCATTAGCATCAGTTAACGTGGTGAGGGCCACCGGGACTGGGACGTGCACTGGGAATGTCTTCTCAGCCCACGCTCTTCTGATGACTGCAGTGGAGCCACACACAGGGGGACATGGACGCCCACGATGGCTCCCATGGTCTACAGTGCCTGGCTTGCACCTGAGGGCTGGCCAGCTGTGTCCCTACCAAGCAGAGGGCCCGACTGGGGGGGTAGGAGCAGGAGACACCCCTCCGGAGCCAGAGGGTGGTAGGGAGGGGAGGTAGGAGCAGGAGACACCCCTCCGGGGCCAGAGGGTGGTAGGGAGGGGAGGTAGGAGCAGGAGACACCCCTCCGGGGCCAGAGGGTGGTAGGGAGGGGAGGTAGGAGCAGGAGACACCCCTCCGAGGCTCCATGAAGCCTGAGCGTGACCTCACACTGTGTTCTGGGTGCAGCCTCCGGCTGAATCTCACAGTACAGCTCAGGGAGGGAAACAGGTAGAAGATGCCCTGGTCACACAGGAGGAGGCCCCAGCACGTCCACTGCAGGCCTCAGAGGGCCCCAGGACCCTGACATCCCCTCCTCAGGTGGGAACTCCAGTGCTTGGGGCACTGCCACAAACCTAAGTGCCAGCACTTCCTACGGACACGCAGCCCCAGGCAGACACCAGGCTCCCAGGGGACCCGAACCGTGATGTCACAGCCCGGCACTGCCTCAGAGAGCACCAAGCTGTCCACAAGGAGCCTCAACAAATTCCCCCTGGAGGGACCTGTCACTCTGTCAGACACCTGCATTTCAATCCCCATTTTCACCATTCACACTTACAAAGGTGGAAGGACTGCTCCTGGTCCAGCTTAAAGCTGGGAGCTGACAGCTTCTTCCTGCTCAGACGGCCTGAGGAAGAGCTTCCCCTAGGCCGCCGCGGCTCGCCCAGAGGGCCCCAGAAGGAAGCCAACCGCAGGGACCCTGGACCTGGACCAGTGAGTGCCTGGATTAGTTCAGGGCCCGAGCCCGGACACTTCCCTTCCTCCCCAGGGCAGGGAGTGGGGAAGGGCCGGGTCTGCAGCAAACTGCATGACCCTGCTGTCCCTCAGGTCACAGTGACCTGAGGACCATGACCTGGCCACACTGCCCCGTGATGGGCGGCAGGGGGGAGCTGCAGGCGTCGAGACTGCATCCACCCAGGATGCCAAAGTCCTCACAGAAGGGTCACGCCCTGGCTGGAGGTCATCTGTGCCAAGGAGACGGCCTGCTCCTTAGTGTCCCTCTCAGACCCTAAGTGCCGGGACGTGACCAGGTTGTGCAGAGCTACAGGGTCCCCAGTGACTTCTGGAAGCCTTCCGCTCCTCCTTGTGGTTTCACAACCTGAAGTTTGATCCAAAAGCCATCTGTGGAGGCTGTGGCCGGGGTCCCTGGACCATTCCAGCTCTGTCCTGCGGGCCAGGCCTCCTCTGGGGCTGGCAAGCGCTGCTCCTAGCTCTTAGTTCTCTCACCAGACGCATTCTTGAGGGGAATCTGGTAACTCTGGTGACTTTGGGCACAGCCCTCGGCGCTGTCCTCAGATGGAAGGGGAGGGGCTTTCTATCAGCCAGTGAGGGCGGCCCCACTTCTGAGGGTGACAACGTGATCCATCATCCCCAGGGGGATGGTCCAGCCATGAGGGTCCAAGTGGAGGGGAGGCCGAAGGGTGGGGCGGAGGTTGCAGAATAGGAAGAGAGGCAGGGGTCCCGGGGGAAGAGGCCCTGCCCGTGACAGTCACAGCCCGATGACGATGCAGGGATTTCAGAGGGGCCCTGGAGTGAAAACTCGGAGAAGCCAACATTTCACTAAAGCCCAGTGTGGAGGACAGGGCAGGACTGGAGGGCGGCAGGGCGGCGGGGGGCACGCAGAGCCACCCAGGGCCTCCAGAGGGAGGCCGCTGTCCCGGGTGAACTGTGCCACCAGTTTCCTGCTCCCGAGGCACCGTTTCTTCATCGGCCTTTCCAGTCCAGCTTCTCCCACAGGAGGGACACCCAGGGATCAGACAGGTACCCTGGGACAAAGTCAACCCAGGGAGGCATGGACGCTGTGGGAGGGCCAGGCAGCCCAGGACTCTGGACGCTAAAGGGGACTGGGCAGCTCTCAGCCCCAGCATGCTACAGTGGCCCGCATCATAGTGAAGTGGTCATTTGATGTCTCCCCTAGTCCAGGTGCCCCCAGTGCATAGCTCCTTCTGTCCCCATATCACTCTCTGGACATGTGGTCCCCACTGTCCCCCAGTCACCCTCTGGACACACAACCCAACTATTCTCCTGGCCACCCCCTGGGCACATGCCCTGCTCACCCCTACTGCCAGCCGCAGCTGCTTCTGGGCGGGCAGCAGCACGAGGACATCCCTGTGCTCTGAGGTCATCTTGCTGTCCCCAGGGTTGGCTCCACTGGGCTGCGTACAAGCCTCTTTCAGGACCAGCCTCTGCCGGCCAAGCTCCTGTAGGGGAGAGGAGTCAGGGTTGTCCAGGGGGAGTGAGCGGCTGGAGCCCCGCCTCCTCTGGGTGGCATCTCCGCACCACCGTCTCTGGTCTCCCCTGGTCATCAGCTCAGGTAGACACTGGCCCTCCCACTCCCAGCTGTGCCTTCTGTGCTGGTGTCTCTGGCACTCGCCATAAAGGGCCAGGAACTTGGTGGCTGTGCAGGACAAGGGTCAGGCTGTGAGCTGGGCGTGCGGAGGATGACTGGATGCACGGTCCTGTGGCCACCTCACTGTACCTGGGCAGGGGCAGCTCCACTCCAGGCCATAGACAGGGACCACTGTGTGGCCCCTATAGGAAGGGCCAGGACCCCTGCACCACAAGACGTCTCCTGCAGCTCTCAGAGGACAGAGGGGCCACACAGACCCCTGGACATAGACTCCAGAACCAGGGTGGCCCCTGGTCACTGGAGCAGCAGGAGGGCCAGGAGGACAAGAGGCAATGGGAGAGGAACGTGCCCCAGTCCCAAGACAACACCTCCTGCTTGTACTGGCCACAGAGCCAGGAACGTGCTGGAGTCACAGCTCCTGGAGGGACCTTGCCGCGGGGCCCTTTCTGTTCCGCTAGCTGGGAGCTGAGGACTCCTCTGGCCAGAGCCAGCTCATCGGCCCCCTGCAGCAGGCCGGGACAGCTGGAAGTGGGCCATGGCAGGCACATTGAGGGTGTGGACTCTCAGAAGCCAGCCGTGGGACCTCTGCCATCAGTCTGAGGCACCGTGGACTCTCCAGGCACTAGCAGGGGCCCCAGGAGGCCACTGGCCGGGGCAGCCAACCCTGGGGGCATTTCAGGTCCAGGAGATTTTGGACCCATGGGCCTGGCTTGTCGACCTCTGTCCTCAGCCAGGGTTGGGGAGCCTCTTTCCCGTCCCTGAGTCTCAGGACCTCCTTGGAGAAGTCCCTCTTACTGATCCCGAGAGGCTGCTGGTGGAGGAACCCAGGAGGGTCCTAGGGGCAGCTGGCTGGTCTCAGGAGGTCCACACTCCAGCACCCTCAGGGCTATCCAGGGCTTTGGAAGATTAGCAGGCCCAGGGACAGGGGCTCCACCTCATGTCTGCCCACCGCCCCCTGCACTCAGGCTGAGCCCTCCCCCCGGGCCTGCTTTCTCTGCAGGGTAATGCGAGGCTCCTTGTCACAGGAGAGCACGCGTCCCTTCAGCCAAGGCCAACTGCTCCGAAAGGTGGACACTGGGTTCTGATCCTCACTTCAGGCTAATTGCTGGCTGGATGCTGGTCAGGAGGTGGACGGACGCCTGTCGCAGCATCACAGAGGAAGCAGCCACTGTCTTCCTGCAGTGTCTGAGCACAGGAGGCCCCCGAGGCTGTGGGAACACAGGAGGTAGTGATGGGGAGAGAGCCAGGACGGCTGGGCGGGCGTGGTCGACGGCCACGGAGCCCTGTGGTGGGTGTGGGTTCCATGTGTCATAGGTGGTGTCTTCTCCGAGCCAAAAGGAAGAGAAACATGTGTCGTCACTGATAAACAATCCATGGACCCCAGCACAGTGGCATGTCTCAGGCCCAGAACCCAGAGCTGCACGAGCTACCCAGAATGCCCTGCAGCCCAGCAACACCTCTGAGGGACAGTCAGGGGACACTTCATCAAGAAGACAACAGCTTTCTGTCCTTTGAGAAAACAGAAACATGGCAAGATACCCCAAATCCACAGCACTTGTAGGTACAGTTAGTTGGCCTTGCTATCTGCAGGAACGGGTTCCACACACTGCCCAGAGCCCCAAGTTGGTGACAGTCAAGCTCCTTGCTTAAAATGGCACTCATTTTGTGAATAACTAATCACTTTGAGGTGACTTATAAAGCCTGATGCAGACTGACTGTGCCGATAGCTGGGACCGCAGGGCTAGGAAGAGAGGCCAGGAAGCCTCCACCTCCCGGCCAAACGCAGTGCTTCCCAAATATCCTTGATCCAAACTTGGCTGGTGCACAGATGTGGGGCCACAGGAGCCCTGTGCTGACGGAGTGCACTGTCCCCTGGACTCTTGTTCAGTTACTGGCCACGGCTGGGATTTCAGGTGTGAGGGGCTCCACATGGAGATGCCAAGGCAGATGCCAGGCCTCTTTCCAGACGGGCACTCAGTCCTCCTCCACCCAGTTCTCCCTTCTTCTGGACAGTGGTGTCATCTTGTAGATGGGCTTGCTGAGAATGTTCTAGAACTCAAGCTTCTCAGTTCTTTACGCCCATGAGGGATAGGCTTTGAAAAAGCAACACGGGAATACCTTTCAGAAAGACAAAGGAAGGGGGTGCTCTGAACTCCCGTGGCGGACTGAGACTGCCACGCCAAGAGGGCAGCAGCCAACAGGACAGGTCACATGTGGGGACTGCACTAACCAGGTGCCCTAACCTGAGCCGGACAACCTCGCAGGTCCACAAGGCTCCATGGGGGCATCTGCGGGTGGGCTCCGACTCCCACGCGCCTCCCTTGGACCCTCCGGGCTGGGCAGGACCTTCCAGAAGGGTGCAGGAGCCCCGGGCTGGGGAGTCCTCAATCTTCAGTCCTGAGTCACGGCTCACGTTTGGGGCTGGGGACGAGGTTGCCGCAGGAAAGAGCCACCCAGGGACTGTGCCGGCGCCATGGGCAGGGCCCGGTGTTTGTCTCCTGCCTACACAGACCTGATCAGGCCCCTCGGCCCCAGTGACAACCCAAGGTCCCACGAGCAGGACGGGCCCCCCACAGCCCTGGCTGTCCTGCCCCTGGAGCTGCCTCTGCCTTTCTAACTGACCGCGGTGGCAGGGCTGCGAGAGGTTCCACAGGGGTCAGCCCTGCTGTGGACAGAGGTCAGTAGGTGTGACATTCACATCCCTGTTCACCTGGCTGGCCACCCTCCTTCCCTGCAGGTGGGAGTGCCATGGGCAGGACCTGCCCCCACAGGACAGGGACTGCAGAGCCGCTGAGGGGCCAGTGTCGGGGACAGTTCCTGTGGCCTAGGGCTGTCCCCTGCCCAAGGAAAGATGGGGCTTGGTTTGGGGCCAAATCAGCCGCCTTTGGCGTAAACAAGTTTGTGCCTGTACCAGGAAGTCCACCCCATTGGCCGGTAGAAACCACAAGAGCTTGGGCCCAGTAAATGCTTCCTGTCTTTCCTATTATGTGTCCACAAGGTTGAGATGTGACCTCCTCTGTGATTGGCTCCTATGTCCTATATATACTACGCACTTTCTTGGTACCAGGTTCCTCTTGTTGCGCCTTCAATAAAACCTGACACAGTTCCGCCGGGTCCTTGTCTTTCTTTTGTTCGACTCTGCTGGACGGAGTCGACAGGCCAGCTCCTCTCCTGGACCTACAGAAGACAGGGTCTGCCTCCAGGAACCATGCCAAGTGACAGAGAGCCCAGGTCACCTGCCCCTCGGGTGGCACTTAAGTGTCCAGGCATCTGGACCCATCACTAGGGGTGGAATGGGTGCCTGGTCAGAGGGCAGCATTTTCTAAGGGGTGGAGGAAGGCAGCAGCTGCCTGCTACAGGCACCAGGGCAGCCATGTCTGAGAGAGGCGGGCGGCTGTGAGGCTGAGCACATCGGAGCGTCCGAGAGGCCAAGGGAGGAGGACGAGAACCCCCGCTTGCTGCCATGTCCTTGCTTACAGAGACAGGGCACGGGGACTCTGGGACTGGCATTCAAGACCTGAGGACAGGGTGTGGGGTCCCTGGGCAGCATGGGGACCTGAGGACCAGGGTGGACTCTGGCCTGGACTGGCCCTCCTGACCCTCTCCCCTGGAGTCATGCTCTGGGCTGTGTCATCTACGCGGGTGGAGCAGGACCTGTCCCAGCCCCACAGGCTTTCGGGGGGGGCACCCGGAGTGCAGGCTTTGGGAGGGATAGCGAAGAACTTACAGATGGGCCTTTAAACCCTGCTGTCATTCAGCTGTATTCCATTATCTCTAAATTGGCACTGTCCCCAGCAATGGCTGCTGGCCGCATGTTGCTCTTGAACATTTGCAATTGGTCCAAGTTGAGATGCATGTAAATGGAACAGATTTTGAAGATTCAGTATGAAAACAGATCGTAGAATGTTGTTGTTTATGTTAAGATATTGCTACGTGTTGAATGGTAGTATACTGTATTTCTATTGAACTGTGCCCTAAAAGCAGAGAGACACTCAAACCAACCTGAACACTGGGGGCCAGGGCCATGTGGTGGCAGCAGAGACTGCAGTGACCTGTTTACAAGCCAAGGGCTTTCAGGAAGAGCCGGTGGCCATCAGAAGCCATGAAACAAGGAAGGGAGTCCACCTAGGGACAGACGGGTCCATCTCCCTCAGTATTTTAAAGGTTTATTGACCAGGCTTCTGGGTTTTAATAAAATGGGATTTCACAAACTCTTAATTTAGAATAGTAAGTGGAAAATAGTAAAAATAGATTTCTACTAGAGAAAACTTCTGAGTCTGCAAATAATGTTTTGAAAAGAGGGAGACATTGATGGGGGTTGTCGGGGGGAGAGAGAGAAAGAGAGGGAGAGAGGGAGAGGGAGAGAGAGAGAGAGAGAGAGAGGGAGAGGGAGGAGAGAGAGAGAGAGAGAGAGAGAGAGAGAGAGAGAGAGAGGGGGGGAGAGAACGAGAACACTCTGCAAGGACAGGTGGCCTCGACGGCCAAGACTAGTTCTCATGGACTGGGCGCCTGGGGTGGAGCAGTGGAGACTGTGGCCATTCTGACAGGTCTGAGGATGCAGGCCCAAGGTCCAGGTCCTCTGTGCGCAGTGCGGAAGTGGGCAGCTTGGCCAAGCTGCAGGGATGGTGAGGGCACTGCTCAAATTGGGAAGGGAGGTGGTCACCCTTCAGATTCTGGGAAACCAACCACAGTTTCCGGTTCTTTAAGTTACTGTCCTGGGAGAAGCCTTGCTTTGACCTCACAGATGCAAACTATAATTGGTGGCACATGGCATTAGTCTCCTGTCGCTGCTGTGACAAAGGACCCCAAATCAGGTGGCTTAAAGCAGCGGGAGTACACACCCCTGTGTGCTGCAGGCAGGAGTGGGGTCAGGCTGTGGTGAGGCGCGCTCCCTGCCAGGTCCTCAGGAGGATGCTCCTCACCGCCTCGGGTGTCTTGATCGTAGTCTCCTCCCTCATCCCAGGACCAAGGCCTTCTGTGTCTCTTTCCCCCCGACAGGGATGCTGTCGCACTGGACAAAAGGCCACCCTGGGTCAGTGCCCTCACCCTAAGTGATCACGTCCCGGAAGGGCCTGTTCTGAAGTCCTGGGATGGCTTGCTGGTACAGGGTCAAGAGTCGGCGGGGGGCAGGCTAGAGGGGAAAGGCCCATTTTTGATTCCCCTCATTTTCAGGCTCACAGCAGAAATTTGTCAGCAGTACCACAAGTCAGGTGCCCCCATATCTCCCAGGCCACGTGGACGTTTGACAGGATTTTCTAGGAATGGACCTGGCTTCTGGCCAGCTGAGCTGAGCGGTCAGCTGTCAGAGGATTCCATGGCTAGTGGATGGCTCCGGAGCTGGCGGCTCCTTGGTTGTGATAGGGGTACCGCCTTCACCTCTTCAGTTGGCCCATAGGATAGGTGGCATAGGGTGACACTGCCAGCTGAGAATGACGTCATCAACACCATCAGATCCCAGCAAGTGCCCAGGTGCAAAGGCAAGGTTCCAAGTGAAACTCCAGTTCTGCGCTCAGGGGCCGAGGTGGGCTCCAGAGTGGCCGTGTGGGGAAGGCAGCCTCATTGTCCTGCCACAGAGAGGAGCGTCAGGCTGAGGCCGGGTCTGAGCTTCCGTGGGACTCAGAAACAAGCCAGATGGAGCTCACCTCCAGCCTCGTGTCCAGAGCAGAAAGCTTGTCTCAGGCGTCCCCAGGAGACTGACCGACTCCTCCACCAGGACACGGAGTCTCACAGGCTCAGGACTTAACCGCCACTGTCCGTGAGAGACGGCAGGAGTGGGCCCACAATCCCCCTGGCTGCAACCAGGGTCCAGGTTCCTTCCCGCAGGCCTCTGGCAGACACACACAGGTACTTGGTATCAACCCTTTCATTAATTGGGCTAATTTTCACAAGTTTGCTCCGAGGCCTTCAGAGGTTAGCAGGGTGTCTTGCACAGAACGTGCTCGCCCAAATGGCCCCAGGAGGCTCTTGCTTCTTAAAAATATTCTTTTTGCCCTAGCTGTCTTTCCCCCACTGTTAGCCTGTGGGTAATCAGCACCTCTCCTCTCCCCTCTTCACCTGCCCTTCTACTCTGCTGCCGCCTGGCAAATCAACCCAGGAAGGCCATCGAGCTGGACCTGAGGTGGGGTTTGGCTCTGAGCAAACGACCAGCTGCGTTTGGCTGTGTGAAATGAACACCCTTCATGTTAAAAAGGCTTCTGGACTATGTCTTATTCTCGGCTGAGTGCTGGGGGCTGCGCTTGCCCAAGGGCAGAGGGCATGATGTTGGCCGGCATTGGACTCCCCCAGCCCATGCCAGCCCGTGCTCTTTCCAGGCCAGCAGCAATGTTTTCAGTGCGACCATTTGCTCTGCTGCACCCAGCAAAGGGGCACCGTCCCAATCCCAGGGGCTCGATCGTTTCAACACAAGAATCCTGGCAAGAAATAACGCAGTGCTGGGCTCTTGGTTCATTGTACCATCAGGGAGAAATCTGGAGGAAGCGAGATGGAAAGTAGCAGGGGAACCTACCTAGATTTGTCACAGAAAATGAAACTTGGACCCTGGTCTGTAAATGAGTCCCCAGTCTTGTTCATCAATGTAGAAATCACACAGACAGCTGTTAGGGGCTGCAACAGGGTCCGGTTCCTTCCCGCAGGCCTCTGGCAGACACAAACAACCTGGGCGTTGGTCAGCTTCACGTGGCCACACAGGCACCTGAGACAATCACTTATTTTGGCTCAGCTCTGGAAGTTGCGGTCATGACCAGTGGGCCCCACGGCTCTGTCCCTGTGGCCAGGCAACCCTTCCCCCATAAGCTCAGGGCAGAGCAAAACTGCTGGCCTCACACAAAACAGCAGAGCAGGGGCAGGGCCCCAGATGCCCCAGGGACCTAAAGACCTGCCAACTGGCCCCCTAAATGTCCCCCACATCCAGACTCCATGCTGGGGACCAAGCCTTTAACACTAGATTTCTTGGGGGACACAGGATCCAGACAATGGCACCCAGAGAGGGCTCCTCACAGGACTCAGTCAGGGATAGTCACCAGGGCGCCTGGGCGGGGTGGAGGGGGCGCATCGCCAGCTGGGTGGCTGCAGACCCTGGACAGCCATCAGGATTCAAGCTGACCTCCCCAGGCCTTGCTTTCGGGCTCTGGCAAGACAGCTATGGACTTGTGTGGCGGTGCACCCATGCTCCTCTGGAGACTGAGGACAGGAGGCTGCAGGCTCCACATGGCCCAGATTACACCTCCACCCACCTTCAGCGTTTTCTGTTCAGTCTAATCTGGCACGCTGCTTCCAATAGAACGAACATTATACAAAGTTCAGCAGGAAGCAGACTTCAACATCCACAGTGCCCTGAGAATCAAGGAAAGATCATGAAATTATTTTAAGAAAAGGAAAGGACTATGTTTAAAAATATTATTAATATTAATAACATTATTGCTATTATTATTATTTTGAGCAACTTGTAAAATGTCATATTGAAGCCAGTAAACCAAGAAGTGAATTTAAAGAACGCTAATGAAAGCAAGACATTTTTATAACATATTATAAAATATGACTTTGAGTTTCTTACCGTGACTAAAATTAAAATTTTCTATTTTCCTGAGTTTAGTGATCTAGCCTGTATACTTCATGCAGAAAGACTTTGTATGTTGTAATAATGGGGCCAGCGGTCACCACCCTGAAATAGACAGCCTTCTAATCTGAAGCAGAATCATCAAAATAAATCGGCCAATAATCTAAGATAATCATAAAATATCAAATCAGCTAAAAAGACATTACGACTGCGAAATAAAAACAGGAAACCACAGGAGAGAGCCAGTTGTGGGGCATGAACTCTCAGGAGCGGAGGCAGAGGAGCTGGGAGGCACGTGGTTGGAGGAGGAGTGAAAGCCCCCTCTGAGGCAGCAGGAAGGAGCAGAGACAGAAAGTCACCTGAGAAAACCAAGACCAAGGGCGGATGGAGAGCTCATGGCCAGGGCCCCGCAGGGCCAGGTTCCAGGAGTCCCCAGAAGAATGACTTTAAAAGAGTGACATAGGTGAACTATTTTGGAATCAAACATCTTGAGGCCTCTGGTTGACAGTAGGGGTGGGCCAGAGAGAGCAGTGAGGTCACACCGGCTGTCACCGTGGAACAAGAGCATGTCACAGGCCTGGGGAGGCCACAGCTTCCTGGAGGAGGTTTTCCTTCAGGGATAGCCCCGGCAGCTGTGGGGGCTCCCCCGTGGGTGTCCACCGCCTGTGGCAGCCTCCCAGGAGCCCAAGGAGGACGGGAGTCTGCGCTGGGGAGGTGCCTCATGGCCCGCGTCTGTCCAGCCTGCTGGCCTCCTTGTCCTGGCACCCCACCCCCTGTGATGTGGCCTCAGAGTGACCTTGGCATGCAGGGTCTGGCTCAGGCTCAAGCCCCCAGTGCTACCTGGAGCGTGGCTGCCACGTGGCCAGGGGCAGGTGGAGAGTGGCCCGCGGGTTACAGCCTCTACTCCCGTTATTCCACCAACATCAGCCTCACTGTCCCGGCTGGTTGCCGGGGCAGGATATTGTGGTCCCCCATGTGCTCTGGGTGACAGCTGGGTGCCAGGTGCAGCATGAGGGACACCCACAAGAGGCCCCGTGTGTGCTGCCCTTGTCTGCACCACAGAGAGGGGCCCCACCTCAGTGGCCCTGACTCAGGGGTGCTCTTTGGAAAGCTGGACAATTCAGAGGGGTGGGGTGGCTCCAAAGGACCAAGGTCCCCCTCACCAGCTTCCCCAGCTGACATGGGCCAACGTGTGGACGTGCCTGCTGACCCTGGGCCCGGCAGGAGAGGCTCCTGGACCAGTTGGACCTGCGGGGAGAGCGGTGGAAGACCTGGCCAGTGAGTCCGATGCTTTCCACGATGACACGGTCATCAGGCTTCGCGAGCTCCGGAAGCACTGGGTCCCCCCTTGCATAGCCCACGTGGGCCCCTCTCCCCCCAGCGCTTGAGTGCAGCTCAGTGACCCAGAGAAATCCCTGCAGTTGGCTGAAGTCAAGTCAGAGCAATGTGATGAGGTCAAGGGCAGGGCAGGGCAGAACAGAGGCTCCACCACTCTGGAGGAGACCGTCCCTGACTGAGGACAGTGACATCCGCGCCCTCCCCCTCAGTGGCTGATTCCTGACTCCACAGGCTCTGCAGGGGGCTTTGGCCAAACAAACAAAAACCTCTCAGCCTTTGCTGGGAGTCCACCTGGGCCTGGGCGTGATGGGCCGGGAAGCTGTGGGTCTGGGAAGGACACCTGTGCTCGGCGCTTTGGTGTCCTGAGGTTCCTTTCAGGTGCCCTCGCCTGGCTGGGCTCCTGCTTGTGCCTCCTTGGCCCTTCTTACGTCTATCCTGCAGCCTGGTGGCTCGGGGATCATGGCCCTGCAGCCCCAGTTCCCAGGTGGAAGCTGGGGTCACTCTACCCCAGAGTGGGCTGCAAGGCCAGCAGAGGCTCGTCCTCCTCCAGTCTCCCCTCGTGAAGTGAGAGGGGCAAGCAGAGCCTGAGGAGGCTGGATGGTGCTGCCGGGCCTCCACTCCCTGCCTCCACTCCCAGCCCAAGTGGTCTGCCCTCTGCCATGTGGGGACACACCACACCTCCTAGGAGTATCTGCCGCAGGATTCATATGGATGTTTCTGGGGAGAAAGAATGGCACCTTTGTTACCCCAGGACTGTCCCCTGCCCAGGGGACCCCAACACCACCTGTATGACGCACAGACTCAGCACAGGGATGCTCCCAAGGGAACCGACGAGGGTGAGGGTAGGAACAGGGAAGCTTCTGGAAAGTGAGCTTCAGGCTCTCGGGCTGGGCCCCAAGGAGGTGAGGAGAAGGCAGGTGTCTCATTCCCAGACACAGGGGCCTGGGGCAGGTGCCTCGGGAGCTGCAGTTGCTGGGGCCCCACTGCCGAGGGCCCTTGCTCTGCGTGGGGTTGGTGGCCTTTCCCCAAATCTGGACTAAAAGGAAGGGGGCTGATGGGAAGGAACATTCTACTGTTCATTCCACTGCTGCATTGAACCCCCTAGCTCTGACCAGGCCCTGCAGAAGAGGTGCATTGGTGGAAGTCAGAGGCGAGATGACCAGTGCGCAGTACTGGTCACATGCTGAATCTGTCCCCGGATTCATGTGCTGAAGTCCCAGTCCAGAGCTCCTTGGAATGTAGCCTTGCAAGGCAAATTAGGCAAAAAGGGTCATTAGGTAAACTGAGGTCACTTGAGTGGCCTTGAACCAGCGGCTGGTGTCCTCATGGAAGGGTGACTTACGGTCGTCCACGGCCCAGAGGCCCTCAGAAGGAACCAGCCCTGTTGGCACCTTGGTCTCCACTTCCAGCCTCCGGGACCTTGAGGAATGGTTTGTATGACTGGAAACACTGTCTGTTGGTGTTCTGTTAGGGACACCTAGTGGACCAGCACAGTCCTATTTGGGGACAAGCTGGCAATTGCAAAGAGCCATTAAAATGTCCACACTCTGACACACCAATCCACTTCTGGATATTTATCCTCAGCAAATAACATAACGAAACCTTTAAAAAATTACATACACAAAGATGCTCATGAAATTGAAGTTTCTAAGGCAGTAATAAACTTGCTAACAGTGGGAACATTATGTAGTTACAGTATAAAATAGCAATGGAACATCATGCAGTGTTTAGAATTAAAATATGAGGACAATGGCTCACGATGAAGGTTGAAAGTCATGCATAACAATTGCAAGGGAAAGGGGCACAGCTGGATTCTGCACACGCCTAGCTGTCGTTAAAGTTATGTGAAAATGTGTTCACAGAGAGTGAAGAGCTGACAGACCCAGGCCAAATAATGTTGGGAAAAAATGTGGTAGTTTTATTTCCCTAAAAACTTCTTATTTTATAGAAGTTTCTCATATACAAAACTGTTTTTATAAAGTGGAATAAAAATGGAGTCAAACCAGGTGCAGTGTCGACGCCTGTGATCCCAGCAGCCCGGGGGGCAGAGGCAGGAGGCTTGTGAATTCAAAGCCATGTTGGCAAAAGCAAGTTGCTAAGCAACTCAGTGAGACCCTGTCTCTACATAAATACAAAAAAAAAAAAAAAAATAGGTTTGGCGGTGTGGCTCAGTGGTTGAGTGCCCCTGAGTTCAATCCCCAGTACCAAAAAAATAAAAATAAAAAACCTGAGTCAAGAGGATTCCTCAGAACTGTCTATGGAGCTGTGTCCTGTTGGCTTGTGTGCACATGTGCTTGCAGATAAGCCCCTGTGAACAGAGCACACACGAGCACATGCACACCTGTCATGAGTATATGTGCATGCATTCTTGCACATGGACACACACATGCACATGTAACACACTCACTCACATGCACATGACTGTATGTGCATGCACTCCCATGCATGCACCCACATGCACTTGATTCCTGCACAGGTGCATGCACATGCATGGACACATACACACATGTATGCCCTGTACACATGCCTGCTGTAGACTGTACATTTGTGTACAGTAATGTGCTTTTAAAACCCTTCAGTGTATTCAAAGAACAATCTACTATGACTCTGTCCAGATTATGAGTGCGGCTCATTGTGGGACAGTGCTTTAATCCAGTAACTTAGAGTAACAGGACAAGGCTTGACATTGTGTGGTTATTTGTCACCTGTTCTACGGCTACTTGTGAAGGTTTCAAATGTTTTCTGATACAAGCATCTGGCAGAGTTGGAAGAGAAGGACACTCTCCTCAACAGAAGACTCTTTTAGCCAGGTGACATCATCTGGAGAGTGAGGTACCTGCTATGGACACTTTGAAGTTCAGGAGGAACTGTGTTTATGACCGTGACCGACCAGCCGTCACCCGGTCCTGGAGCTTCTAGACAGGCCATCAAATGTGAGAAAGAAGTCCTGGCACCACCACTGGGAGGAAGAACCCAGACTGTAGACGGTTGCAGGCAATATGATCACTCCGTCACTCAGCTGGGCAGGAAGCTCCAGGGTCTACCTCTTCACACAAACAGCCTGGAGGTGCACAGAGTTTCTGATTTTAAAAATCAATTTTAAAAAATGTTGCAAGAAACAAGCAGATGAAAACAACCCTGGGAATGCTGGAGGAGACAGGGACAGGGACGGGCCACGGTCACTGTGGGAGGACCCTGCAGCTGCAGCCCATGGAAGGCTGAAGAGGTCTCTGGCACGTGCTCCTGCCCCCTGTGGAGAAGCAGGTCCCAGATGCAGACCAGACTGACCCGTGAGGACACAGAACCTTTGGAGCATATGAAAGGTAGGTTCTTCCTTCACACTCTCCACCAAAACAAATGCCACGAAGTACAGAATGCAAAGCTGCACAGCAGTGGCCCAGTGGTTGACAGTGCTACCCACATCTCAAGTCTCAACACCTGCTTACCCAGATGTTTACACAGAAGAATGCATGCTGCACTGTGATTTGAAGATTATGAGATTAAGAATTTGGAAAACCATTTATGGCTGACAATGTAGAATTGGTTTGAAAACATTGCTTTGCATCAAGACAACAGACTATTTTTGAAGATCGTAAAAACTATTTTAGAATGTTTTTTTCCACATGTGAGTTTTTTTTTGTTATGTAAAGGTACAGGATACAAAACTATATAATATTGTCCAAACTTTATCTTTGGTAAATGGAAAGAAATACATTAAGATGTTAACAATAAAAATTAGAACTAAAAATTCTGTTTTCTGCATTACATTTTTAATAAAAAGTTGTGACTGCCAAACAAGTTCTCTTTCCGGTGAATGGCTTGCTGTTTAGAAAATAATTAATTCCTTTGGGCTTAAACACGTGATGGCCTTCCATCTAAAATTCTCTGAGTTTGTTAGAGCAAGCAAGTTGCTCTCAAATGGAAATGTGGCGTGTTGACTCGAAGTCCTCCTGCTTGACTCCTGCAGACCCACAGCCACGGCCAGCGCATGGCAGCACACGCCTCATCATGCTTGAGGCTGGCAGCTCAGGTTGGAGAAATCCGCCGGGCACAGTCCCAGCCTGGCGCTCAAGGGGGCTGTCTCTGCAATGTGCCAGAATGTGCTCCTGCAAGTATTTGCTGGTGAGAAATGGATGGGGGATCATCAGGTCTTTCCTGCAATCCCAGGTTGGCAGAGGCGTGGTTGGTGTGATTTGTATTTACCAGGGCCGGATTTCCCACGTCTCAGAATTTTGTATTTATGCAGATACAAGCTTTGACACAAAATGCTGAATCTGCTTTGATTCTGTGACTGTTGGTGTTTCTTGGGTGTGATCTGAGGCCTGCAGACCTAAGAAGTGGGGTGGGGTGGGGGGCTGCAAGGGGCCCCTGCCCCAGCCGCAGCCTCTGGGGGTTGGCTGGCCTCCTGGGTGACCTTGGTCTCTAGAAGTGTCCCTCGAGCTCGGCGTCCACCTGCACATGGTGTGTGTGTGTGTCCATACTTCCTTCCTCTTTCCATAAGGACACAGGCCAGGTTGGTTGGGACCCACACTCCGGAAGTGTGACCCCAGCTTAACTAGTTACATTTGCACTGAAGCTGTTTCCAAATAAGGTCACGTTCTGAGGTACTGGAGGTCAGAACCTCCAGTTGGGAGGACCCAATTTCATCCATAATAGTGGTTTTTCAAAAGTTTTTGGTAAAATTAGATTAAATAAATGAGAAATGAGTAAAAATGTTTACTTTAAAAGACTATCCTTCAGTCTGAGATGGTGTCTTTTCTTGCAATTTGTTCCAAGGAGATGGATGCTGTGGCACACACCTATAATCCCAGTGACTCAGGAGGCTGAGGCAGGAGGATCACAAGTTCAAAGCCAGCCTCAGCAATTTAGCAAGACCCTGTCTCAAAATTTAAAAGATAAAAAGTACTGGGGGTGTGGCTCAGTGGTAAAGTGTGCCTGGGTTCAATCCCCAGTACCAATAAATAAATAAATTTAATTTAACTTAATTTCAAAACTTTCGCTAAGGTGCTTACGTTGTCAGTAATACCTTCTAAAGCTCTAATGTCCCTCTTTGGTAAAGTGAAAGCTGCCAGGTTTATGCCCCCTCCCGAGGGGGACAAAGGACAGTCAGTGTAGGTGGTGAATGGTTGGGTCAGGAAGATGGGGGTGGGGATGAGTCAAGAGGACATAAAATGCTGAAACCAGCAGAGCTGCCCCCCCCCCCTTTGCAAGGTTACTGCTCCAGGGAGTGGCCCTCCCCAGGAGCTGTTCAGGAAGCACCTCCTGTGGCCCCTGCCAGCCTCTGGGCAGATGAGCAGCACCTGGGAGGCTTTTCCCTTCTGACCTCCCAGGCAAGGAAAGGGGAGGAGGGGCTCAAGAAGAGAGGCTAAAGGGGCAGGAGGCCCACTCCCCAGCACCAGCCTGGTCCCCTCCTCTGCAGGGGGTCTCCGTCCCTCCCTGCTCTGTCCTGCTATCCTAACCCTCTGCTCTCGCCTCGGTGTTTCTCCGGTGTTCAATCTCCAACTGGGGGAACAGTCCGGACCCTGATTTATCCTCAACACTGTACCATCCCTGGTTTCACTCCCCTCTTCTTATTTTGTGGCCCTTGGCTTTACATAGTCTGGGAGCCTGAGTTGGGGACTGAGGGCCTTGGGCAGCACAGCCAGCAGAGCCAGGCAGGACGGCAAAGGTTTTGATTCAGGGCTGTGCTGTGTAGGCGACCTGTCCCCTCCCCCAGAGTTCAGACCTTAATAGTTTGCAAACCTCCATTCCATTACCACGGAAGCACACTGCAGCCCTGCACGCGCAGGCTGTCTGGTTTTGCCATCACATCCCACCCCCTGATTTTGAGATCCTTTTATACCCTTTTAAGGGTTTTTGTAACTTCAGTCTCAGAGGCAAAGCCCTGGAGCATGCAGAGCACCCAAGGCTGTGCAGGTGGCCCACGCCTGGGGCAGATCTGGGCAGGACTTCTGCATCAGGTTCTGGTGCAGAACTGGCGGCAGGTGCCGCCCCCTGGTGGCTGCTGCAGGCATGCCCAGCAGTAGGAGCTCACAGCTGACCAGGGCTCCCAGGGAATCCTGGAGATTTGATCTGGACTCAGTGGCCGGTGGGCAAGGAGCCAGCACTGCCTGGAGATGTGGTGCCCTGTGGCCACAGTGCCAATGACCATGTCCCAGGGAAGCCTGGCTCACAGATGCCAAGCCAGCAGTCAAGTGGGGTCTCATGGAGCACTCCCCCCAGCTCCTCCATCATCCTCATCTCCAGCCCTTTATTTCCAGAAGGTGCTCCCTGCCTCTGAAAGGGACCTTCACAGAAGGCTCTCCTCAAAGCAGCCCTGTGGGCCGGGGAGGGGCAGAAGTGCAGGGCCCTGCCTGGGTGGCTGAGCTCCGTCAGCAGGATTGCCGCCCTCCGCCTGTTCCTGCCACAGCCCTTCGCTTTCCATGGCTCAATTGACAGTGGGACTCCACGCGACCAGTGCACAAAGTCCTGCCGTGGCACAGACTCAAGTCCCAGGGACTTCAAGGCCCTAGGCATCCCCCCAACACTGAGGGCCCTGGGGAGCCACCTTGGACCCCAGGAGTGAAGCCTCCCGCAGGGAAGGGCCGAGCAGCTTCAGGAAAGAGCCTGTGGTGCGTCTGCCAGGGGCTGCCACCACTGAGACTCCCACGAGGCATGATGCCCTGCTGAGTCGCTCCTGGACCAGGACTGAGCAGGCAGCAGGAGTCCTGGTGTGGACTCTCCCACACTCGGGCAGAGCCGCCCCATCCCCTCCCCGCTGGGTCTCCCATTAGAAGCTGGGTGGTGTGTTTCTGAAGAACCCAAGAATTCCTGGATGCCCACGGCCTCCCTGGGGGACGTTTCCTTACTGTCCTCCTGAAGACCGAAGGCTGGCCTTGTGATACACTCCAGGTGGACATGGGCTCCATCTGGGCTGCAGACACCATGTGGTGTCCCTGAAGAGCCCCGAGTGCTGGTGGTGGAGCCGAGCAGCACACGTGACCCCCTCCATCCCAGGGCGGATGTGATCCTGCAGAGCCACGGGGGCGTGAGTCTGGCTGCACCACCTGCCCTGTGCCATGAGCAGTGCTGGGCCTTCTCTTACCTGCTCTTTTCTCCTGTGAATGTATGCTGAAATGCATGTGTGCATGTGTGTACATGTGTGTGCATATAGATGCTTTCACAGCTATGAGTGTGCATATTATGTGTACTGACATGAATGTGCATTGTGCAGATCCACCTCCTGGAGTATGTGTGTGCTTGTATACGTGCACAGCAACATGTGTGTGCCTGTATATACTTACATTAGGTCTGCCAGTCTGCTCTCACAATCCCAACAAGAAGTGACAAGTTTGTATTCCTTGACATCAGCATGGAACCTAGCATCTGTAGACAACTGCCAAGTATCATTCACAGCAGATCACATTATATGGGTTTGTCTCGATCCTCGACAACCTGCATCAGGGTTCAGCTCTTCAATTTCATGGCGTGTCTATCTGTTGAGATCAGCAAGGACCAACCAGCTGTGAGCAAAGCAGGTGCCAGGTCTCCTTCAGCTCACAGCCTGTTGGGGGACACATCCCTCTGCTGCTTTCCCTTGGAGAGCTCCGCCCCTTTGCCTCACCGCACAGTGTCACCCTTTGGTCGGAAGCAGCAGAGACCAGGACACAGTGGAAAGAGGACATGGAGGACCTGCACCCACACAACTTCCCTTCAGCGCCAGGTGTGCTGGGGCCGTGGCAGCTTCCTGGGCCAGTGGGGCCTGCTGGGAGGACCTAGCAGCCACGGGGAACTGGCGGCCATGGGCTGGGGCTCACAGGATGCTTCCCTCCCAAGGCCAACATCTGCAGTGTCTCCCCAGAGTGCCTGTCCCTCCTGCACCCTGGCTCTTGTCACCAACCACAGCGAGGAGGTAGGTTGCCCTGCCTCGTGGGGAGGCATTGAGAACACGGGAATGCCCGTGAGGTGCAGAGGCACTGCGTGACTGGACGCCTTACATGAGGAGGCACAGGACCATCCTCAGTGAAGGAGCTCTGAGCCGCGTGTCCTCGCAGAGACTGATCAGAGGGCTGTCCACAGGATGCAGGAAGCAGCACTCCATGGTGGTTAGCCGGGGAAACTGGTGAGGTGGTTGAGACCAAAGCCAGGAGCACCCAGAAGGCACGCTGACACCTTCCATCTCAAGCGGTGAGAGGCACCGAGCCTCAAAAGCCGACAGAGGTCCAGCCATGCTGTGTGGCCTGGGGGAGGCACATGAGTACCGGGCAGGCCTGGCCCAGTCCTGAGGATGGGAAGCTCAGCACCCCACTTTACTAAGCCCGGCTGGTGCGGCTTCTGCCCAGGCTCCTGTGAGACGCTGGCCTTCACAGCCTTGCTCTGCCCTGAGCTCAGAGCCAGGAGAGGGTGGAAACTGGGTGCAGTGAGAGGCTGCTCTGTGCAGGGGGGAGACCAGGTGCTGAGCCAGGGCAGGGCGGCAAGGGCTGGGCAGAGCTCCGGAGGGGCCTGCAGGCTGGAGACACCTGGAGAAGAGCACCCTAGGAGAGGGCCTTCCCTGCAGGTGAATGCACACACTACCTTCCCCCAGGAAGGCGGGCGCTCCCAGAGCATGACTGACAGGCGGGGCGGGCTCTGCTCCCTGCTTAGCTGCACAAGGCCACTCCTACAAGAGGAATTGCAAGACCTTCTCTCAGTGTCTCTCGTCAAGAGACAGAGGGCCATGGAGTTGAAGAGCTGAACCTTACACAGATTGACAGGGATTGAGATAAACCTGTTAGCGATAGACTTGCTACTGATGGAAGTTGGTGACTGTCTACAAATGCCAAGCTCCTCACAGTGATGTCAAGGAGCACAAGCTTGTCACTTCTGGTGGGACTTTGAGAGCAGATTGGCAGGCCTGAGAGGACCATCTGATCAGTGTGGCACTCAGGATGCCCTTGGTGTCCCCACCAGCTCATCTCCATCTACCCCTTGCCTGTGCTTGAGCCTTGATCCAGACGGGAACGCTTATTCACTCGGCATTCACGGCCGTGAGTGGTGGGAGCACCAGGGGCTGGAGAAGCTGTGGTCTGTCCTAAGTAGCTGGAGTGGGACGTGGCTGGAGGGGCCACCATCCAGAAGACCGAGGGCACAAAAATGTAACTTCTTCTGTAGGCTACCTACAGAATTATTTCCCTTGCACCTCCACGCCTTGCAAATCCGGGACAGGGCTTGTTTTCCAATCTGCTCTTTCCTGTCAAGGACAGCCATGCATTCTGACCCAGAGACCGTCTCCGGGAATGCAGCCACCAGGGTGGCATCCTGCCCCTGGGTACCAAGTGGTGGTGCCCAACACAGGGAGGACCCCGCCAGCCCACGGTGAGCCAGAGGCTGACAGACACGACAGCTCAATTTTTTTTATTTGAATTTCAGCAAATTATCAACCTTTGAAAGGAATCCAGTGAATGCTGAATGTTTTATCTCTTTGACATTTGTCTCCAGTTTGTGCATATTATTATTTAGGTGTGTGCAAGTGTCCGCGTCGACATTTTCCCATTTACCTTGCGTAGGACTTGGTTTCTGAGTGTGTCTGCCGGCCTGTCAGTGTGAATGACTTTACTGCTGTGTCATGCAGAGCCGGCTGAGCCGCAGTGACTTGGGTTTTGAAATGAAGTCCATCATCATTCAGGAAGAGTTTGGACGGGGCTGGTGGCCCTGTGCTGGGGCCTTCCTGCATCTTTCTCTGCCATCAGCCACGCAGTCCTGTAGGACGGCCTCTGCCCTGGGCTCTTTAACTGTCTGTTTTCTTGCATCCAATCCATCTTTTGTGGTATCGTGTTTTCTCGTTGCCTAGGAAGCTAAAGGGGCATTGTTTCAGGGAACCGAGTAGATGTGGGCTGTTGTCCCCTCCGTGTCCCCTGCCAGGTGGAAGGGGGCTGCCTCTATCTGAGGAGACCCTCTGCTGTAGCTGGCGGGCTCATTAAGGGTTTTCCCAGGCCACACCACAAAAGATGGCTGGGGAGACAAAGGCAAGCTGCAGGCCTTTGTCCCAGGGAGCCCGGCTGGGCTGGGAGCCTCCCGGCTGCCTCAGCAGAGCCCCTGAAGTCTATTGTGCTGGGAGTCAGGGAAGGACAGCCCGGGAGGAGAGGGCTCCCAGGTTCAAGTTTGTCCAATTAGGAATGTCCAGTGGGCCCTCGTATTTATACAATGAGAGTTAAATTTTTCTTGGATTGGCAAGAAGGAGGGAAAGCAAAAGTTTAATCTCTGGGGAGAGGGCGTGAGAGGAAGTGGAGGGTGGCACCTTGGACAGTCCTTTGTCTGCAAAAGCAGGAGGGTGGCCAGGGGCTGGGCAGTGGCTCCTTGGAGCCCTTGTGGTGCAGGCTGGTTGGCCTCTCGACTCCCTGTGTCCAGGGCAATCTGGTCCTAATCCTGCGTTTGCCAGTCCAGGCTGGGGCTTGCTCATCAGGCAGCCCAGGGGCTGGCCCAGAGCCTCTTGGGCCTGCATGACTTGCAGACGCATAGACGGCGTCCCTGGGAGAGCATGGCCACCCAACAGTCCTGACGGATCCAACCCACACACTTGGTACTTGTCACTTATTAGGTCCTCTGTGGTCTCGTTCAGCGGTGCCCTGGGCCTGCTGTGTACTTTTCAGGTCTTACTCTTATTTTATTAAAATCTTTCTTAAGCATGTTTTTATGCCATTGTGAGGGTTTTCTTAACATTTCTTTTGCATTTCTGGCACTGCAGGGTTCAGCGACACAACAGAGGTTTGCTATTTTGGCCTCATATCCTGCAGCTTTGCTCAGTGTTACTGACCTTGGGTTCTTGTGGAAAGAAGGCTTCAACCCAGCACCTTTACTGAGGGTCCAGCTCAGGGCAGAAGGGGTCAGCCTTGGGGGGCAGAGACCGCAGCCTGGCTCAGGCCGAGGGAGGTGTGCAGTTTGCGGCATCTAGGCAGACAGGAGCTCATCCCTGGAGGTCGTCACACTCCCGGGCTCCAGCTGCCCTGCCTCTTCCTGCCCCTGGGCCTCACCAGTCAGGGGTGCTCCTGTGTACTGCTGGGTGAAGGTGCCACGCCCACGTTGGCCCCTTGCCACCTGGTGCTGCCCTCAGTCTGGGAATCCCTGACATTGCTGCCTTTAGAGCTGGCACTTCTGTGGACCACACGGTGGCAGAAGGATGAGTGACCTTCCCAGCCGCCCGTCTCCCAGGGCCTCACTCCAGGAGCCTCACTCCCAGAGGCCTGGGGGCCCGGAACCTTCCGACGCCCCATGCTCTGGTGTGGCTGGGAGCCGGCTTGCTCTTTCTCTGCCCTGAAGTGTTCACCCCTCGGTCCCCAGGGGCCGTTTGTCATGGGGGTCCCCGAATGTGCTGAAGTTACCTGATAGCTCCAGGAGCTTTGGCCCTTCCTTAGGATGTTCTAACCTTCCTTCAAGACATTTGCAAGGAGACAGCTGTCCTTCTGACCCGGTGCTTTCCTCGCTCCTCTTGTGGCTTGCGTGGCTGCCTGCAGGCGGTGAGGACAGCACCTGCTTGTCCAGGCTCCGGGAAAGCTGCTCCTGGAGACAGCTCTGTCTGCAAGCTGCTTACAGACGCCCCTTCCAGGCGCCTTTGATCCCTGGTGAGCTGAGAGGTGCCGTTGATGTACTCACCCACGGTGTCAGACGTGTTTTCCTGGATCTGCTGGGGGCACACATGTTCTCTTACTCTCTTATTACGGAGAGGTGTATTATTTGCTCTTCATACATCAAACCAAATGTGGAATCAACACCATGGACCACTGCTCTGGTTTCCGGAGTCTTCTGTGATGAGGGTTAGGAATGGACCCAGCAGAAGCATGGTCTGGAGACAGGAATTTCAAGGTGCCGGGGTCCCCTCCCTGTGTCCTTGCTCCTGGCGGCTGCCAGCGGTCCTCGTCCTCGGCTTCCTTGTCTCCCAGACACAGGGCTTTGTCTCTTCCTCTGCCCTGAGTGGCCCTCACAGGGTTCTCTGTCTTCCATGATGTCCTCTGCATCTCTCCGCCTCTTACAGGGACACCAGGTGTCCTAGATTTAGGTCCCACCTCCCTCCAGAGTGACCCAATCACATAGGTAAAAACCCACAGTCCCCAATCCTGGGGATTACAACGTATCTGTCTTGGGGACACAATACAGCCCACAACAGCCAAGACACAGTGCCTTTTTTGCATGGTATGGGGTCCAGTTTTCAAACAGCTGGTTGACAATTTATGCATCTGTGCTCACAGGGATGTGGGTTTCTGACTTTGCTGTCTTGAAACGTGGATGGGGCTGGTCCAGACACATGGCCAGCTTCAATACTGCTCCGTTTATACCCAAAGGACTTCAGGGATGCAATCACATCAATGTTTATAGCAGCCCAATTCACAACAGCTAAACTATGGAACCAACCTAGGTGCCCTTCAGTGGATGAATGGATAAAGAAATGTGGCATATATACACGATGGCATATTACTCAGTAATAAAAGAGAATAAAACCATGGCATTTGCAGGTAAACGGATGGAATTGGAGCATATGATGCTAAGTAAAGGAAGCCAGTCCCAAAAAACCAAATGCCAAATGTTTTCTCTGATATGTGGATGCTGATCCATAGTGGGGACCCGGTGTGGGGAGGGGGAGCATGGGAGGAATGGAGGAACTCTAGATAGGGCCAAGGGGAGGGAGAGGAATGGAGGGGAAAGGGGGAAGGAAAGACGGTGGAGTGAGGTGGACATCATTGCCCTGGGTACATGTATGAAGACACGAACGGTGTGACTCTGTGTCCAACCAGAGACATGGACATTGTGCTCTATGTGTGTACTATGAACTGAAATGCCTTCTGCTGTCATGTATAACAAATTAGAATAAATAAAATTTTTTAAAAAAGAAAGAAAGAAAAAAGGAACCACTGTGTGAGGCTCATGCCGCTCAGGGCATGTTTTGAAAACACTGAGAAGTGGAAAAAGAATGGAATTTGCAGCTGGATTCCAATTCTATCTACATCTCTGGGAGTCTTATTTTTCATGTAGGTGGTAGATTTCATTGAGTAATCATTTTTGTTTTTGGAAAAAGTGCCTGTGCGGCAGTAAGCTGTTTTTCTTTGCTCTCAATGTCAAACAATAATTTGGCTGAGTGTAAAATTCTCGTATTGCCATTCTTTCCCTCGAAATCTCTCTAATCACAGTTTCCGAATTGAGTGCTGCCCTTGGGACTTCTGATTCTCTCTCCTCTCCTGGTCACCCCTCCCTCACAGGAGGACCACAGCCTTACCTTCTACCTGGACTGAAGATGATTTTCCAGTTGGATCTGTGTGTGTGTCTCTCTGCAGTGCTCTGCCTCGGCCATCCACAGGAGGACCCGGCCTCTGCTGGCGTTAGGGACCCCCCAGCCATCCACAGGAGGACCCAGCCTCTGCTGGCGTTAGGGACCCCCCAGCCATCCACAGGAGGACCCGGCCTCTGCTGGCATTAGGGACCCCTCAGCCATCCACAGGAGGACCCGGCCTCTGCTGGCATTAGGGACCCCCACCCCCAGCCACACCTGGCCTGCCCTCTCCAAGCTCTGTCTGCTCTGCATTGCCAAGTATGGCCACACTCGTGCTTTCTGACAAGCCACCCCAGCCTCTGGCATGACCAAAAGCATGAGCTGCCTGGTCCCCTCGGGCCGTGGGCTTGGGTTGGTGACTCCCTGCTCCTCGGTGTCTCCAGCTGCTGCCCGCAGGGACAGTGGCCAGGTCCTCCTCGAGGCATTCAAAGCGGAGGAGAGACGGAGACATCCTTTAAGCCCAGTCTGGAGCACACTGGCCCCCACCCTGTCCACCCTTCTCACAGGGCCAAGATCAGCAAGGATGGGAGCAGGAATTACACTCTGGCTCCAGTTAGGGAGCCAAAGTCACCCGGCCCAGGGTGTGGGGCAGGGAGGGCCTGGAGCCAGGTGTGTCTACCCATGCGCAAGATGGACAGTGGGCTTCCTGGTTGATCCCCCACTCTCTCCCATCATTGCATCTGGCCGTTTTCTAATTCACCAATTTGATTTTCACAGACAAGAATAAAAATAACCTTTAAACCAGGAACAACTGTTGAGCTCACTAATAATTAAAAATACAAATCACAACATGCAAAATCTGACTGTCGACCCCATGCAGAGCATGGGGAGGGGACCCGTCCTGACTGCTGGGGACGCTGAGCAGGTGCATCTTGGCAGGGTGCCGCTGAGTCAGCCTGAGGGTCATGGTGTCCCCATCTCTCCCACCAATGGGTGCCCACTGGCCCATGCCGTGGCTCAGCACTGGAATTTTTCAGAGCAGCAGGCTGGCCTGACCCTCGGCTGGCAGGCTAGAGCTGAGCTGCCCGCAGGGAGACCCAGTCAGCCTCAGTGCCATGGGCACTCGACAGTGTCAAGCCCTGGTCAAGCATGAGGTACAACAGGTCCTGGCTCTGGAGGAATCCAGAAATGTAGGATGCAGCCTCTCGCTCATGTTTGCAACGAGTCGTATCAGGGTGGCAATAGTTGGATACATTGGGCTACATAAAATGTGCCCTTGAGTTAACTTCTGCTGTTTCTTCTTGCTTTTCCCAAGGTGCCTTCTAGAAGAAGCCCGTGTGCAAACCTGTGTGCAAACGTGGCTGGCGTGAGCTCTGCTGGCCACGGCTGACCTGAGCCACAGCCCCTGCAGTGCTCGGGCGCAGGCCAAGCCATTCCTGGGGTTTGGGTTCTAACCAACGAGGCCACCACATGGCACTTACTCGCCCGACCCCTTATCGTGTTTCTTGTTCATGTTTACAATGACGCGTGGACTTCCGTCTCTTGTTGAGTGGAGAGAGAAGGTGACAGTGTGAGCGCTTACTCTCCTGCAAGGACTTCCTGCAGCACCTGCCGGGCAGGGACGCCCAAGGCCAGGAGGGCTCCCCTTCCTTCTCGGGTGCCAAGTGCTCCCAAAGCCAGTGCATCCCAGGAAGATCCAAGCCAGATCCCAGACCCTCTGAGACCCCTTTATGACTGCAGTGTGTCCTGACTCTCAGCCTCACTAACGTGAAGCCGTTTTCTGGGGCAGGGTCAGGTGGGGAAGACGCTGAGCCCCCTGGGCTTGGTGAGTCAGAGCAGGCTGCCCTGCTGCTCCCCAGGACAGAGCTGTGGCCAGCACTTGCCTCCTGCGCCTCCCCAGCTGGCTCGTCATCTCCAGAGTTCTCAGAGACTCACGTCCTGCTGAAACTGTCACATTCCCGCACTGATGGTGGGCATTCCAGTGACCAGCAATGGCAGCAGCCTCCAGACCACCCCATGTGGGCCAGCGTGGGGTGACCATTATTGTTCATGGCATGGGCTGCCCCTGGACTCTACCCTCTGAGCACCTGCCCCTTGCATAGATGCCTGGGAGCGCCATGGCTGTGCTGCCCAGCCACTTGGTCTGGACATGGAGCGGGACAGGATGACATAAGCTTTAACTTCCAAAGACACAGGGCACCCATTCTGACCCTGCTGGTATTAGGGCACATTCTTCACGACCCAAATTCCCTCCTGGGACATGACTGAAAGGAGGAAACAGGACCAAAAAAATCAAATGACTTATCCATAGAAAATGGATGCTCGGTCTTGCCTGTAATTAAAAAAAAAATGTGAAGTAAGCAAGCGGCTACCTCTTTTCATGTAGTGGAGTGGCTGTCTTGAAGATGCTGCTGATGGGCGTCACCCAGCCCAGCCCCATTGACCTGGAGGAAGTCAGCATGACCTCCAGAGGACGACTGGTCACTGGTCCAAGTCGAGTGTTGACACGAGCCTGCTCAGCAGCCCATGCACTCCTGTGATTTCTTCTGTGGCACCTGCACACGTTTTCAAAACTGCTGTGGGGTGGTATATGCTCACATTTTGTTTAGATTTGCTGGAAACAATTCACCTGCTGATAAGAGAGGGCGGGGACCAGGGAAATTGCTACTGCCTTACATGAGGTGAATCTGCCTGTAATCGTGTTGACAAGTGGCCAAGACTCTTATTTAATTCACACCATGAATACCAGGGGAAAACGTGTTGGGTAATTCCACTGGTGTCCGAGACTCTGCTTCTGAGTTAAGGCAGACACAACCAGAGACAGAGGAAGGGCCAGGGATCGGGTCTTGGCACCTCCTCTGCTCAGGAACCAGCAGGGCTCAAGGTCTTCCCAGGCTTCCAGGGGCTTCTGTGACAAACCTGTCGTGAACCTGAAAGCGCTGTCATTCACCCGGACGGAGCACCTCGGCGTCCCTCCAAGTGTCAGGTCTTACTACTAACACCTGTTTAGTAGCTGTTCCACACGCCATGGAGTCACTAGGGCAGGCACAGCCTGAGGACTGCTGTTCTACACACCATGGAGTCACTAGAGCAGGCACAGTCTGAGGACTGCTGTTCTACACACCATGGAGTCACTAGGGCAGGCACAGCCTGAGGACTTCTGTTCCGCACACCATGGAGTCACTCAGGGCAGGCACAGTCTGAGAGCTGCTGTCCTACACACCATGGAGTCACTCAGGGCAGGCACAGCCTGAGGACTGCTGTCCTACACACCATGGAGTCACTAGGGCAGGCACAGCCTGAGAGCTGCTGTCCTACACACCATGGAGTCACCAGGGCAGGCACAGCCTGAGAGCTGCTGTCCTACACACCATGGAGTCACTAGGGCAGGCACAGCCTGAGAGCTGCTGTTCTACACACCATGGAGTCACTAGGGCAGGCACAGCCTGAGAGCTGCTGTTCTACACACCATGGAGTCACTAGGGCAGGCACAGCCTGAGGACTGCTGTTCTACACACCATAGAGTCACCAGGGCAGGCACAGCCTGAGGACTGCTGTTCCATTCACCATGGAGTCACCAGGGCAGGCACAGCCTGAGGACTGCTGTTCTGCACACCATGGAGTCACTTGGGCAGGCACAGCCTGAGAGCTGCTGTTCTACACACCATGGAGTTTCTAGGGCAGGCACAGCCTGAGGACTGGTGTTCCACACACCGTGGAGTCACTAGCGCGGGCACAGCCTGAGGACTGCTGTCCTACACACCGTGGAGTCACTAGGGCAGGCACAGCCTGAGGACTGCTGTTCTACACACTGTGGAGACATTCATGGCAGGCACAGCCTGAGGACTGCTGTTCTACACACCATGGAGTCACTAGGGCAGGCACAGCCTGAGGACTGCTGTTCCACACACCGTGGAGTCACTAGGGCAGGCACAGCCTGAGGACTGCTGTCCTACACACCATGGAGTCACCAGGGCAGGCACAGCCTGAGGACTGCTGTTCCACACACCATGGAGTCACCAGGGCAGGCACAGCCTGAGGACTGCTGTTCTACACACCATGGAGTCACTAGGGCAGGCACAGCCTGAGGACTGCTGTTCTACACACCATGGAGTCACTAGGGCAGGCACAGCCTGAGGACTGCTGTTCTACACACCATGGAGTCACTAGGGCAGGCACAGCCTGAGGACTGCTGTTCTACACACCATGGAGTCACTAGGGCAGGCACAGCCTGAGGACTGCTGTTCTACACACCATGGAGTCACTAGGGCAGGCACAGCCTGAGGACTGCTGTTCTACACACCATGGAGTCACGAGGGCAGGCACAGCCTGAGGACTGGTGTTCCACACACCATGGAGTCACCAGGGCAGGCACAGCCTGAGGACTG